>NC_139633.1:44530683-44555683 GCF_964638095.1 Poromitra crassiceps
CACGATAGCTGTGTGTTCTGCCTCGGGCACAGGCGCTGCTGAAAGCGAAGTTCTGCAGCGTCTGTGCTGGCTTTAACCTGGCGGAGTTGTGACACAGAGCTGCACTCTTTGTCGAGGAGGACATGCCGCCCAGCGGTGCGCCCCCCGAGGGGTGTGCGTCCGCGGGGTCCGACCGCCCGGTCGGGGGTGAAGCACCTGCTGCTCAGGGTCTCCAGGACCAGACTGAGCAGCAGGATTTTAGTTGGCGCGATGAGCCCATGCATCCGATGTTGGAGCAGGGCGGGCTCCAGCCCTACGACCCCTTGGTCGATACCCCCCAGGAGGACACCCCCCAAGGGGAGATGTCCGGCGGGGAGATGTCCAGAAGCAGTTCCACGGGGTGATGTCGAGGGCTGCGGCGAAGCTGGGCATCACCTGGGCTGAACCACCCGAGCCCCCTGCATCAGTACTGCAGGGGTGCTTTTTTCAGGCACGCCAGGCACCCCGCCCGCAACGCCGAATGCCCGTCTGTGTGGACGTGGTCCACGCGGTGCAGGCGGGATGGCAAAACCCTCAGGAGGCCAAGCCGCTGTGCGCGGGCATGGCTCCGTGGTCGGCGGTCGAGGGCGAGGAGAAGCTCGCGTTCTCCGCGATGCCCCCCCCTCGAGGAGCTGGTGGCATCCCACCTGGCCTCCAACGCCGGCAGACCCACGCTGCCCTCCAAGGCGTGCCAGCTGACGGCCAGACTGGCTGAAAAGGCGTATTTGGCGCGGGGCAGTCCGCCGCCATTACGAATAACCTTGCCATCCTGCAGGGTTATCAGGCTGTGCTCCTACGGGAGATGCAGGGTGACCCCGCTCCTGAGTTGTTCAGGGAGCTCAGGATGGCCACCGACTATGCCTTGCGCATGGTCGACTGCCTGGCGCAGAACAGCGGGAAGGTCATGGCCTTCTCCGTTCTGACGCACCGACACCTGTGGCTGAACCTCACTCAGCTCTCCGAGCAGGAGAAGAGGAGGCTACTGGGGGCGAAGATCTCTCCAGAGGGCCTATTCGGTCCTTCCGTGGAGGATTTGGCACAGCGGTTGGAGAGGCAGCAGCGAGACTCCGCTGCGGTCAGATCCCTTTTGCCACGGCTGCAACGAGGGTACGACCGACGGTTTCAGGCGGCAGGGCGTGCGCCGAGTCGCCCTCCGGGGCCCCCGGCTCCACGAGCCACCCCACGCCCGCGGGCCCCAAGCCAGGTTTGTGCGCCCTTAATAGCGGCACCCCACCCGGCCAGGATACGCGGCTCTCGCCCTCAGCGTGGACGAGGGGGTGCGCGGGCGGCGGGTGACCTCGCCCGCTCTTAGTCGCCTTCCTTGGGGCCAAGGGGGCGATTCGCTCGGTTCCCAAGGCAGAGGTGCGCTCGGGTTTCTATCACAGGTACTTTGTCATGCCCAGGAAGGACGGCTCCATGCGTCCAATTCTGGACCTTCGGCATCTCAACAAGACGCTGAGGAAGTTCCCGTTCCGAATGCTCTCTTTCCCCCGCCTGTTCAACGCGTTGAGGCCGGGGGATTTCTTTACTTCCGTGGATCTGAAAGATGCATTCTTCCATGTGCCCGTGGTTCAGAGACACAGAAAATACCTGAGGTTCTCTTTCCTGGGAAAGGCTTAAGAGTTCTGTGTCCTGCTGTTCGGCATGTCTTTGAGCCCACGAACCTTCACGGTGTGCATAGAGACAGCCTTGGCTCCCCTCCACGCGAGTGGGATTCGCGTCTTCCTCTATCTCGACGATGCTCTCATAGTGGCGGACTCGAGGGTCCGTGCCACGGAACATACCAAGGTGGTGACCGATCACCTGCTGACTTTAGGGTTTTTGGTGAACTGGCAGAAGAGTTGCCTCGTCCCAGCGCAGGTGGCAACCTTCCTGGGGCTCGAGCTGGACTCCCGGGCCATGCTGGCCCGCCTTTCGCCAGAGCGACAGGCTCGCACAGTGCGGACGGCAAAGACGCTAGGTCTGTGTCCCTCTGTGTCAGTGCATCAGTGCACAGTCATGCTGGGGCTCATGGCCTCAGTAGTGCATGTGCTCCCACTGGGGAGATTGCACATGCGCCCGTTCCAGATCTGGTTTCTCAGGCATCGCCTGGACCTGGCCAGGGACCGTCATTGCAGGGTTCCTCTGACGTGTCCGGCCCGGCGGGCGCTGGCCATATGGGCGGACCGCCGTTACCTCTTGAGAGGCACTCGGTTGGGCCCTGTCCCGCTCAGGTTGGTTATTCACACCGACGCCTCCCTCTGGGGATGGGGTGCGGTTTGCGGGCGCTTTTCGGCGAACGGCCGGTGGGAGGCTCAGGAGCTTCGCCACATAGACAATACAGCGGCGATCGCCCACCTGAACAAGCAGGGTGGTGTGCGGTCGGAGGCGCTGAACCGGTTAGCGACGGAGATTCACCTGTGGGCGTATCCCCGTTTCCTTTCATTGTCAGCGGTTCATCTGCCAGGCCGGCTGAATTTCGGGGCCGACCTGCTGTCTCGGGGCAATCCCCGTCAGACGGAGTGGTGCCTCCACCCTCAGGTGGTGGAACAGATTTGGGCCAGGTTCGGCCGCGCCCGCGTCGATCTCTTCGCATCACGGCGCGCGACGCACTGCCCACTGTGGTTCTCGATCCAAGAGGACAGCCCCCCGTTGGGTCACGACGCGCTGGCGCACGCATGGCCACGGGATGGGCTCTATGCGTTTCCCCCGATCCCCCTGATCCGACAGGTGTTGGACAGGGTGAGGGAACAGCGCCTTCAGCTTATTTTAGTGGCCCCCTTTTGGCCCAAGCAGATATGGTTTGCGGACCTGATCTCCTTGGCGCAAGGTCCGCCCTGGGCACTGCCGGTGCGGGCGGATCTTCTATCCCAGGAGGAAGGGGAGGTGCTCCACCCCTCCCCCAGCAGGTGGAAGCTAGCAGTCTGGCTCCTGAAGGGGACCATTTGTTAGCCCAGGGCGTGCCCGATAATGTGGTGTACACTATTCAGAGTGCTAGGGCTGCTTCGACCCGCTCTCAGTACACGTACAAGTGGCGGGTCTTTTCGCGTTGGTGCACAGACAAGGGCGTGGATCCAGTGAACTGTGGTGTGCGACCAGTTCTGAGTGTACCGTGACACCCCTAATATATATATATTAGGGCTGTCAGCGATGCAATGCGATTAATCGCATTTCACGTTCATGGCGATGCGATTAAGGGCCGACCATAATGCGTTTTTTTTTAAATCGCGTTAATCGCATGCCGCTATTTTGTCCCTTCGTCGCACCCGTACTTGTAGTCAAGCCGTTCGGTTTCCTGTCTCCTGCTTGTGCAGGCATGGAAGACAACGACAGCAATACACTTCTAAATGGCTGGTTTTACTTAAAAAAACTCCCCAAATGGCACAGTGGACAAGTCAAGAGCCGTAGTTTGCACCTTGTGTAAAACGGAATTAAAATATCACCGAAGTACATCGAGTTTGCTGAGCTATCACCTAAAAGCAGCTAGCGGCCAGCTAGCAGCCAGCTAGCTAGCGCGAGACTCATCACTCATTCTTCCTTCAGAGGCTCGGATGCACGGGTCCTCTAACCACTGGGAGGTCAGCTCCAATGGCTTCACGCGATATACACGTTATCATTACACAGTTTCCAATACCGAGCCATTATTCACATGGAAGTGCCAAAGTTTTTAGCTCAGACACAGCCTTCTTCGGCTGTGTCATTTTGGGTTTCGACTGCTCCACAGCGCCGCCGCCGGAAGTATCGGTTCTGGAGCGTATACTGCACTGTTTACAATTGTGCATTTATTTTCTATTCAAGATCAATTTTGTTGACATTGTTACCTCCTGTCTACATTGCACTTCTATTGAATTGAAAATAAATCTAAAATTCAAGATCACGTAATATTAAATGTCAATTATGTTTTTTTTCTCTCTCTTTCTAGTGTTTTTTTCTTTTCTTTTGTTTTCCTGTGTCTGAGCCTGTTTGTCTTGTTCGTATGTTGTTCAAAAAAGTTGAAAATAAAATATTGAAAAAAGAATGGCAGTTACTTGCTTTTGTAAATTAACTCTTCACATACATACATACATATATACATACACTATAGTGTACTACAGTATATTTACAGATGCACCGATCAAGTTTTTTTGTGTTTTTTTGCCGCCGATCGTCTATGAGCAATATAAACAATATAACAAAAACTATGTGCTTCTAGGTAGCACACGCCTCAGACTCCATGTTGCCAAATTGTTTCCAGAGAACGGCACTTGTTTGGGTGGTTTTGTGTGCATTTTGGTTTTTGAGTCTTTGGGCTGAAAACCATCGCTGTATCTGGCAACCTGACCCAACGAAGAATTTCAATCAAAGCAACTAGATGTGCGCACGCATGCACGATCGCATTCCAGTGTAGTACTAGTGGGCATTCTTACCCGTCCGTCCTTATCCACGCCTGCAATTTGACCTGTAGCGATGCGTATCTTATCAGGATGGATGGCAAGACTGGAGAGAGAGAGACAGAGAGACAGAGAGAAGAAAATAAATATTCAGCTTCAACAATCTTAAAGTCATATTTGACCACTAGAGGGCAGACAGAAACAGCAACACACAACAAACCTGCTGGGCTACAGAAGCACTTAAGGACAAACTAAAGGCTAACGGCTGAAATAAAATATCACCCATTAGAACTACACCCGCTAGCTGGTAGCTAGTTCCTACATGAAACTGCAGCCAGCAGCACCTAGAGCAGCAGCAGCTAGCAAGCAGCTAGTAGGTGTAGTTTGGTCAAAAGAAAATCGTTGCGACATGAAACTGCTCACAAGTCATGATTTCTGGAAAGAGACATTGCTGTTGAGTTTTTCAAATGTATTTTTTTTGGTGCGTTGAGCACCACAAGCCGAGTGCCATGGAGTTCCATTGTATTGGAGATAAGGCAGACATCTCTAGGGCCGATATCTCGAAAACTCTGCAACCAACACAAAACGATCTAGATGGATAAATAGCACTACAGGTGAGAGGAAAAATATGGATGAGCTGTTCCTTTAAGCTAGTAAGGCCGCTGCTGCTGAACACTGGACACAGCTCATTAGAACTCTGTTTACATGATGACATTATGACAACAGACACTAGAGTGAATAAAGTAAATAAAATACAAAATAGAGTAAATAAAGTAACTGACCATTTGACACAGTCGGTGTGGCCAAGGTAATGACGCTGGGTTCGCTCCTCGTAGTTGAACAAAACGACCACGGAGGCGATGAAGTAGACAATCTCTCCGGTGGGAAGAAGGTAGACATTGGCTCGGCAGTCCCTCCCTCTGTAACCATACCTGGCCATGTGGTTAAGAAACACACCTCTCCACTGCTGCCTGTCACCCTAAAGCTGCCGACTTTTCACTTTCAGTGGAATGCATGGAGTGTGATTATTCGTGTCTCTTGGTGTGAAAGGTTTGAACATGCATAGTGCACATCTTCGTTTTGTTTTTTGTTACGTACTTGGTGTGAAAATACCTTTACTTTGACCAATGACAGAACATCATGTCAATGGAAAATGCTAGAACTAGAACCATGGAGAGAGACAAATCAATTCGTTCTGAGGCTGTCCCTGAATACCATTTTTGTGCTTCAAAGCTTCAGTGAGTCAAATAAAGACAAGACAAGACAAGTCTCACTTAAGACTTTAGAAGAAAGATTCTATTTTCCCCCGACTAGGGGAATGTGCGCCGTCACAGCGCCCCCAGCTGCCGGTGTAGCTACTGGATGTATTTGACTGCCCAGATGTGTTTGTGGGCAGCAGGCCTATTCTGATTAGCTGTACGTCTGAGAACTGAGAACTAATATGGTGTCGCTGCACTAGTGCCTCCTCTGGTCGGTCAGGGCGCCTGTTCAGGGAAGAAAGGAACTGGTGGCAACAGCGTGATCCTCCCACGTGCTACATCCTGCCGGTGAAGCTCCCCGCTGTCAGGCGAAAAGAAGCGGCTGGCAACTGCACGTGTCAGAGGAAGCATAGTGCTAGTCTACGGCTCTCCCCAGCTCGGCAGAGGGGGTGGAGCATGCGACCGGGGCAAGTACAATTGGGGAGAAAAATGGGGGGGAAATCAGAAAAAAGATAGACTATTAGAGCAATACATGCATTTGAAATGTTTATTTAGGAACTAATTAGTTACTTTATAGCATCTGAGTTTTTCTTTTCTTTTCTCTCCGTTAATATCATTTGAATAGCTTCACTAATTTGTGTGCTAAGGGGAAAAAATCTATATCCTGACAGCTCTAGGTGTACGGTAAATTAATTATGCAATATGTGTTTATATTGCTTATATCTCGGTCTGATTAGAACAATATATTGAATTCAGCCGCTATTTTACCAATGAAATTAGCTAGCTGTGTATGCTTTTTTAACCCCGAGTTGAAAATAGCATGAACGGAATATATACTGTATATAGCATATCGGAAGTCGGAAATCTAGAGTTGAAACTTCCGAGTTCCAAGTTGTCTTGCACGCGGCATAACAACTAACGTTAGCTTGCTTGCTAAGCTGGACAAATTGCTAGCTCGTCAAACGGGCCTTTCTGTGCAGAGTTTGCATGTTCTCCCCGTGCTCCCCTGGGGTTTCCTCCAGATAGGAATCCCCTGCTAAAAAAACATACAAAACAAAAACAAAAACACATTACTGTTTTGGCCGCTGCTCGCTGGCGCCCTGACGGCTGTTCTCAGATGTGCGGCCAATCATGTGTGATGCTGTGACATCATCAGCGCAGCATCCCAAACAGATCAAACAGGCCGGACAAACCCGGTACCTATCCCGTGACAGTGCCCCGTGTGCCAAGAGAATAACAACACATCCGGTACCTACACGGTGACAGCGCCCCCTGTGTGCAGAGAGAAGGATACACCCATTCCAGCTTGAGTCTTTCTGAAGGCAGCTCTGTGCGGACGTCCTCGTAGTTCTCCACGTCTGACGGAATGAACATGGTGATCGGTCGACCACGCATGAACATCTTAATGTGATTCCCCTCTAAACACACAAAGAGAACATGTTAGCATGCTACAATTCCATTTACCATTCCCCTCTGGACACACAAAGAGGTATGTTAATGATGGATAGCATTAGCATAGAGATGCTAAGCTTTGTAAAGCAGTGTAGAGCAGACTAAGACTGGTCAGTCTTTCTTAACTCATTGAGTGCCAATGACGACTTTAGCATACATAACGTTAGCTGTGCCTGCAGCAGCCAATCTGCTCCCACAATTGAGCTCCTCCGTGTCCGCTGCGACAGCCCATCCGCATGATCAGCCGTGGAATTGTTATTATTCTCAACTGGAAGCATGCGAGCCGGTGACAAACACACGCGGAACGCTGTAAAAAAGCTGGATGTCGCGCACCCTTCACTGTGCACAGCAAACTCAGCAGAGAGCCACCAGAGACACTCCCATACGGAGGAGGAGTGTGCAGTTGAGGGGTGGGAGGGGGGGGGGGGGCACGCAGAGCAGCACACAACACTGACCCAGACAGACCCAGACAGCAGGACAGGATTGGCAAACGCAAGCCAGAATATCCGATGCCCACCAGCAGCAAATCAAGACCAGCAAGAAGCTGCAACCAGCAGCGCACGCAGGGGCCAGCGCTGCTGGTTGCAGCTAAAAAATATTATTCTGCCAAACAAAATTCCCTGGCCTTCAATGTTTTATTGAAGGAAATTACTTTTGAGGTGTGACTACATTAGAAAATATTAGCTTCAGAGTCAGTGATGTGCTTGAAATGTTTAATTTCACAAAAGGCTCATTATCTCAGCTTCTAGAAAAAAATGGCTGTTTTTGGTTAAATCAAGCTATCTTCTCCGGCTCATAACTAAAGAACGGAAAATGGGATCAATAAACTTTTTTTTGCAGATGATAGAAGAGAGTCTCATCGTTCTTTGTGCGTGTTCAGTGTTTACATAGTAATATCACACAATATTCTGTGGGCCTCGAGAAATCACTGAAAACGCTCTGAAACTCTGGCACTGGGAGCGTCCGTTCTCCAAAAGTGGCTGGCACTCAATGAGTTAACAGTGAGTAAAATCATATTTCATATTTATACCATGTTCTGGGAGAAATACTCTTTTCTGATTGGCCGGCAGTGTGCGTTAGTTTGGTTAAAGTGTAATCACCGTTCTAAATTCAGAATCAGAATCAGAATCTGTTTTAGAGGTTGGGGGTTGGTAGGGTCCTTGGTAGAGGGGGCTTTCGGGCTTTGTTGATGAGGCCGATGGCAGTTGGGAATAGGGCTGCACGATATGCCAAAAAAATGATATTGCGATTGTACTGAGATATATTGTAATTGCGATATGCGATACGATTTTATTGGGAATAGCAATTTTTCTGTCTTTTTCACAGAAAAATAAAATAAAAATGTGATGTGATTTTTACTGGCCAAACAAGCATGTTCCCTTACGTCTGGAGAATATAATTTGTAGGCCGGGACATCTCTGTAGCACCACAATGCTTTATTTAATGGTATGTTGTGACACATTTTTCCTTTATCAAATAATTGCGGGCTTCTGCGATTTGGATATTGCACTTAGCCATATTGCAATTTCGATTGTGATTCGATTAATTGTGCAGCCCTAGTTGGGAAGCTGTTCTTGTGCAGGTCCTGAAGGGATGACTTCTCAGCACAGCGGATGATGCGCTGCTGTCTGTTGATGTCCTTAAGAATGGCAGCAGCGTACCAGACGTTGATGGAGGAGGTAAGGGTGGACTCAATGATGGAGGTGTAGAAGTGCACCATCGTTGCCTTTGGCACTTTGAATTTCTTCAGCTGCGGCACAAAGTACATCCTCTGCTGTGCCTTCTTGGTAAGAGCTCTGCAGCACCAGCTGAACGTAAGTTCTCTCTTAAGTTAGGGTGTAAAGTCCACAATAACTGCTACGTTCAAACTAGTTAGTTTGACACTAAATTTGTGTCTTTGTTTAGTTGCACCACGGAAATGCAAGGTACATCTTAACTAGTAGTCCTTAGCTTAATAGTAGGGTCATCTGTGGCACTTCCGTGACCGTGGAGAGCGAAGGTCCGTTTCTCAATGGATTTGTCATCTAGGAGGGTTAATAAACAAATTTAGCCGGGGTGTATTTTTAAAAAAGGCGGGGAAAATATTTGAGAGACCAAAATCCAAAATGTCTGCCGTGGAAATGAACTTTTTAATGGTTTGACCTACAATGATGCACAATACATGGTTTCAGAGCTTATTCTGGTCAAGGAATACATATTTGGTGTTTATATAATGATTTGACTTATTTTTTTACCTTCAAATACAAGATGGCTGCCAATTTTGAGCTCTAAAAGGCAGTTTTTTCAAAATCGTCATAGAGCCTTCATATTAGGCTTGAATGACAGGTCTTCTCATGATATGTTGAATAATATACAGTATAAGTACACAGAAGTAATCTCTGAGGTCATTAAAGTCAATGTTTGTGTGTAAACAACAGTTGCTGATTTGCGGTTTCCCATTAAATAGGGTAGGCTACTGAGAATATGGTGTCCAGTTCATCCCATCACATTTTCATAATGAACCAAAAACAATTTTGCACTATAGCCTAACATAAAATAGTATTCTGTATGCAAAGCTAGCAAGGTTAGTTGCTTGAGCTGAATTTAAAGGTCAACTCAAAACAAACAATGAAATTAACTTTGAAATTAAAACTGAATCCTAGGCTATTAAATTTCATCAGCACACAGTAAAGGAAACTTGTCTTTGAACTCAGCTGACTGTCTAGTCCTAATCCCTGTTGTGCAATGTCCCTTTTCAGTGAAGTTTTAGTTTTTGTTAAGAGTATGGACTTTTAATCTTGACCTTGTTGGTAGGCAACGCCCCTTTTTCAGTCAAGCATTTTCAGATTAGCCCAGTCAGTCTGTGAAGCAGTCAGTGTCAGCACTTGCGCGAGCTCGCTTTTTCTCTAACTAATGTTAACATTACACACTTTAAGACACTTTGTTTGAGGATATAAAAGGAGGTACGGTGGTGTAGTGGTAAGCACTATCGCCTCACAGCTCGAAGGTCGTGGGTTCGATTCCCACCTGGGACGATGTGAACGCTGAAGGAATGCGTGCCCGTCCGCATGTCCTCGAGTGCCCACCGCCCGGGTGGGGTCGTCAAAAGGGCCTTTCTGTGTGGAGTTTGCATGTTCTCCCCATGCCTCCCGGGGGTTTCCTTCATATAGGAACCCCCTTCACCAAGTCAAGTCAAGTTTATTTATATAGCCCTAATTCACAAGCATGTCTCAGAGGGCTTCACAGAAAGTATGTCTAGCTACTTCTAGCTGACACAACAGTAACAAGAATATACAGAATAAAGATAACATTTGAACAATTGATAATATAGAAAAATAGAAATGAAGAGAGAGCAGAGGAGAGAGCAGGAGAAGGGAGAAGAGCAGGGGGAATGTGAGAGAGTGATGGAGTGTTGGAGGGTATAGGAAAAACATGCAATATCCTGGTTGCTAATGTGGTTCCTCCTCTGGTCGTTAAGGGCGCCTGTTCAGAGGAAGGGGAACTGGTTGGAATAGTGTGAACCTCCCACGTGCTATGTCCTACCGGTGAAGCTTTCCCTGTCAGGTGAAAAGAAGCAGCTGGCTAACTGCCCATGTCTCGGAGGAAACATGGAGCCAGTTTCGGCTCTCCCCAGATCGGCAGAGGGTGGAGTAGCAACCAGGATAAAGAAATTACGTTAGCACTAATGGGGGATAAAAATGGGATAAAAAAATCAAAACAAAAAAATAACTAAAACTTCACTGAAAAGGGACATTGCACAACAGGGATTAGGACTAGACAGTCAGCTGGGTTCAAAGACAAGTTTCCTTTACTGTGTGCTGATGAAATTTAGTAGCCTAGGATTCAGTTTTAAAGGTCCCATTCCGTGCAAAAGCTGTTTTTACTTGTAAATGCATATTTACTGCTGTCAGCCCTCCCTGTAATGAGTGGTCACACGCTCAGAACTGCCACAGTTGGATTTGTCCCTATCCAGCGTCCCTCTGCAGTCTCCTCCAAGCCACACCCCCAAACGCTTCGTTTGCCCAGAGGGGAATTGGGACGTCACTAGCTTCCTCCTGCATACTGCGCGGGTCTCTCTCACACAAGCTACCTGCACCATTTTGTCTATAGCCACAAAATTAACACTTCTAGCTGGAGCGACGCCAACTGTACGTGATCCAGCAACTGCAGAGGTGCATTCGGTAAGTCTAGGCATTTTGAGATGTCCTCTTTAGCGTAGTACCGTTAAGTTAACGATAACTCGCAACCTAGCGTGCTGGTCCACAGACGCTAATCTGATTGGCCGCTGGGAGCCTGGGGCGGGCTCTCCCTCAGCGGCCAATGGGAACTGTTAGTTCTGAATATATTATAGAAACAGGCCATTCTTGGGAAGCGACGAGATGAGGAAGTGAGAACTCCGTCACAACAAACGGGGTTGCTATATTTTCGACAGATTAATCCAGAATCATGTTTTATGGACCAGAGACACACGTTTTTAAGAGGTTACAGCTGCACGAATTGGGACCTTTAATTTCAAAGTTAATTTAATTGTTTGTTTTGAGTTGACCTTTAAATTCAGCTCAAGCAACTAACCTTGCTAGCTTTGCATACAGAATACTATTTTATGTTAGGCTATAGTGCAAAATTGTTTTTGGTTCATTATGAAAATGTGATGGGATGAACTGGACACCATATTCTCAGTAGCCTACCCTATTTAATGGGAAACCGCAAATCAGCAACTGTTGTTTACACACAAACATTGACTTTATTGACCTCAGAGATTACTTCTGTGTACTTATACTGTATATTATTCAACTCATCATGAGAAGACCTGTCATTCAAGCCTAATATGAAGGCTCTATGACGATTTTGAAAAAACTGCCTCAAAATTGGCAGCCATCTTGGATTTGAAGGTAAAAAATAGGTCAAATCATTATATAAACACCAAATATGTAATCCTTGACCAGAATAAGCTCTGAAACCATGTATTGTGCATCATTGTAGGTCAAAGCATTAAAAAGTTCATTTCCACAGCAGCCATTTTGGATTTTGGTCTCTCAAATATTTTCCCCGCCTTTTTTAAAAATACACCCCGGCTAAATTTGTTTATTAACCCTCCTAGATGACAAATCCATTGAGAAACGGACCTTCGCTCTCCACGGTCACGGAAGTGCCACAGATGACCCTACTATAACCCCACACTAGCCAAAATAGTGTAGCAGAAAATGACGTGTACAGTATCTGTGACCAATCAGTGAAAAGCACGGTGGTAACAGTGTTTATTTACCGTTGTTTAATTAAGTGGAATGAAAACAGTCGGGACATGTTGCCCACTGCAAATGAGTGCTTTCATATTTCATCAACACTAACCAAATGAGAACGTTATTGAGTAACGTTCGTTTAGGTTCATTATACTGTTAACGTTTATCTGTGAGCTCTTCATCATCATGGCTAGTAGTAGGCTAATTTACCACCATCCTGCCTTGCTAAATTGTTGCAGTTATTTTAATTTGTATGCAGTGCTGCAGCTTGTGGAATACAAAAGCGTGTGTCATAAATATCAAAGGGTGTAATAATTGATCGCGGAGAATGTGTTACGGACACAAAACAACGATGCGCCATGGTGCCAAGTGCCAATACCGTGCCAACTGCTATTTTGGACTTTACACCTAGTAAGAGATACATGTAAGATTTAAGTTATAACTTATGCCTACGTTGTAACTATTTTACTTGGTGCAACCCATATATTTTTAGTAGTGCGTAAACTTGGACTTAGTAAGACTTTACGGACAAACTAGGTTACGTTTCAACTTACGCACAGCTGGTGCAACAAACTGCTGATGTTCAGCTCCCATTTCAGGTCCTGGCTGATGACGGTTCCCAGGAAGTGGAAGGACTCCACCGTGTTGACTGGGGAGTCACCCAGGGTGATGGGGGGAAGGTGGGGCTGTGTTCCTCTTGTATTCCACAATCATCTTCACTGTGTTTTGAGCATTTAGCACCAGGTTGTTTTGACTGCACCAAGTCACCAATGGTCAACCTCCTACCTTTATTCAGACTCGTCACCGCCTGAGATGAGACCTATGAGGGTGGTGTCATCTGCGAACTTCAGGAGCTTGATGGACTGGTGACGAAGTGGAGCTGTTGGAGTACAGGCTGAAGAAGTATGGCGAGAGGACACCACCCTGCTGGCTTGGTTATAAAAGGGACTAGCTCTTGCTTCACAACCTTTCGATTTTGAGCGCAAAACCTTCACCAAACATTTGTGAATGTTTTTATTTTATATTGTTGGCAAATGACCATGGTATATAAGTGGGATAATCAACTAGTAAGTGTGTGTTAAACCTACTCGTTGATTGCCCCTTTAACCTACTTAGCTTTCACTGGTAACAGATCGGCTACAGTGGAGCGGGGGGGGGAACGTCAGGCAGATTGAGAGACAGACAGGTAGGGGACAGACAAGTCAGAATGCAGTTGCCATGCAGATAGCATGCAGAGAGAGACAGACAGAGAGAAAGAGACAGACAGAGAGAGAGACGGAGAGGGAGAGAGGGAGACAGAGAGCGAGAGAGAGACAGAGATGTGATGGAAAAGCACAAATTCGACAAGCTCCTGTTAGCCTGTTAGCTAGCTCTGCTGGGATGTCTGGACTTACCAGCTTGGCTGTTCTTCTCACGGGTTGATATTTTGGCTGGTTTGAGACAGAGACAATATCACTGAAGAACACCAACACACACAAACACACACACAGCGTAACACCGGCCCAACGCCACCAGGGCGCAAAAGGGGGCTTTGCCAGCCCAGTTGTACCCTCCCCCCCATTTAAGTTTTATAGAACGTTAGCCTATAGAAACATACATAGCACTGTGTAACATTAGCCAATAGAAACATAGAACTAACGTTAGCCTATAGAAACATAGCGCTGTGTAATGTTAGCCTATAGAAACTGCGTTATTTCAGAACCATGGACAGGCAGTTTGTTGTGCGTTGGTTGTCAAGAGATTTCTTTATTAGATTTGAACCTCACGGCACGCTGTACACAATGTAAAGGTTGTCTTTACTTTCACATCACATTATGAAGCTTGTTTGCTTAGCAAATAAGCAGAATAGAGTACAGCAGGAAAGAGTCCGAAAGACCTTGATCTTTGCACGTCCGGTTCCTTCATCTATGGGGATTTTGTATGGGGATTTTGGTTAAATGCTTGAAATAAGGTCTGTGGTTAACAAAAGTTTATGAAACAGCAAACCTTGTGTTCAGCAAGATAACCTTCACAAATGACTGACAATTTTTTACTGAATGAATGTGATTTTTACCACGTGCGCAGCGTGTGGTTAAGAGGCTTTTTGGGGTGAGGATGCATGAATTCATGGAGGAATGGATAACGGATATGATATGATTTGATGTCATCAGTGATGATATCATCAGTGATGTCATCCTTCCTGGCTGAGGCTATATAAGTTCAGTGATGATGTTGCTACATGACGCATGTGGTCCTGGGCCAATGTTGCCCTTGTTTAAAATCATGATTTTCAGAAAACACTTCTGCTACTTGCTGCTACTTGTCATGCACCTAATACATATTTTGTTAAAGTCATAATACAGAACATTTTCATGTAAATACATGTCTGTAAAGTCACTATAGTATATATCCTGAGTTAACACAATGGTGATTGCCCATTGATGAAAGCCCTTGCATCTCTCTGTATTGCAACATTTATGAACTTGTGTCTGTGGCGACACTTTCCCCACCCCCAAACTAAAAAAACAGAAAGCTATCACAAGCAGTGCACAGTTCTTGACGGGTTTCGAATCACCCAGCACCCGCCAGAGAGGGTAGGCGGAGTCGAAGCAAGTTGCTGTCGTTTCCGGGTTATGATGATCCCACTGGAGATTTGGGCAGAACACACTCTGCGGCCGCAGAGTCAAGCACCAGAATTGGCCAGGAGCGAGCCTTTTGTTCCCTTTTGACAGCTCAAATCTCCCACACACACCGCCCAGCTGCCCACGTGTCATAGAGATCTCCATTGGGATCCATGAGCACTGCTGACCAACTTCTTCTTCTTTTGAGATGTGTGAGCGGTTGGCGTCCAAGTGTTGCATTACTGCCCCCACTGGCCAACTTGAATGTATTAAGAAGAAGAAGAAAGACCCATTCACGTCACCACTGTATGGATCTGATCTGCAATTACTGCTCATGGTGTTGTCAGAGACAAGAAAACTGAAATCTTCCGTATTATCACTTTAAACAGCAAACTTCTCGGTTACCTCAGCTGGTTGTCAGGACTGTTTATATATTTATCTGTTAATATCTGTGAATCTTTTTATATTCTTTATATCTTATTTGTCTCTTGTATATTTGTTCTAATTTATCACGTTACTTGAGCACCAACTTGGCGAATAAAGAATTATTTTGCTGAACACAAAGTTTGCCGTTTCAAAAACTTTAGTTAACCACAGACATTATTTCATGCATTTAACCAAAATTCCATACAAAAATCCCATTGACTTTGAGATGAAGTGAGTAAGTGCAGGGACTTCTGGGTAAGCCTACAAAAATATGTCATCCCACGGCACTCTATAAGGATGGATATCAGAACATGGTGATAACCTTCTGTTTTACCATAGAAAAGAGCCCCACTAATGGTGGCGCCAGGCCTGGTGTGACGCTCTGACCTTCCTATTGGCTGTCAAACATGATGAGGATGACTGGTGCTCAAGGATGAAGGTGGATATGATGTCATATTTATGATGTAATATTTACCTTGACTGACCACGGGCTCTTTGTGCCTGGAGACGGAAGAGCAGATAAAAACATCAGACCAGCCATTCAACCCCTAAATTAGCTATACAGTCACCAAAACTTTTTGTGTGTGTGTAAAGTTGGACATTTTAACATTGGGGTCCCATGTTAAAATGTTCTCCATAACGCAGGCCCGAAACGCCTAATTCAAAACTTTGCACTAGTTTACTGAGTTACTTGACTGCGTGGGTGTTTCCCATAATGTTAGCCACAACATATGGAGACTCACTTTTTGGCAGACAATCGCGCTTTGGGGATCACTTTTTAGCAGCTAGCATTAATCACTTTTTGGCAGAACAACGGACATTGTAATGAGGGGATTTACGTTACTGTAACAGTGATCTTAAAGCAGTATGGATTATACCAACATGTATTGGAAATATCTGGAAAGCCTTCCACAACACTGTCTGCTCAAACAAAGTGCTAACCAGCTGATTAACGGAGTCAACTATACAAGGTAGGCTAGTGGCTGCCAAGCTAATGTCAGATTACGGTCCGCTTCTCACAAAAAGCGCCCCAGGCAGTAGACCCGTTTTATGCCCATTTGGGTGCCCTAAGCGTAATTGTTTTGTAGTGCCCCCCCCCCCCCCGCAAAACTTTCAATAACTGTCAAATGAAAGACTGCAAAATCATTAATTATGAACGATACTAGTGTATCTCACATTACATTACATGTGGCAAACAAACAATTGTTAGAATTACTGTAGCCTACATGTCAGCAAACAAGGGATTGTTAAACTGTACATGCAAGCAGGGGCGGACTGAGATCATAATTCAGGCTGGGCATTAGATACCAAGCAGGCCAGGCCGATACGGGCCGACGTGCGTGCCGGCATCCGAAGGGCGGCGGCGAAAAATTTGGGCTGTTTGAAGCCCAATTTGGGCCGTCTGAAGGCCAATTTGGGCCGTTTGAAGCCAGATTTGGGCTGTTTGAAGCCCGATTTGGGTCGTTTGAAGGCCAATTTGGGCCGTTTGAAGCCAGATTTGGGCTGTTTGAAGCCCGATTTGGGTCGTTTGAAGCCAGATTTAGGCCAGTTGAAGCCAGATTTGGGCCGGTTGAAGCCAGATTTGGGCCGTTTGAAGCCCAATTTGTGCCGTTTGAAGCCCAATTTTACAATGAGATGCACCCACTTTAACCCTGAATAAAGTAATAAAACCACTAGTAAACCAGTAGGCGGCGCCTGGCCTGCTGTTCAGTGAGTGGCCTGACTGAGGGCACCCAAAAAAAAAAAACATTTTTGGTGCCCTCAGGCACATGATGCCCTACGCAGTCTGCGTACTCTGCGTATAGGGTGCGGCGGCCCTGGTTACAACTAGCGGTTCAGCTGTCATAGAAATATGGAAGATCCAGACGCCTCCTCCATGTATTTTAAAGCTTTGCCAGCAACAGACAGGTTACATAAGCTAACTCTTTCAATGGGGTGAGGTTTCTTGACCCGTACTCACTGTCAGGATGGGTCTAGGCTCCAACTACATCGCAAAGTTGCAGTGCCGGACATCGTCATATTCCTAGTGGGAATGTCCAGCGTCTATACACATACGGCACAAGACGTCTTTTTCCTATATTCTGGGGATCTCTCTCGTTTTGGCTTCAGCTCCTCAGAGTTTTGGATACCACGATGCGTGCGCAACCAACCCTGTGACGTCCTGTAACTAACCCTGTGACGTCCACTCAACTAACCCTGTGACGTCCTGTAACTAACCCTGTGACGTCCACTCTAAATGGGTCTGTTGAGACCAAGGCCCCAGGAACAGCTCTGACTGGGCCTTGAAGCAAATTGAACATGGTGGCCAAGCTCAGTATTGCAAGTCATGTGACGCCCTGCAGGCTAAAAACAGTTTTTCCCATCCACTTACATGGGGAAAGCAGCAGCTGTAAAACTGTGGGAAAATTTGTCTGGGTGTCAATCAAAGTCAAAAACCACTCTTGATTTATAAGTTTTATATTATGGGCCTTATTTTTATTTTATCCAAGAGGCGTTTTCTGCAGCTCCCTCTCTCTCTATAACTCTGGGTCTGAGCCCTAAGTAAAACCAGGAAGAAAAACCACTTCAAAATGCTCCATGAGCCAATGAGCAGCTTATATTCAAATGAATGGGTGGGCATGTCCTATAGCTTGTGGGCATGTCCTATACCCTGTGGGGGAGTCCTATACCCTATCCAGTACTTTTAACACATCCATGATGAGACCCAGTAATCTATGGTGTGTAACGTTACCTGTCTGTCTGTCTGTCTGTCTGTCTGGTCATACTTGGTCTCAACGCCAGACCCAGGAGAGTTCTTCTTATGCTGATACACTAGGTTACTGCATGCTGCAGAGCTCTCTCCGGGTCTGGGACACTCCTCTCAGCCAGCTGGTTATGGGAGGGAACCATTGACTTGGCCAGTGATTGGCCAGTGGTGGATTCAGCCTTCCATCAGTAACAACTTTGCGATGAGAGGGAGATGGGAGGCGCAACCCATTTTTCGAACCGCTTTCTCATTGGTGCTACGACCAGTCACTCATTCAATTTCAACCCCCCTAGACCCGCCTTCAAAAACCAGCAGTGGCTGTGGAGTGTCACAGACTCATTTATGTAGTATGCGGAGCGCAGCGATTCAATGTAATATTTGAGTCTGGGGAGAGACTAAGTCGTACCTGTCTGCATTCTTCACCACCTTTGCCAGCAGCTTGGAGGTGGAGGCAGCTTTCACCAGCTTGTTCCTGCTCTCCTCTCCTGTCTCCCATGTGCTGCTCTGAGAGCGCTCCATACCTGAGCTCCGCTTCACACTGGGCCCCCTGCGCACGCATGCGCACACACAAACACAAACACATGCGCACACACACAATTAAAAAAAGAAGAAGTAGGGGTGCACAATGATAGTGACACGTAATCAGTATTGGCCTAAAAAGGGTTTAAAGGTCGCGCCATCTCTGACTCTGACCTAAGTCACAAAAGCATGGATGCTAATAGCATCAGCTATTAGACAGCTAATAACATTAACCTTTAATTGTATGGGTTTAACAAACTACTGTATTGGTATGCTGAAACAGTCTGAAAGCATAGGCTACTATTGTTGAAAATAAAAACTAACTAGACCGACCGCACCGTGGATTTATGCCTCCGCCATAAGTTCATTATTGAGTCCAAAACGCCATTTGAGGCAAATTGGAAGAAATTCCGTCAAGGCGCTCCTGAGATATTGCGTTACAGAGCTTGGAAATTGGGTGTGAGGTCACAATGACCTTGAACTTTGACCACCAAAATCGAATCAGTTCATCCTTAATTCCAAATGACGTTTGAGGCAAATTCAAAGAAATTCCATCAAGACATTCCTGAGATATCACGTTAACAAGCTTGAAAATGGCATTCGAGAGGTCACAGTGACCTTGACCTTTGACAACCAAAATGGAATGAGTTCATCCTTGTGTCCAAGTCGATGTTTGAGCCAAATCAGAAGAAATTCCATCAAGCCGTTCTTGAGATATCGTGGTAACGAACTTGGGAATGGCGTTCGTGAGGTCACAGTGACCTTGAACTTTGACCACCAAAATGTAATCAGTTCATCCTTGAGTCCAAGTCTATGTTTGAGGCAAATTTGATGAAACTCTGTCAAGGCATTCCTGAGACATCGCGTTAACAAGCTTGAAAATGGCGTTGGAGAGGTCACTGTGACCTTGACCTTTGATCACCAAAATGTAATCCGTTCATCCTTGTGCCCAAGTCGACGTTTGAGCCAAATTGGAAGAAATTCCATCAAGCCGTTCTTGAGATATCACTTTAACGAACTTGGGAATGGCATTCGTGAGGTCACAGTAACCTTAGTCTCGCTGGCCAGCCTCCTCTCCCTTCGGTCCGAGGAGTCTGGCGCCGCAGGTCCCCATAACTAGGATAAACCCTCCCCTGCTCTACTCTGCTCTCCCATTGGAGTGACTGTTTCGGTGGCAGCCGGATGTCCGCTCCCGGCTTATTACAAACTCTGTCATTGGCTCCGACCATGTCAATCAGAGCGGCTTCCGCTCCCTCCTCCCTGTGTGTCGCTGTAAAGAGTGCCCTACCGCCTCAGTGAAAACAACAATGCTAACTAGCTAGCAAGCGAACGGCAGAAACCTACACGCTAGCTCGTTGCTACACGCTGAAAACGGCATGTTTGGATTGTTGGAAACTATTTTCCAAGGGCAATGCCGCTAAGCGCCGCCCATCGCAATCCCACTATGGAGACCATAGACTCATAGGCCAGACTCCTTGGACGGAAGGGAGAGGAGGCTGGCCAGCGAGACTACAGTGATCTTGACCTTTGACAATGAAAATCTAATCAGTTCATCCTTGAGTCCAAGTCGATATTTGAGGCAAATTTGATGAAACTCCGTCAAGGCATTCCTGAGATATTGCGTTAACAAGCTTGTAAATGGCGTTCGAGAGGTCACAGTGATCTTGACCTTTGACCACCAAAATCTAATCAGTTCATGCTAGAGTCCAAGTCAATGTTTGAGGTAAATTTGATGAAATTCCGTCAAGGCATTCCTGAGATATCACATTAACAAGCTTGAAAATGGCGTTTGAGAAGTCACAGTGACCTTGGCCTTCGACGTTTGACCACCAACATCTAATCAGTTCATCCTTGAGTCCAAGTCAATGTTTGAGGTAAATTTGATGAAATTCCGTCAAGGCATTCCTGAGATATCGCGTTGACAAGGTTGAAAATGGCGTTCGAGAGGTCACAGTGACCTTGACCTTTGACCACCAAAATCTAATCAGATCCTTGAGTCGATGTTTAAGGCAAATTTGATGAAATTCCGTCAAGGCGTTCCTCAGATTAACTACCATCGGACGGACGTACGTACGAACGGACAACTCGGATCCATAATGCCTCCGGCCTGGCTATCGCTGGCGGAGGCATAAAAATGTGCCAACAATGTGTTTTAATTCATACAATCTTATTGTATTCACCATGTGGGTGGCCATGTTGAAATTACTTCAAATGATGAGCTGGGACGAGCTCACGAGCTGGCAACTAGGGCTTTAAAAGTCAAACCCGAGTTTGCGAGTAGAACCCTGAGTTGACGCGCTGTTTTATTCATATCTTCTCATCTTATGCATAAGATGAGAAGATAGATGCCCTTCTCTTCTCTGTGCATGCAGTAGAAAGTAGCGACATGCCCCTCCTGCTAGTTAGCATAGTTTAGCTTTAACTAATACATAGCCGTATGTATGTGATTTGCTTCCAAAATTACATCTCATAATTTGATGTCATTATTTCATGATGTGGTGAATGCATGAGTCACAACATAAGAGCATTTTAGCATTGTTGGAATGCGTATTTGGTGACTTAATGGGGCTAGGCCAGCCCGTTCTGTGGACTACCAGTCATTGCGCTAAGCTACCTAGCAGGAGGGGCGCGTCACTACTTTCTACTGCACGCACTGAAAAGAGAAGGGCATCTATCGTCTCGTCTTATATGGCAAATAGGCATGTTATTTTAAAATGAAATATTGCATCGGCCCGAAACAAACATTTCGATATGACAGGCCAATAAAATAATGCTTTAATTATGTTCAAATACTTAATGCTTACATAAAAGTAAAATATGGCTAAGTTGAGGGTTGATGATATATTCTCTGAAATTAGGTGGAGAAATAAGAAAAGAAAAACTTGGTTAGGAGAAGGAAGAAGCTGCACTGAGTCCTGGAGCTTCATCACTGGCCTCAGTCTGATCTTAACTTAACTTAACTAAACTGAACTGAAAGCCCCATTAAGTAACTTCTTAGCTCAATATAACTTTTTTTTTATCATTTTGATATAACAGCTTTTTAATCATATTGATGGTACAGTGACTTCTCCCGCCGGGATGATGTATTTTTGTAGGGCAATGCGGAAGTCACTATACTTCTGCTTCCTAAGTCTTTCACTTGTTGCTCAAGCTGTGGTTGAAGTGGGTGGTGCGCTTAGGGCTCAAAAAAGAATAACATATCCCGTCATAAAGGGATATCCAATTAGGGCTGGGCGTTAAAATGATAGAAATATATATCGGTGATAGACGTCATCAATACAATAAAAAAATAGTTTGATAGAACGTTCGATAGTTTGAGTCACGGCTGCATGAAAAAACCAAGAGCGCTTCTCTTCCGTGGCTCATAAACAACCTATCATGTCCCTTGTTAATGGAGCGGGCTACGAGTGACACAGAAACAGCCAATCATTTAACAGACAAACCGCAAGCGTGCACCCGCCCCAGCTGATAAACAGCCAATCATATCCCTTGACAATGGGCAATACATCAGGCAGGCAATTAGGCCCCGCCGCTTTTAGGGGGAAAACACAAGCCGTTGACTTCAATGTAAAATAGCACTAACAAAAAAGATTATAGAAAAATAACAATCAATCTCGTTTATTAATGACCCCAAAACACCATGACATAAGAATATCTTACAACTCGTCTAACCATAGAATGGTCAAGATACACCGGAAATATTACTTTCTAAAATATTACTTTCTAAAATCATGTGACTCATGTCACTATTTACATTACAGTCCCGAGCCAAGTAGCCTACAACGACGCTGGGCTCCACTACAACAGCATTTAATGTGGGAAGACTAAATTAGCAACAGGCGGACACCGGAACTAGGTCAGAGACGGGTCATGAGTCACATGATTTTAGATGACAAGCTCAAAACACATATTTATGTTTGGTTTCCAGGGACTTTAACACATTCACTGCCAGCCGTTTTTCAAAACTGTAGTTAGCTTCTGCCAGAGGGTTTTTTTGAGGATTCTGGCTCATCTTTCAAGAGCCGAGGATTCGTTTCTGTTAGGATTTTGTGAACACACAATATCTCAAAAGAACTAATAGAATGTGTGCTTTCTCTGTCTAAAAGAGTTAGTTTGTAGAGTTAGTAGTTATGTAAGCATTAGCAGTTGAATACAGCATGGTTTCAGCGTCTGTAAATTTATTCTGAGATAAACGGCTTTTTGTGAAATTCGATAGAACAGTCACTTTAACCATTCATTTTTGGCATCAGTAAGACGTCAGACATCTAAACAATAGTTTTGAACAGTAATTTCCTCCATAACAGCAGGAAACACCCCTTTCCTTCAAACTCCTCCCTCCGTGTGTGTTCTTCTTGGCTGCAGCGAGCGTGTCACAAGCTCGTTGCTGCTGCTGCTGTAACCTCGCGTCACCAGCTCACTGCTTTGCTGCTGCTGTGCCTGTCTGCCTGTCTGCCTGGCGGCCGCTGGGCAAGTCTGAATGGATGGGCTCGCTCGTTTCTTGGGGTTCTGAGAGCTTTGATGAAGCTTTTGCGATTCTGGTCTTATTTATGCTGCGTGTTTCAAAGTGTGTTCCACCCGTAATCTATTATGCAAATTTGCAAAACCCCACCGCCAGCTCCCAAGCGTGAAAGCGTTTTCGCCAACCATTTTCATGAGAATGGCTTCCTGACACTGCTTTTTGCTTGCCTTCCTCTAGAATGGAGAGCACTGTCGCCACTTAGTGGGTCGGTGGAATGGGTTGTACACGTTCGGTCGCTCCAATATTTTTATAGGAGACGTGGGGGGCATTGATCCACGTAGCACCGTCAAATTTTTTTTTTTTTTTTTTTTTACGTCTCAACTCGTCATTGGCAGTGAACCGTTGGAATTTTTTTGACGAGTCAACTCGCCATTGGCAGTGAACGTGTTAACACATTCACTGCCAGCCATTTTTTTTTTACTGTAGGTAGCTTCTGCCAAGCCGTTTTTTGAGGATTCTGGCTCATTTTACAAGAGCCGAGGATAATTTTCTGCTTGGACTTTGTGAACACGAAGTTCACAAAAGTACTAATAGAATGTGTGCTTTCTCTGTCTAAAAGAGTTAGTTTGTAGAGTTAGTAGTTATGTAGATATTAGCCGTTGAGTACAGCATGGTTTCAGCGTCTGAGACAGGAAGCTGAGATAATCGCAGTTTTGTGAAATTCAATCAAACAGGCAGAACAGTCACTTTAACCATTTATTTTTGGCATCAGTGAGAGATCAGACATCTGAACAATATAGTTCTGAACACCCTCTCCTTTAAACTCCTCCCTCCGTGGGCGTGTCTGGTGGCGTTTGTCACAAGCCAGTTTCTCCTGCCTGTCTGAGCAGTGAGCAGCCTCCCTCTCTGGCGGCCCCTCGTCGGCGAGTGTGGCGAGTGTGGACTGTGGATGGGACTCAATCGTTTCTTGGATTTTCGGTTGAGAGCTTTGATGAAGCTTTGTGCGATTCTAGGCTTTATGCTGCCCACCCAGTCTATTTTTGGAACCCCCCACCGTTGTGCAGCAGCGTGAAAGCGTTTTCGCCTACAGTATGAGAATGAGGCTCGTTCGTTTCTGGGTTTTCGGAATGCGTGCGATTCTGGCCTTTCTGCGGGTGTTTCAAAGTGTGTTTCACCCATAATCTATTGTACAAATTTGCAATCCCCCACGCCAGCACCGCTCTCCGCTCTCGGTGTGCTGCTGCTGGCGCGGCCGCTCTCGGGCGAGTCTGGTGACTGATGACTGTAAAATCGCCAAGCCATTTCCTTGAGAATGGCTTGCTCCCGCGGCTGTTTTTGGTTGGCTTTCTCTCTGTCGGGAGAGCACTGTCGCCACTTAGTTGGTCGGTAAAATAGATTATACACATTCAATACTTCCAATATTTTTATAGGAGACGTGGGGGACATTGATCCACGTAGCACCGTCAAAAAAAAAAAAAAAATTTTTTTGACGAGTCAACTCGTCATTGGCAGTGAACGGTTGGATTGTGTTTGACGAGTCAACTCGTCATTGGCAGTGAACGTGTTAAGAGTAAAGGTACTGTAACAAAGGCTTCAGGCCAAAGAGCGAAAATACTGTGGAGCAATCCAGCTGCTATGGAACTAAACTAAAAAGTTTTGATTGGTCCATTAATTAATTTCAACTGGTACAGCTCAACTTAATCTTGATCAAAGATTGTCTACATTCTTTATTTTTATAAATAGTTCATCTATAAAGGACAGTTAGGCAATGATTGTAGCTGACATGTTTCGGCTGCTGTTCCTGCAGTCTTCATCAGAGGCGTCACGTGATGTTGGTGTGACGTCATCTATGGTGTGGTTATATGGAGTTTTTTTCTCATCCCACCTGAAGTGGTGGGATGACCGTGCCCCCTGGCGTGTGCCATCATCTACGCCCCCTGCCGTAGATGACGTCACACCAACATCACGTGACACCTCTGATGAAGACTGTAGAAACAGCAGCCGAAACATGTC
>NC_139633.1:44560683-44985683 GCF_964638095.1 Poromitra crassiceps
GGTAGAGAGGATGAAGCGGGGCAGGGGGGAGTTACTGAATGGAACCTTTTGGTGGGGGCGGGGCCTTTGCTGCTGTCGGCCGGCTGGACTGGTCTCTGGGGGGTGGTGGGGGGCTGGGGGGAGTGGGGGGAGGGGGAGGGCAGGGCAGGTTCCTCACGCTCCTGGATCTCCTCCATCTGAGAGCGCTGGCTGCTGCTGCTGCTCTCCTTCCGCCTCTCTCCTCCACTGTGGAGACACCAGCAACATGAGAACCTATGACTCTACTGTCTTCTACTGTGTTCTACTGCATTCTATTGTCTTCTAGTGTGTTCTACTGCGTTCTATTGTCTTGTGCATTATACTGCTGTCTTCCACTGTGTTGTATTGTGTTGTACTATGTTATACTGTGTTCTATTGTCTTCTACCGTTTTATGTTGTCTTCTACTTTGTTCTACTGCGTTCAATTGTATTGTACCGTGTTCTATTGTGTTCTATTGTCTTCTCTGTTATACTGCTGTCTTCTGTGTTCTATTGTCTCCTATTGTCTGGTACTGTGTTACACTGTGTTACACTGTGCTACACTGTGCTCTATTGTCTTCTATTGTCTTGTACTGCATTCTACTGTTCTACTGTGAGGTGAGAGCAGCTCCTGTCCAGACAAACTGCAGAGGAAAACATGGTCATTGACATTGTTTAGATCAATGAAATCAATCAGATCAATTATATTTGGTCGGAAGACTCTGAGGCACTGGAGGCTGAAGTCAAGCTGTGGAGAAAGAGTAGTGAGTTCACTGTCTGTGTGTGTGTGTGTGTGTGTGTGTGTGTGTGTGTGTACCTCTTGGCGGCGGATGACACAGTCTCTTTCCTGGTGACAGAGGCGGAGTCTCTCTTGCGTCCGGTGGACCCTCCGTTAGCGATGCAGGACATGGAGTATGCCTCGCGCATTGCCGCGCCACCTGCACACCAAAACATTCACATAACCTGTTATTAACCAGAACCAGTTATTAACCAGAACCAGATGCTGTGTGTCGGAAAATAAGCTATTTACAGGACGTAAATACAAGCATTTCACATGCCCTGTTTTCCTCGTTTTCAGGTCGACAGACGACAGACAGACAGACAGACAGACAGACACACACACACACACACACACACACACACACACGATCCCCCTTTTAGATTTCTAACCCCACTTAGGATAAGCAATAACCACGCCCTGTGGCGCTGGGATTGGCCAGGAGCAACACTGGAGGGGCACGCAGCCCTCTGTGTGAAAGCCATTTATGTGGCGAGGCTGTGTGGAGGAGGAGAACAGCTTCTCCTCCTCCACACAGGAGAACAGCTTCTCCTCCTCCACACAGTTGTGACTCCGTCTCGTCTCTTTCGGGCTGGCACATAGGAACGGGGTCCAGGGACCAGGATCGATCATGTTGGTCACGGGTTTGACTACTGCGGTTTCGATGTCCGCTGCTGTGTAGCAAGTCGATCAGCTCTGCAGCGCGGCGAGGGGGCATTTCAATGGCGTTTCTCCTCTGCAACAAGGAAGCGCGTTTCCTTTCCACCTTCTTCCTAATTTCAAACAACAGCTGCGGTATGTGTTTGATAACGTGCTGTCGGCTTGAGTTTGAGGTTAGGGACCCGAAACTATGTCACAGGCTGGGTAAGTGTTTCAACTATGCGCTGCACTCATAAAAACAAAAACACGTCAAACACGTCATTGGCCCTCTGGGCTATTCCTGATAACACGTCAAAGACGTCATTGGCCCTGAATGAGTTAACAAGTTAATTCTACTATCAACACTGACAGCCTACTGTGACTAACAGAGAGAGAGAGAGAGAGAGAGAGAGAGAGGTGGTTTGAACGGTACGGGTTTTCAGTTTGGTCAGGACAGGAGCGCACGGGCTGAAACCTGACACCTTGCTCATCTCGCTGTTCAGCGTGCGCAAGTCTGTGTCTGGAGTAAAAATGATGGAACATTACATTACATTACGTCATTTGGCAGACGCTTTTATCCAAAGCGACTTACAATAACACATTTTTTGTCCGCAATAGAGCAATCAACTATGGAGCACAGTCTATGACAACTACAACTTCTGAAGGAACAGTGGTACAAGTTTAGGTTAGTGGTACAAGTTTAGGTTAGTGTATATATATATATATATATACACATTTTAATAAAGAGAGAGAACGAAGTTAGATCAAGAAGGGCCCAGATGGAGCCTGAAAAGGTGAGTCTTTAGTCTTTTTTTCCGAAAGATCGGCAGTGATTCAGCCGTCAGGGACGAGAAGAGTCGAGATCGGGATGAGCGACTTTTGAGCCCCCGTAGCGAAGGAGGGGCGAGGCGACCTGCACTGGTGGAGGAGCGAAGGGAGCGCTGGGCGGTTTGGAACCTGACCATAGATTGCAGGTACAGGGGAGCTGACTGGTACTGGCCTAGTGTACTGCCCTGTAGGCCAGTACCAGTGTCTTGAATTTGATGCGGGCCGAGATGGGAAGCCAGTGGAGCTCCTGGAAGAGGGGAGTGACGTGAGAGAATTTGGGTTGGTTGAATACCAGACGGGCTGCAACGTTCTGAATGAGCTGAAGCGGTCGGATGTCGGTGGCAGGTAGGCCGGCCAGGAGCACGTTGCAGTAGTCCAGGCGGGAGGAGACAAGAGACTGGACCAGGAGTTGAGTCGCTTCTCTTCTGAGAAAGGGACGGATTTTGCAGATGTTGTAGAGAGAGAACCTACAGGAGCGTGCTGTAGCAGCTATGTTGGCTGAGCAAGACAGCTGGTTGTCAAGGAGCACCCCAAGGTTCTTAGCTGTTTGGGAGGGAAGTACAGTGGTGTTGTCAATGGAGATGGAGAGATCTGCGAGAGGGCAGTCTTTTCCAGGCAGGAAGAGTAGCTCTGTTTTACCAAGGTTGAGCTTGAGGTGGTGGGCAGACATCCAGTCGCCAATGTCTTTGAGGCATGCAGAGATGCGAGCCTCGATTTGAGTGTCAGGGGGGGGGGAAGGAAAGGAAAAGCTGGGTGTCATCAGCATAGCAGTGATAAGAAAAGCCATGAGAAGAGATCACATAGGCAAGAGATCTGATATAGAGAAAAAAAAGTAAGGGGCCCAGGACTGAGCCCTGGGGGACACCGGTGGTAAGAGGACAGGATCTGGAGAGGGACCCTCTCCATGAGACCTGGTATGAGCGGTTCGAGAGGTAGGAAGCAAACCAGGAGAGTGCAGAACCTGAAATGCCGAGGTCAGACAGAGTGGAAAGAAGGATTTGGTGGTTGACTGTATCGAAGGCAGCAGACAGGTCAAGGAGGACAAGAACAGAGGAGAGGGATGAGGCCTTAGCAGTGTGAAGGGCCTCTGTGACAGCAAGAAGAGCTGTCTCAGTGGAGTGAGAAGCCTTGAAACCGGACTGCAGAGGGTCCAGGAGGACATTTTGGGAGAGATAGAGAGAAAGTTGTTCGGACGCTGCTCGTTCGAGGGTTTTGGAAAGGAATGAGAGAAGAGAGACAGGTCTGTAGTTGTGAATAGCAGTAGGGTCAAGGGAGGGTTTCTTAAGCAGAGGCTTGACTCTTGCAGTCTTTAGAGCAGGTGGAACAAGACCAGAGGACAGAGAGGAGTTAATGAAGGTAGTGAGGAAGGGAGATTTGTTAGGTGAGATGGTTTGGAGGAGAGAGGAAGGGATAGGATCGAGGGGGCAGTAAGTGGCTCAGTTCGAGCTGATGAGTTTAAGCACTTCATTGGGAGAGAAGGAAGGAAAACCAGGGACAGGGGGCCGAGGAGCAGGATTGGAGTCGGGAGTGTTAGTGAGGGTGCCTGGAGGATGGAAGGAGGAGCTGATGTCATCCACCTTTTTAGTAAAGAAGGTTACAAAATCATCAGCAGAGAGGGAGGAGGGGGGGGAGGGGGGGAGGGGAGGGGGGAGAAGGTGGAGAACAGTTTACTGGGGTTGGATGCAGAGGACTGGATTTCAGAGATGAAAAAGGAGGTTTTTGCTTTGGAGACAGCAGAGGTGAAGTTGGAGTGGATAAGGTGGTAGGAAGAGAGATCTTCAGGGAGATGTGATTTTCTCCATTTTCTCTCAGCTGTAGCAGTGTTTTCAGGAATGATCCAGGTCTCTGTGAGAGCTAGGAAGTGGAGGGTTTGAGATAGAGCATGAGCCGAGATGGTCTCAGTTTTCTTAACTCATTCACCGCCAGTTTAGGACTGCCAATATTTAGCACAGGCCAAAGATTTTCATAATTGTTGGTCATCTTTCAAGACCCACAGTAAATTATCTATTAGCACCAGAGTGATTTGCAATACCTCAAAATGAAGATGTACGTCTCTGGGTTCACCAGGAAAAAAAAAGTGAGCTTTTAGCATGTTCTGTACTCTACTTATAGCCATTTATATACACCCTGTTTTCCCCCAAAAGTTCTCCCTGAGAAAATAAACAGGAGAAAAGGCAATTTTTGTAAAAGGGCACAATCTCAGGCAGAACTCACTCTCAATTCTTTTATTTTGAACTGTATTGACATCAGACATGTAAATATTATTCGTTAGGACACAAATGACAAAAAAAAAATATATATATATATATATATATACACATGAAGTGCTTTTTTTTACATTCAACAATACAGTTTACTCGGTGTGAGTGTGCAGACAGACAGACAGACAGACACACCGACAGACAGACAGACACACCGACAGACAGACAGACAGACACACACACACACACACACACACACGATCCCCGATCCCCCTTTTAGATTTCTAACCCCACATAGGATAAGCAATAACCATGCCCTGTGGCGCTGGGATTGGCCAGGAGCAACACTGGAGGGCACGCAGCCCAGCGATTGAGAAAGGACAGCGGGCTGCTGTGAGCAGTCACAGCTTCTGCCTTGTGCCTTGCTGTTGTGTGTTTATTTTGCACCCGTCCTCGTCCATGTCTCCCTGTCATATCCTCCCTGCTATCTGATCGTTCCCGTTTTCCCCTCGGCTATTCAACACGTCCTCACCGCCCTCGCAAACTGATCGATCATTTCCTCATTCCTCCGATGATCAAACACATCTCTTGATTACTTTCTCCCGGCTGGCACAGAGGAAGGCGACTCCAGCTCGTGCAGCGCGCCGAGGCGCGTTTCAATGGCGTTTCTCCTGTCTGCACAAGGAAGCGTTACCCGTTTTCTGCTTTTCCTCTTGCTCAATTTCAAAACAACAGCTGCGGTATGTGTTTGTTCACGCGTTGTCTTAGATGCTAGGGACCTGATACCATGTGACAGGCTGGGGAAGTGTTTAAACTACGCCCTGCAGTAATAAAAACAAAAACACGTCAAACACGTCATTGGCGGGGAGGGCTATTTCTGATAACACGTCAAAGACGTCACTGGCGGTGAATGAGTTAACAGCCGACTGACAGTTCCAGAGACCTCCGGCAATAGTAAAAGGACTGTTTGCGCGCTTGGGGTAGGAGAGATTACCGGGGTTACTACACCTGAAGCTGCCGTGGCTACGGCGTCTGTGGGCTGAGGTTACAACAGGGATGGGAAGAAAACACATAGTTAGGTAGAGGAGTAGGTAGAATAAGAGAGGTAGCAAAAAACCCTATTCTCTGGCCTCCCCTCGATGGGTTAGGTTAGGGTTAGGGTTAGAAAGACTCCCTTGTCTTTGTGCCTGAGTCTTCGTGCCGCGAGGGTACGTGCCGCTTACTGCTGCCGCTGTAGACTGACAGTGTTCAGAAATACTGCTTCAACAGGGCTACGCTAAGCCACGCCTATCCAATCAGCCCCGCTCATTCACAGGAGGGGTGATTGGGCTTGATGTCACCTGAGAGCAATCCACCAGCTGCCCAGAGTTTCACTCAGAGACACAAACTAGCCTAAAAGCAACTACTTTTAGAATAGAAAGATAGCAGACAGAAGTAACACAGCCTAAAACACTTACCCACTGAAGCCAAAGTTAAAATCACAGACAGGTATCCAGAGAAGATCAGCTCTTATGTCAGACAACTAAAAGTGTACTGACTAGACCTTTCTCCAGCAAGACTATATGAGGGCTACAAGCCACGCCTATCCAATCAGCCCCCCTCGTTCACAGGAGGGGTGATTGGGATTGATGTCACCTGAGAGCAATCCACCAGCTGCCCAGAGTTTCACTCAAGAGACACAAACTAGCCTAAAAGCAACTACTTTTAGAATAGAAAGATAGCAGACAGAAGTAACACAGCCTAAAACACTTACCCACTGAAGCCAAAGTTAAAATCACAGACAGGTATCTAGAGAAGATCAGCTCTTATGTCAGACAACTAAAAGTGTACTGACTAGACCTTTCTCCAGCAAGACTATATGAGGGCTACAAGCCACGCCTATCCAATCAGCCCTCCTCGTTCACAGGAGGGGTGATTGGGCTTGATGTCACCTGAGAGCAATCCACCAGCTGCCCAGAGTTTCACTCAGAGACACAAACTAGCCTAAAAGCAACTACTTTTAGAATAGAAAGATAGCACACAGAAGTAACACAGCCTAAAACACTTACCCACTGAAGCCAAAGTTAAAATCACAGACAGGTATCCAGAGAAGATCAGCTCTTATGTCAGACAACTAAAAGTGTACAATATAAAACGTGCACATCACCTTTTCTTCACTGGCTCATTCTGTCTCACTCTCTCTCCCTCCCTCTCTGCATGTTCATTATGCACACGCATGCATACGCACTGAATGATGAAACAGTAGTTTTTACCATGTTCCAAAGATGCAGACATAAAGCGGTCTAATTGATGATTGAAAAGTATCAATTAACGTTAGTCTTTACTGTCCAACACATGGCAGTTCGGAGAAATTGTTTCACAACGAGAGACAGATTGTTTGAAGACTGCATCAAAAGCAGGTAATCCACTGTGGGATTAGTGAGACTATTGCTAAAAGGAGAAGATACTGTAGTGATGCGTGCTTCGTCAGTGCGCCCTGCAGCCCCTGGGCTGTCATCCGCTCAAACACATACTTCACGGGGCGGCTGCGTGTCATGGATGTGCCCTTAATATGCAAAGCGTGCAGCTCAAAGCAGTATAGCCTATCGGAGGAATGTTTTTGTTTAGATGGCTGGAGGATTCAACTTGTCTTTTTGTTTTGTTAACACATTGAGTGCCAGCGACGCCATATGGCGTCAAGAGAAATTTACCGTAGGCTGCCAGCGACGCCAAATGGCGTCAATAACTCCAAATTCATATTTTGACGGGGGAATGTCGATCTAAGCCTCTTACATCGCCTCTTACAATATGGGAGCTATTGAATGTGTCTAACCTATTTTACAGAACCCTTAGGTGGCGACAGTGCCCTCCCGATTAGACAAAGGCCAGGAGAAAAGACAGAAGAAGTCATGAGGAAACGGAAATCGCCATTGATATGCTTGAAGCATAACGTCGTTAGCTGTGCCTGTGAACAGCAGTCATCTGCTGCCACAATTGAGCCCCATCCGTGTCCGCTGCGATAGTCCATCCATATGATTTAGTTGCCGACACGGCGACACCAGCGTCTTTATGAAAAGTGACATTATTCTCAGCTGGGAGCCGAGGACACGCTGTAAAAAAGCGGGGGGTGCAGGCAGCAGACTTTTCAGTGCAGATCAAACAGAGCAAACCGCAGCAGAGCAGAGACACTCGACTCCTCCCACCACGGAGGAGGAGGAGGAGGGGGGTGGGGCACGCAGGGCACTAACAGCATACAACCATTGACAGTACACACACACCCATGCAGCAGCAGGCTCGATGTTTGTTCAACTCAAAGCAGAATTCATTCTGTCGCCTTTCTAACATAAAGATGTGATTATCTCAGAAACTAATTTCAGCATGCTCTTTTCGGTCGAAAACACTCTTTTTCAGAGGGGTGTATTTCCAAAATGGAACGGTTTATAAACACAGTTTTTTTTTTAAATGAAACAGAAGGGTTCAAAGTTTCATTGAGGCTATTGGTTGTCCATATAAGAGGAACACAAAAAATGATATGGCTATATTAAAATGCACTGCGGCCTATGTGGCACAGTACAGCACCTTTTGCCCAAGGGCCGTGGCACTCAAAGTGTTAATGTGTTTTTTTCAGCTTGTAGATGTAAAAATAAACGCTTTCTAATGAAAAAAATCAAGCATTTGTTGTGGTAATGGTTTAATGGAGCACAGACAGTCAAATAGGTTAACCGACCAATAGTCAGCTAAAATGGGGGGTACGGTGGTAAGTAGGGGTGCACCGATCACGTTTTTTGCCACCGATCACCTATGAGAAATATCTGCCCAACCGATCATCGACCGATCACCGATTACCGATTACCGATCACCGATAGATATATATATATATATATATATATATATATATATATATATTTATTTATTTATTTATTTATTTTGTAAGCAGCTATAGCAGTCTATTATAGAACAGTTTCCATTTTACATATAAAATGCGGCTTATATAACGGTGCAGCTTATCTATGGATTTTTACAGCTAACGGCCACTAGGGGACCTCCTAAATCTATGGATTTTGGTACGAGAGACAGAACGAGAGCAAGACAGACATTACGAGAGCGAGACCCTGATTGGATGATGTTGCAAAAAATGTGCCTCGCGACCTGATTGGAGCACTGTGCCACTACGCTCTATCAGCCACTACTGTAAAACACCCTCCCTCCTCTCACCCTCCCTCGCTCCGGGGGAAAAATGTCGGCGATTGAGCCAGAAACACAGTCTGAATGAAATTGAATGTAACGTTCCCAATTCTATGTATTACATTCTAAAAACTTAACGGCAACATTTTGGAAGGCTAAGCCACACAACTAGCTCGTTGTAATCTAACATCATGCTTCAAAAGATGGAGAACTGGCTGTGTTACGACGATGAGGATGCAAAACATGTAATTTGCATGTTTCGTTCCACCCATGTTTCGTCCGCGCTGCCAAATTCAATGGAATGAAACCAATCTTGTAGCCTATGTTGGACGTAGTGAAGTGTTTTTGATTGATTTGTTCATCGGACTCAAAACGGTCTCCGCTGATAAGACACGGAGATCTCTGTTACAGGCAGGCGCTACGCCTCCTTCTGACCAGTTTTAAACATTAAAACACCTGCGGCTTATAATCCAGTGCGGCTTATATATGTAACAATGATTCAATTTAGCTGCTGCGGCTTATATTCAGGTGCGCCTTATAGTACGGAAAGTACGGCTGACGAAAGCAAAGCGTGTGCTTTGCAACACAATGATATAAACGTTAGAGCACAATATGAAAGTTAAACGATGGACATTGAAGACATGAAAATGGGCTGCCTCATGTTTCTCACGTGCAGCATGATCGGCTATGCGATCGGCGACAATAAAGAAATATCTGCAGCAGCAGATCACATATTTGAGGTCAAAATCGGCCGATACAGATTGCGTGCCGATCGATCGGTGCACCCCTAGTGGTAAGTACGGTGGTGCAGTGGTAAGTGCTGTCGCCTCACAGCTCGAAGGTCCTGGGTTCGATTCCCACCTGGGACGCTGTGAACGCTGAAGGAATGCGTGCCCGTCCGCATGTCCTCGAGTGCCCACCGCCCGGGTGGGGTCGTCAAAAGGGCCTTTCTGTGTGGAGTTTGCATGTTCTCCTCGTGCCTCCCGGGGGTTTCCTTCATATAGGAACCCCCTTCACCAAAAACATGCAATATCCTGGTTGCTAATGTGGTGCCTCCTCTGGTCGTTAAGGGCGCCTGTTCAGAGGGAGGGGAACTGGTTGGAATAGCGTGATCCTCCCACGTGCTATGTCCTACCGGTGAAGCTTCCTCTGTCAGGTGAAAAGAAGCGGCTGGCTAACTGCCCATGTCTCGGAGGAAGCATGGAGCTCGTTTCGGCTCTCCCCAGATCGGCAGAGGGTGGAGTAGCAACCAGGATAAATAAATTAAATTAGCACTAATGGGGGATAAAAATGGGATAAAAAATCGGGAAAAACAAATAAATAACAGGAATAGTCAGCTAATGAGGGTCGGTTGTCGGTCAAAAAAATTATGATTTTCGACATCCCTAGTACACAGGCCCTATGGTGCGTCAGGGTGTGTGTGTGTGTGTGTGTGTGTGTGTGTGTGTGTGTGTTAGGGCATTCACGACTAGTGAATTTTACTAGTCGACTAGTCGTCCCTAAAGGTAGTCGACTAGTCGTTTAAAAAAAATACATACAGAGTTTGACTTTAAGAACTTTTTACCCCAGTGTCATTAGGCTTATCAGGATAGGAGCTGAGTGCATTGTTTTTGTTTGGTTGTTTGTCCAATAGTCTTGTTTGTTCTTGGATTATTGTGTATCTTATGCAGTTTTCTTGTTTTGTTTTGTTGTGTTTTGATGTTCTTTGTGGGGGATATGGGATATGAAAGTCCATGTATGTCGTGTAAATACCTCATGTTCTTTCTTAACACGTTCACTGCCAATGACGTGTTGATACGTCAAAAAAAATCCAACGGTTGACTGCCAATGACGTGTTAATACGTAAAAAAAAATAATAATAATTTGACGGTGGGACGTTGATCTAACCCTTTTACATCTCTTATATAAATATTGAAGCCACCGAACGTGTACAACCCATTCCACCGACCCACTAAGTGGCGACAGTGCTCTCCATTCTAGAAAAAGCCGAGCCAAAACTGCAGGGGAACGCGCGATGAAACCATTCTCATACTGTAAAATGGATTGGCGAAAACGCTTTCGCTTTCGCGCTGATTGCTGGCGGTGGGGGATTGCAAATTTGCATAATAGATTATGGGTGCAACACACTTTGAAACACGCAGCATAAATAAGACCAGAATCGCAAAAGAAACCCCGTTTCTTGGGGTTTCTCAACCGAAACCCCAAGAAATGAGCGAGCCCATCCTCGCCCAGCGGCCGCCAGCAGACAGGAGCAGCAGCAGCAGCAACAGCAGAAACGAGCTTGTGACACGCCCGCTGCAGCCAAGAAGAACACACACGGAGGGAGGAGTTTGAAGTAGAGGGGGGTTTCCTGCTGTTATGGAGGAAATTACTGTTCAAAACTATTGTTTAGATGTCTGACGTCTTACTGATGCCAAAAATGAATGGTTAAAGTGACTGTTCTATCGAATTTCACAAAAAGCTATTTATCTCAGCTTAAATTTTCAGACGCTGAAACCATGCTGTATTCAAGTGCTAATGCCTACATAACTACTAACTCTACAAACTAACTATTTTAGACAGAGAAAGCACACATTCTATTAGTTCTTTTGAGATATTTTGTGTTCACAAAATCTTAGCAGAAAATAATCCTCGGGTCTTGAAAGATGAGCCAGAATCCTCAAAAAAACCCTCTGGCAGAAGCTACCTACAGTAAAAAAAAAAATGGCTGGCAGTGAATGTGTTAAAGAAAAAAAAGAAAAGAAAAAAAGACTAGTCGACTACTAAGCACAGTGTCGACTAGTGGTTTTACTAGTCGACTAGTCTGTGAATGCCCTAGTGTGTGTGTGTGTGTGTGTGTGTGTGTGTGTGTGTGTGTGTACGTGTGTGTGTGCATGTGTGCGTGTTGTGTACCTTTCCCTCCATGTTGTTTCTTGGCAGTGGACTCCTTGGCGTTGTCCTCGGAAGCGGCAAGGCGGCGCAGAACGTCGGCGAGTGCGGCCTTCATCACGGTCAGCTCGTCTTCCTGTTGCTGAACACGAAGCTCCAACGCACTGAGTCTGTCGTTCACATCTGATACACTGGCTCCAGACATACTGTCATCTACACAGAGAGAGAGATAATAACTAAGATCTGATACACTGGCTCTGGACATAATCTTCGTATTTACATACACATTCTGTTTATCTTTGGGATATTCAAATATTCTGTAAACACCATATCCCAAATGTAAAATAATCAAACTTCAGTATGTCAGCTGGGATCAACTGCACTACTAAAAGCTGAATGAAATGAATTTATTTTCTATCTTTAACAGTCTGTCATGTTACAATGTTCCCAGACTAAAGTGTTCAAATAAAAACCTTCCCAGACTAAAGTATAATACGTAGGGTTAGGTAGGTAGGATGGGAGCAGGTCCTGACAGCCACTAGGACTTACCTTTCTTACCTTGGAGACTGTATTTGTAACAAAGCAAGGCTCTCTCAGGAGGAGCAGGTCTACAGCAGTGACTCTCAACCTTCTCACATTAAGGACCCTCAGTCCACATTGGAGCGACAGAATATTTTCATTGTCAGATATGATTTAGCCTCCATGACTGTCTGTATTGTAGGTAGAGAGATAACTTATCACAACAGACATTCTTCTACATTCTCTGTGTCTCTTCTTGTCGATGAAATAATGTTGAAGTTTAACAAATCCTCAGTTTAGTCCAAAAAGGTTAATTTATTCTCACTTAAAGGATGGGTTTACCGATGGGGAATATGAATATATATTAATTCTTAAAAAATCTTAAATTTCGAATCCGTTGAAATTTTTGAAATTGCTTGTTCACAGCCAGAGAAAAAAAAAATGAAAAAAAAATGGGCCAGGTGACGCGTTTCGACGCGAAACGCGTCACCTGGCCCAATTTTTTTTTTTTTTTTTTTTTCATTTTTTTTTTCTCTGGCTGTGAACAAGCAATTTCAAAAATTTCAACGGATTCGAAATTTAAGATTTTTTAAGAATTAATATATATTCATATTCCCCATCGGTAAACCCATCCTTTAAATATTAATCTCGATAGCAATTAAATGTTCTTCTAAACAGACTTAGTAGGCTTATTATTTGTACATTGAGGAATGCTTCTGAGGAAGACAGCAGGAAGTTTAGCAGTCAAAACATATCTAGGTATGAATAATAAGCTTACTAAGTCTGTTTAGAAGAACATTTAATTGAAATCCTCAGTTTGCTCAAGGACCCCTGGTGGTCCCACACATTGAGAACCACTGGTCTTCGGTGACTCACTGAGCACGTTCTCACCTTGATCTGCTGGTGTGGGAAACTCTCAGTAAGACACAGCAACCTCTGAGGAACCTCTCTGGAACCTCTGAGGAACCACTCAGCAACCTCTGAGGAACCACTCCGGTACCTCACAATAGAGACAGAAGCCTCTCAGTGAGACACAGCAAGATGACCCAGGTCAGGTGGTCAATCAGCCCAGAACCATCATTACAGACAAACAATCACAACTCCAGAAGCTTTACAACTTGTCCATAACCACGAAGGCAACCCATGTCTAAAATGACACCCCCCCCACAATGTCCCCACTCACCCCCAGGTCTATAATGGTGATGTTATCATACTGTCAACATATACTAATATTAGGGATGCACCGATCGATCGGCACGTGACCGGAAATGGCCGATTTTCACGTGATCGGCCCCGACCGGTGACCGGCTCCGGTCAGTCCACATAGCCGATTCTGTGCGCCGGTCGGTTTTCCCCTTTTTTTGTTTGGTCAATTACCTGCAGCTGCACGATGAATGCGTTCACGTGACGTGCGCGCACCCCAAGCAGCCAAAAGGAAACACGCCAGCATGTCCTCCTCATTGTGGAAATTGTACAGTCACACATGCAAGTCGAAAATAAGCCGTGGAGGAGCAGGGTACATTGGCGAGTCCCGCTCCAGTCTGAGCGGCTCGCTTCACCTCACTGGCCCCTCTCTCTCCCCGGCCACAGCGCAACACAGCCGGCTTGGCGAAGTGAAGGTAGGCTACTATCGAGCCCTGTGTTACATTCCCCGACCAGCTGCAGTCCATATCGCTGCCTGCTGCAGATCAGCTGCTGCTGCTATCTGTCAGTCACGTTGTAACGTGGATACAGGAGAGGAGGACTATTTGTTTCGTATTGCGAATAGAATGACGAACATAATAATAAAACGCATCGGACCAGTGTGCAAGCTTTACTGTGCGTGATGATTTTTTTTTCGGATGGCGGATTAAAAGAAACGTGTGTAAACTCAACTCAAACTCATTTCCTCGTCTACTCAAGAACAGCCAAATCCACAACTGTAGAGTGGGCATGGCTTCGAAGGTCTGGGCTCCAGACCTATAGGCTATAAACTCCTTGTCCAGGGATAACATTTTGATGTTTATTTATTTTTATTCTATTCGTTTATTTGGCAGGGACATATACAAAAAAAACATTAAACCCCATAGGGGAAGAGATGCTTTGTAACAGATTTAGCCATAGGCTACTTTCCATCTGGAGCCAATCATGCAAATGATAAGAAATGTGACATGAATCTTAATTTTCTATTAAAGCAAAGTAAAAAATAAAAAAATAAAAAAATAACCCGTCAATTATTGTTCTTAGAAAGAAAATCGGAATCGGCCAAAATCAGTATCGGCAAGTCAGACTATTCAAAAATCGGAAATCGGAATCGGCCAAGAAAATGGCAATCGGTGCATCTCTAACTAATATACTAATAATCACATAGCGGCCCATGCCTAACAACTATACTTGCCTGGGTCCAGACCTTTGACTCCGCCCACTCCACCCAGTTGGCTGCTTCTGGTCTGACATCACATCGTGATGTGAAACAGTTGAAACAAAAACACTAGTTCAATGAGCACCGGGGGGGACTAACGATTAGCCAATCAATGTCGAAGAACAGTGCAATGGGCGGGACTAACGCCGTTGTCAAGTGCGCCGGACCAAACAACAACAATGGCGAGTGGCGACACTATAGACGAGACAGGCGCTGCTATCTAGGCTGTTCTACATCGATTAAAAGTACCACTTTGAAATCCAAAGGGGATAGCAGAAGGAACAGGTATGGGACGGGTATATAGAGTGAGGGGAGACAGGTGTATAGGGTATATAGAGTGAGGGGAGACAGGTGTATAGGATATATAGAGTGAGGGGAGACAGGTGTATAGGGTATATAGAGTGAGGGGAGACAGGGATATAGGGTATATAGAGCGAGGGGAGATTAAACAGGTATGGGACGGGTATATAGGGTATATAGAGTGAGGGGAAATTGAACAGGTATGGGATGGGTATATATGGTATATAGAGCGAGGGGAGACGGGTATATATGGTATATAGAGCTAGGGGAGATTGAACAGGTATGGTACGGGTATATAGAGTGAGGGGAGATTGAACAGGTATGGGACGGGTATATATTAGGGGTGTGCCGATTAATCGTTTTTTAGATGCATCGCGATGAGTCACGTGACGATTAAAATCGATGCATTTTTTTTTTTTTTTTTGCTTTATTTGCAAAAAATACGGTATTTCGCCCGGAAAGCAGTTCCTTAACTGTAAAACGAGACCAAAACCGAAGTACTGGAAACTGGAATCACTGAAGAAAGCATGCAGGGTGGCTGTAACATGTGATGCGTGGACTTCAGTCGCAACTGAAGATAATGGAGGTACATTTGTTTGTTTACTTTAATTAATGGATACTGACAAATATACCTTGCTTAAAAAAAATCCTGTTTGGTGAAAAAGATGCATCGAAAATCGTGATTAATCGTAATAATCATAATAATCGTTTAATAATCGAATCGTAGCACCCTTAATCATAATCGAATCGAATCGTGAGGTGGCACACCCCTAGTATATATGCTATATAGAGCGAGGGGAGATCGCCACTAGTTAATCGATCGCATTTCTCTACACAGATTTAATATGAATGAAAAAAGGAGCGTCCGCACACTCAAAATATTTTTAATCCTGATAACCCTTTTTGTCAAAAAATCCTCAAATGGTATAGGTATTTGGATGATGTATTTTGCCTTTTTCTAGGAAGAAGTGAGGAACTGTTTGATTTTTTGTCATTTCTTAATGGTGTCTATCCTGATTTAAAATTTTCTCTTGAACATGCCCTGCCATGAGTGTCTTTTCCTGATATGTGGATTGAGTTGAATAATGGGAGCCTCATTACCACACTGTACAAGAAAAAAACTGATCAGAACACCTTTCCACTTTTTTTAAGTCGATGGGACGAACGGCTCTCAAGATAAACCACTTTTTGTGTGGCCAATAGGTGGCGCTATGCTGAATTGCACGGAAACAGGGCAGTGCACTGCACAATAGGGCACACTCCCAAAGTTTGAAGTCGATCCGACCAACGGTTCTCGATGGCATGCAGCAGATGATGCTCATCCATAAGCAGTGGTGGAAATGGCCAGGTTTTACTCTGGGAACCCTACTTACACAGGATGGGGGTTCCCGGAAGTGGCGTGGCCCTAGAGGATATTATTTCTGAATGCGTGACTCATTATAGCCTACCATTATAGCCACGTAAAAATCTCACTTAACTAAGATCACTGAGCTCTACTGATTATTTCCCCTTGATTTTATTCATGACAGACTTGATGACACATGAATATTAGGGGTGTCATGATACACTCAGTTCACGATACGATACGTATCACGATACTGGGTTCACGATAACGATACGATACGATTTTAACAATATTTTTTTAAACTTGAATAATGACAATATATGACTGGAAAAGTAGTATTTTATTTTAAATGCACAAATACAAAACATGCTGTTGTGGGAAATTGTTATTACAATAACAACTAGAAAAAACATGAGATTGGAGATAAGGCTTATCTTGAAATAGAATGAGTTACACCGTCACTTAGATTTACTTTGAACTAAAAGGTTTCTCAGCAGTATAAATTCTCATTATGCATCTTCAGTTTTTCTTCAAACTCAAACAAGACTTTTCTTAGTCTATTTTTTATGCATCTTCAGTTTTTCCTGTCAAGTAAACAGTTTTGCCAGAAACTCAATTGAATGGTTTCTCTCCTGTATAACTTCTCATGTGTCTCTTCAGAGACTTGTTCAACTGAACTACTTTCCACACATTGAACTTCAACAAACAAAGACGTTTCTTTGTCTATTTTTGAAAAAAAAAAAAAAAAAAAAAATTGCGATATGAGATTTCATCTCAACGATACATATCGTGACGTTTTACTATCGCGAAATTTCATGGGACGATATATTGTGACACCCCTAATGAATATTAATGCTGCTTATTCAGCTTACAAATACATGATCTGCTCATTTCATGCTGCCCTCTTTGCAAGACATTTTTTAATTGGAACCTGAGGAGGGATGCTGCCTCGCCTAATCTACTCACATCAAAGTAAACACAGAGTCATTGACAGGGTCGTTGAGATTGACGACCCTGTGTTGACTTTCTCAGTTAGTGTCAACTGCCCTAATTAAAGCTGGGGCTTGGGGCTCGAAGGAGCAGGGCACTGCACACTGGAGATATGCGAAGGACAGACAGACAGAAGCCGTTTTCCCAAATGCACTTTTTACCGCTAAATGACCGGACTAATGCCTAATGCCTTCATGTGTGAAAGTTGTTTTCCGGTATAAGCGCGACCCCGTCATCGCGGACATTTCACCAGTTTCGAGCCAGTCAGAAGAGCGGTATGCGCGATAAGGGACACAAGTGTGAAACATGTCAAGTCATTTGCCGCGACACCGGTCCTTCTCATGGGCGAGGTGTACACACGTTGCTTAATGTTCCAGCGGGCATAATCTAATCATTCGCGCACATTAAAACAAACTGCGAAATGATCTTGTGATAATAAGAGCGGTATGTCAGCTTCATGTATGGGCGTGCCGATTTCCCCCTCTCCCCTCTCTGCTGCCTGCTCGCTCTCTGGCCAGTCCTTCAGTCCTCCTCCTTCAGTCAGCCCGACAGGGACACAGACAGCTCTGAGAGTCCTGCAAGCCGCCCAACGCTTGTTGAGAAAGCAAATGCACGAAGCGAAATGTGGAAGTATTTTGCTTACGTTGCCGACAGCGAAGGCAAGCCGGGACACATCAAACGAAGCCAGTCTATAAAAAGTGCTTCAACGCGACGCAGGTGAACGGATAAACATCGAACCAGCCAGGCTATTTCTCTCAGACACGGATCCCAACTTCTTCAAATATTTCAGTTCAAAGACTGGTTAGCGAAAATGAATGATACAACATACTCTTACTCTTAAGTCAAACGAGAGTGATTTATTGTGTGACAAGCAAACTTATTTCACCATCGGAGTTTTGCCGACCCCCAAAATAAGGAGGATTCCCCATCCAAGTGCACACGTCACTCACCACCCGCTCTGCAGTGCCGCCCCGCCCCCAACATACAGGCAATTTCGCTGCTATATTCCCACATGCGAGCGCTCAGGTGTGAAGGGAAATTCCGGGAAATGTCCGATATTGACTTACAGGTAATTTTCCGGTACGCATGTGTGAAAACGGCTAGAGAGAGAGAGAGAGACAGACAGACGCTATCGTCATTATAGTATAGATAGATATCACAATATGGATTTTTGACGATATGATAATGAACTGTAACGATATATCGATAACGATACGATATGGCACACCCCTAACGCGCACATCCACAGAGAATCGCGTGGATGTACGCGAAAACGAGCGAACATCCAAAACGAGCGTTAATGACCCATACCAGCTGGCGGAGGCAGAGTTTCTGCAAGCAGACCAATAGGGATTTCTCAGTGAAAACATATAGAGAAGGTAAACACTGCTTATATTAGACATTGTAATGATACAAAGTGGGTTGAAAATAGACAAAGCCTTCCTTTAATACTTTTTAATGGCCTTAATTTCCCTAAGTTGATTCATTCATCAACTTTTAATGAATTACTTTTCACGATCCCATGGTTACCCTGACAATTCAGTCTGATATCAGGCTATAACTACACAATGCTCTCCTCTGGTATGAGCACTATACTAATACAGTACTTATTCAATAGACTTGATTAGACTCAAATAGATCAGGATCATATTTAGTATTTAGTGTTTAATATCTATTTAGTGTTTAGTATTTAGTATGATCGTATCTATATTTGGTATTTTTATTCACATTCTAGGTGTGAATATATGATTATTCACATTATGAAACATTCCTCTGCTTAAAGTGTGTGTGTGTGTGTGTGTGTGTGTGTGTGTGTGTGTGTGTGTGTGTGTGTAGGGGGGGTGACTTGTCATATTTCACAGCAGTCTGTCACATTCCTCAGCTCTCTATTCCTGCCCCTTTAACACACACACACACACACACACACACACACAGTGTTTCTCTGTCTGAATATGAGAGAGCTAACAGCTTGGGGCGGGACAATGGAGCCATAAAGACAGAGAGAAAACCTGGACCTGACTAGACCAGCTGGGGACGCTGCAGCCGATCCACATCTATCAGGATGGCCCATCTTTGCTTCAGCTCGAGCTCTCACTAATGCTTTAGCACGCATAGTGCACAGACTTGAATGCTCTTACCTTTTATTCCATAAAAGTGAACATTTCGAACCACCCAGGTGACGTGACGGTGACGTGGAACACCTCAGCCGCACCTGAAGGCAGGACCCGGCCAATCTCCCTCTGTGATTGGACCCACCGTCAGCCATTTTGTGAGCGGCCCGCCAGGCAGGGAAACCCGACTTCTGGCGCATTCAACATTGAAGACGTATATTATTTTGCTCTTGATCTTGCTAGTTAGCTTCCTCGCCTAGACCACCGTTCGTCTAAACTGCCCCCCGTGTCACGGAGTAACGTACTGGGAGTCCTCGGCTGTCGAGTTTCTCCTGCCTGACGGCTTCCTTCGACCGGACGACGAACTTTGGCTGCGCCAGCTAAGCAGTATTTTACATGTGTTAGACCGGTCTTTAAGAAGAGGCCGTCTAATTGTATGCTACCTTAGATAGCGTTAACGTGTTTGGTCCGCTAAGCTAACCTCACGTTGAGTTTTACCGGAGATTCTTCTCCGCTAGCATAGTTAGCTGTTCTGACAGCCTCATGCTTAAGCATATACGTGTTCCGCAGCTTACCGCTTCGTTGCTACCTCTGTGTTACAGTTAGCGCTGTTAGCTTGGCTTGTCCTGAGACTAGCCAGCTGCGCCTCGTGCACGCTTCCCGGCCGAACTTACGTGCTTGTTAACTGTTAGTCTCTCCGTTGCTTGCTACTGAGTTAGCTTATGAAGCCGCGACTCTTTCGCTTCTCTTGGTGACTCGCTCGCTTATCTTGGCGACACGCTCGCTTCTTAGCGACACGTTCGCTTTTCTTGGCGACACGGTCGCTTCATAGCTCGGCTGCTCAGTCAGTCACTAGCTTCGTCTTGGCCATGGCTTTGAAGCTTGACGCAGCGGTGCGCTACCTGGGGGACCCGGAATTCTCGCACTTGAAAATGAGATCCAGGTCTCAAGGTGATTCACCTGTATAAATAAAGGTTAAATAAAAACAATTCTGTTCTCCATGCGCCTTGATGACCCCGCAGGCACGGCTATATAGGGCCTCTCTTCAGACCCGAGCAGCCCAGGACAGACGTTACTGCCATGCAGGGTGAGTCCATGCCTCGCCAGGCCGTGGCATCTAACAAGCCGCATACCTCTGACTCTGACGTCCCGCTGCCCCCCGGCTGACAGGGCTCCCAGCAGGGATCCCAGCAGGATTCTCGGGAGGGTTCCTAGCACAGTTCCCACCATTCTTCCCGCCTCCCTCCACTAGATCGGAGGAGGCTCATAGGTTGGTCGATTTTCACTCCCAACTAAGGGGTGAGTCAATAAATGACATGTCCAAGGGGTCTGGGTCTGTCTACCATGACGACGACGTCCTCAACATCCACCCGCGGGATGACACGGGCTCTCTGTTGGGAGGCCCGGATCGGTCGGGGACTCACCCCTCTGGGGTCCCCCCCCCCCCCGACAACATCATGGCAGAGTCATACCAGAGGGAGGTCAGGGAAGTATTATCCAGGTCCGTCACCGAGCTCGGCATTGATTGGTCCGCACCCCTGGCCGCCGAGAGGTCGCTTTTCAGCGCGCGTTACTTCTGTCCCGTCGGACACGACCAACGACGCAGTTTACCTTTCTGCGAGGACATGTGACACCTGGTCCACCGGTCTTGGGGTGCCCCCCACACGACCAGGGCCCCCATCCAGGCTTTCACCTGCTGGTCGGACATCGAACGCGGGTCGGAGTTGGGTTACTCAAGCTTTCCGCAGTTGGAGAAAGTCGTGGCGGACCACCTCTTCCCTAATGGGAAGCCTCTACTCCCATCTAAAGCCTACCGGGACACGGCTGCGCTTGCGGAAAAATCCTACAGGGCAGCAGGCCAGTTGGCCACCATGGCCAATACTGTAGCTATCCTAAAGGGCTATCAGGCGGTCCTCATCGACCAGCTTCAGACAGCTCCTGATGCTGGTATGTTCACTGAACTACGTAAGGTCTCTGACTACGTTTTCAAAATGCTGGAATGTCGCCACCTTTGGCTACAACTCACCAGCTTGGAGGGCGCTAGGGTTGCACGGTATACCGAAATTTCAATACTTTTTCGATACTTTTTATTTAAAACGGTTCGTATTGGAAGTTCCCAAAGTTCGGTACCATCACTTTAACTGGTCGTTGCTGTGCTTTTAAAATGAAGTTGCGGGATTCCTCGTCTAATTGACGTTACACGTGACGCAACAAATAAACAAACACACATTTCCCAGTGTCTCTGTCATCACACTGGACATCAACACTTGTGGGAGACTTCTCCCTCTCCAGCAAACATACATGAATGTAGGCATGGGTACCGTTCACATTTGAACCGATACCGGTACGATACCGGTACCTGGAATTCGGTAGGGTACCCAAAACGGTACCATTTTCGGTACTTTACATGCTCTAATAACAAAAGAAATTACAGTTGTAAAAAAAAAAAAATCCAAACTTCTCAGAGAGAGCGGTCGGTATTCACTAAAGCCTTCATATCTCAGGCTCTGTAGCACATAGAAACATAAAATAAAAAAGCATTTGAGAGCTTAACCCTTTGGCTTTTCTTATTATATTTGCCCTAATGTTCATTAAAAAAATGTTATCTTTAACCCCAAAAAATAAAAATAAAAATATTCTAATGCATTTTAAGAAATGTTAATAAAGATTATGGCAAATGTAACCCTTCCAAATAAAAAGCCACGGGTTTAAGCTTTCTAATGCTTTTTATTTCATGTTGATAGCTACTATACAGGCTGAGGAAATACGTTCTGTTGAACCCTTGACAATTACTGCAGCAAGAGTAACGTTAGCGTTTAACGTTTAACGTAGTAACGTTTGCAGTCGTTGTGAAGACAGTGAAAAGCCCTGTTATCTAACAACCACAACGGCAGTGAAACAACTTATCCAGCTAATGCTAGCTAATTAAATAACATTACCTGATGTTGTAGAAGTCGATGCCTCTCTCAACGTTACAGCTGAGGAGGTGCTGCTAACGTTAGCATGCAGTGCGGTATCTGCTTCATTCACCCAGCCTATCTAAGACGTTACAGTCTTCAGCATTTAGCTAAATATATCTTGTGTTTGACCATGCTTCCTCAAGTTTGAGGTGTTTCCCTGGCCAGCTTTGCAATTCACATCACAAATGTTGCCCAGTGTTGTCTGAGTCTATCTTGGTAAAGTGTAGTCACATTTTCGGCTGGTCGTGTTTGTTGATGTTTCAGGTAGAGTGACGTACTGACGTAATGTGCTCTCGCGTGTTGCCTTAAGGTTCCGTCGGAATTTCTATTTTACCCACTCTCTTTCTATTACTCAGGTGCGTTCAAGTACCGAAATTAGGTACCGTTCGTTTTTATGTGAACTGGTATGGGGCAGTACCGACGTATTTCGGTCGGTGCCTGTAAAAGTACAGAGTTTTCCTGACCTAGTAGTTCAGCAGGCAGCGCTCCACAAGCTTGTTGTGACCAAAATCCCCGCATTTAAAGCACTTCATACTCCCAGAGCTGGCGTAAACCATAAAGAACCTCATGCCTTAGCCTACTCAAAATGAAACGTCCAGGGTTTGTGTCTCCAAAAGCAACTAATGCTAACGTTACATGCAAGCTAACGTAGCTAGCTGCGGGGCAGTCATGATCTATAAGGAAAACGAATGCACACATTTAGCCTACAGATCACAGTGTCTTTTCTTTAATCTAGAGGCATCATTTTTCAGTCAAAAGTGAAACGACACAGATATGATGGCGTATAGTGAGGCTTTCCATGCCTCACTATAGAACTGGCCCCAATGCAAAATTCAGACGGCTTATATGTTGCCGTCATGCCAATAAGAGTCTAAATTTAATTTTTTTATGTTTTATCTGCAGACTAAGCAGCTAGGCTTTCGGTTCTATAAAAGCCATTATTTTTTGTATTGACTATTGAGTGATACACTTTACTAAAACAATCATATTATATCACAATAGTGATGTCAGATTTGCTTAGGTCAGAGCTATGGAATATTAAATCATCCATCTTTGCTCACTACATCTGCCCTTTCTTTCTTCTTCTTTTTTACCCCAGGTGTGCATAAAATACAGGTTAAGAACTTATGGAAAAGTCATGGAAATCCATTGGTCAAAATGTGTATGAAGCCTGAAGGGTTAAATTGAGCATTTATGAGAGATTTAAAAAATATTGAGATATATATCGTGTATCACGATATAGCCGAAAAACATCGCGATATTCTTTAGAGGCCATATCGCCCAGCCCTAATTACACGGTACCGTACATACAGGGGAAGAAGGGTAGTTCCTGGCTCACGGTAACGTGAATAACCTATCCATTCCCCCGCAGCCAATGTAAGCCAAAACACGGCCAAACATGCCACAATAACGTCCGATAATTCATCCAGAATCCTTCCTGGGCATCTCGAGGCTGATCTGACCGATAAATTGTCCAGGTTGCCGTTTTCAAGTGACGTTTATGAGTTAACGTTACAAAGCAAACAACACCTCTGCTGTTGCCAGGCAACTGCTTGTGCGCGTGCGAGTATGGTGCCCGCGCGTCAGCTCGTTCACACGCTGCCTGCAGTTACAATAGCAACAGTGACAATTGACGGAATGGGCCTTTAAGCTTTCTCAAAGTACACCAAATTCATGCATTTTACTTTAAAATGTTTTTAAAAAATCTCCCGGGGGGGCACGCCCCCGCACCCCCCTAGGGGGTCTGCGGTCCCCCACCACAAATACTCTAAATCCTGTGGGAAACACTGCAGTGACTGGTAAGGGTTTTACTAAACCTTGAATTTGTGAATGTGATCAACCTTGTGGACATTCTGTTTCTTATCCATTAGGTATACGTATCTGTATCGAGTATCGTATCAGTATCGAGTATTGTGATACTAAACTTAGGTATCGGTCTCAAAATTTTGGTATCGTGACAACCCTAGAGGGCGCTGAGAGGAATGACCTGAACGCGCCCGTCTCACCGACCAGTTTCTTCGGCTCTATGACGGATCTTGTCAGCTGAGCAGAAAGGCGGCGCAGAGGGGCTCTCCGCCCTCTCCAGACCCGGGGCCGCTCGGGTCGTCCTGCGACGCCCAGTGCCGCCCGCCCGCCCCCCGCGCGGGAGGTCCGCCCACTTGGGCCCAACTCCTGCCAATGCTGGTGTGAGCAGACCAGGTGGGCCAGGCAGTAATGCCACGCCTCCCGGGGTATCTTGGAAGCCCCGTGTGGTTCGTATTAGGCCTGCATGATATGAGAAAAATCTGCGATGTGCGATAACATTGGGTTAACATTGGGCAGAGGGGCGGAGCGCACTGTTGCAAGGGAAAGCTGTACGCTGGATTTACAACACAAGACAAAATTATCAGATGCTGAGTGGGAATGCATGACGCATGTAAATAAAACCACTTTTGTTATTAATTGCGTTTCATGCAGTCTTTGCGATGTGTTTATTGCGCATGTTCATATTGCGATGACGATGAAAATACGATTAATTGTGCAGCCCTAGTTCGTATGCAACCACAGCAGCAGCTGAAGCGCGGTTTCAGCCGACGCCGCAACAGATCAGCATCCGCGACCAGGCCCCAAGGCCCGGTGCGTACCTAGCGGCTCCCAGCGGGGGGAGTGCTACACGTTGCCAGGACCTGGTGTCCCGCAGTGCTGTTGAGCACCCAAAAGAACTTTGCCAATGCGTAACCATCACTCCACAACTCTTTTCTGCCCCATTTTCTCCTACCTCCTGTGAATAGGACACGCACAATGCGCATTTCTAACCAGCTCTTGGTATGCCATGGAGCTCAGGCTTTAGGTAAGCCTCTGTCCAACGAGCGCTTGTCACATTGGATAGTGGAGGCCATTACTCTGGCCTACTCTGCCGCTGGAAAGATTCCACCGGAGGGCATTAAAACTCACTCTACGCGAGGTGTTGCTTCATCTTGGGCGCTATTGCGTGGTGTAACGGTAGAGGACATGTGTGCTGCGGCATCATGGTCAACCCACCACACCTTCGTGAGGTATTATAGCCTGGACGTGGTGGGCACGACGTTCGCTCACACGTCTTATCAGCCTCCACGAGTTAAATGCCTCACGGCCCGCTCCGTTAAATCTACTGGGTTCCCGTGTGCTATGCCATGAGGTCGCAAGGTCGCACTGCGGTGCTTCGTTGCAGGAAGGACAGTTGTAGGTAGCATTAGTGAGAGCTCGAGCTGAAATGAAGTAAAACGTAAGGGTTGTGCAACAACCCAGGTTTTACGAGTGAAAGCGAGAGCTCTCACCATCCAGCCTTGCTGTCCGGGTATATACTTGGCTCAATGGTGAATGCTTGGAGTGGGGTTTCCTTGTCTAGCGGGCTCACAAAATGGTTGTCGGTTGCGTCAAATCACAGACGGGGATGGCCCAGGTGATGCCTTCAGGTGCGGCTGAGGTGTTCCACGTCACCGTCACGTCACCTGGGTGGTTCGAAAGGTTAACTTTTATGGAATAAAAGGTAAGAGCATTCAAGTCTGTGCACTATGTGTGCTAAAGCATTAGTATGCTTTGCCTAGTAATAATAAAAAAAAAAATACAGAATACAGCTGAGCTTCAAGGGTTGATTGGTTCACATCAGAATCATCTCCGAAGCAGCGCGTCACAGAAGCATTGAGCAGGAGCCTTGTCATTCACACCAGAAGCACTCTGTTTTGCCACCACACGTCAACGATACTCTATAATAATAATAATGGTGAAACTCTCACTGCATGCATAGAGAGGGGGACAAGGCGACGTGCTGCGACCAGTGTGATCGCTCTTCCCTGTTAACTCATTCATGGCCAGTTTAGGACTGCCAATATTTAGCACAGGCCAAAGATTTTCATAATTGTTGGTCATCTTTCAAGACCCACAGTAAATTATCTATTAGCACCAAAGTGATTTGCAATACCTCAAAATGAAGATGTACGTCTCTGGGTTCACCAGGAAAAAAAAGTGAGCTTTTAGCATGTTCTGTACTCTACTTATAGCCATTTATATACACCCTGTTTTCACCAAAAAGGTCTCTCGGAGAAGAGAAACAGCAGAAAAGGCATTTTTTGTAAAAGACACAATCTCAGGCAGAACTCGCTCTCAATTCTTTTATTTTGAACTGTATCCATCAGACATGTAAATATTATTCATTATGACACAAATGACAAAAAAAAAAAAAAATATATATATATATATATATATATATATACATGAAGTGCTTTTTTTTACATTCAACAATACAGTTTACTCAGTGTGAGTGAGTGTGCAGACAGACAGACAGACAGACACACAGACAGACACACAGACGCAGACACACACACACACACACACACACACACACACACACACACACACAGAGAGAGAGTTCTGTCCACAGCTGCTGCTGGATCGCACCTCCTTCCCCCGCAAATTAGCATAGGAGGGGAACACCAAACTGGTTTGAGATCAGCGTCTAGCCTCCTCTGCCTCGCATCGTTTTCCTCCTCTCGTTCGGGCTGGGACGAATGCTGCGACACAGGAACGGGTCGGGCTTGGCTTTGGGACCAGGCGCTGGAACCGGATCGATCATGTTCGTCACGGGTTTGACTACTGCGAACAACTCAATCCAGGTTCGCCCTGCAGCAAGGCGAGCAGTGCAGCGCGCCGAGGGGCGTTTCAATGGCGTTTCTCCTCTCTACAAGGAAGCGCGTTTCTCTGTTTTTCCTCCTGCTCATTTCAAAACAACAGCTGCGGTATGTGTTTGATCGCGTGTTGTCGGCTTGACTTTGAGGCTAGGGACCTGATAACATGTCACAGGCTGGGGAAGTGTTTGAACTACGCGCTGCACTAATAAAAACAAAAACACGTCAAACACGTCATTGGCCCTCTGGGCTATTCCTGATAACACGTCAAAGACGTCTTTGGCCATGAATGAGTTAACAAGGACGCCGAAATGAAACTGCCTCCGTGAGGCGTTGCTTCAGCGTCGGATACGTGTCTGGTGTGTTTGGGCTGTACACTTGGGTCTCCTCAACCCATGTCCACTCCGCTAACTCCGGTGCAGCAAATTACATCCCTGAATTTTATCTGCCCCAAACACTTCACCCTCCCCCTCCACAGGACAACAGGACCCCACATTAGTGTCGACTCCGAGCCCTGCCAGAAGGCATTTTTCCTCCTAAAAACGTCTGGGCTCTCTTCCCCTGGAAATATTTCAACAAGCTCAGGGATACTTTAACACAGGGGTGGGCAATTATTTTTCATGGGGGGCCACATGAGAAACCCAGATTATTGCCGGGGGCTGAACAAATATTGTCATGCCGTAATCCAGGGATGGGCAACTTTGATGATAGAGAGGGCCACAAAAAAATGTGCTCGCAACCAGATTTTACGTTTGACGGGAGATGCTCAGGGGACTAGAGCATCTACTGTAGACTCTCTCTCGTAACGGACAAGCCCGTCTTTTATTGTCACACGAACACCACAATACATGCATGCAGCCACAACACACTCATGCTGACGGTGGCCGGTGAAAAGTGTCCTCTGCATTTAACCCATCCAGGCATGTCCTTTTCTCCGGGGGGCAGGCCAGGAGCAGTGGTCGCTTTCTCGTACAGCGCCCGGGGACCAACTTCGGATGTTGTCGTCACTGGTCGGATGACAATGACGATCTGATCTTCTGCATGTTTTTGGTGGGGGGGTTACATACGGAGGAACCCCCTGGGGAAGCACGGGGAGAACATGCAAACTCCACACAGAGAGAAAGCCCCTTACGACTCTCTCGAAGGAAAATGGCTGCCATGAGGACTGCATGTGTTTTGGGCTCCTGACTCTCCAACCTTTTAAACCATTATTCTATTTGTGACCTGTTCTGACCAAATCAGTCGCTTGTCGCGCTGGCTGTTTGTCTAGAAAACGCGATTTTATCAGATAATATTTATTTCTGCTGTTTTGGGGTTTCATCAGATTATAGTAAAATAAAGCCTTGGCTTTCATTCTGTGTAAAGATTATTGTAAAATTCGACCGCTAAATATACTTGAAGCTCTTGAAGTTAGAGTGACTTCAAGAGCGAAACTGCGCTGACAGCCGTTCTCACTCTGCTCCCTGCTGCACGTGCAGCGCTCCTCTGCTCCTCACGTTGCCAGTTAAACGGGTTTGGAAGTACTTGCAAATGGTAGGCTATATTATAGACTACTCTACGATTTAAAACGCTGTTTCTAAAGTTTGTCAGGGTTGTATTGTGGAGTTGTGTTATTGTTTTGTTATTTTAGACTAGTTTAGGCTGTTTATGTAACGTTTTAACCTCTTAAAAATCTGCCTCTTCGGGGGTTATCAATAACGAACATGGCAACCCGTCTCTGCCGTCTCTCTCTCTCTCTCTCTCTCTCTCCCTCTCTCTCTCATTGCAGCTGCGCAATTTCTGCATCCAGTGACAGTCTGTCTGTCTGTCTGCCTGTCTGTCTGTCTGTCTGTCAGATTGATAGACTAATAGCCTACTAGTCAGTAATCTGCGTGATAATGTTGCTTGATCTTTAAATTCAATTCACAGATGGCAGACTGAGCTAATTTAGAATTAGGCTATTTGAATCATAGCCTAGGTTACTTTCAGTCTGTCTCTCTGTCTACTCCAGAGCAGAAACGGGTCTGCTATAGATTCTGTGTTGCTGTTATTTGTAATAATTATTACAACAATTACAATTATTACTACATTAATGTACAATTATTAGCCTGCATTAATGTAACCCTAATTAAAAGAAATAATGTGGGTGGGGTGTCAGATGATCTTGGGTGTTACAGAACAGTTGGTATTGATGATAATAATAATAATAATAATAATAATAATAATAATAATAATAATAATAATAATAATAATAATAAAGGTAATAATAATAATAATAATAATTGATAGGACTTATATACCGCTTTTCTACGTAGCCTACTCAAATATGCTTATACATGAATATTTCCCAGGGGTTAAAGGCTGCAGTACAGTAAAGTGATGACATTTTCTGAATTTACCAGACTGTTCTAGCTGGTCTATTAGTTGCCTTTACATAGGCTACTTTGTCATGATATCCACTGAGATGTACTGAGATGTCATGTGTACCTGTTTAACCAACAAAAGTATTTATCTATCTGTATATTCGAATAGAAGACCAGGGGCCAAATGTATAGTGTTAATTTGGGCGTAGAGCTTTTTGGGCTTAGACAGATTTCTACACATACAGTACATGCACAGAGTTTTATACATTTGGCCCCAGAAGTGGTCGTGGTTGATAGGGAAAGTCCCATCAAATCTGTCAAATGTATTTTCTAATCTAATATTAGAAAATACATTTGCCAGATTTGATATGATTGCTCATTTGAAATGCTGTAAATGAAATAAATGAATGAAATAGATCAACTTAATTTGAGATCTTAAATTCAGAAAGTCCAGTTTCAAGGATTTTCTAAGTGGTTTCGAGGACCTTATCATGACCTACCCCAGATCATAACACACCACCATGCACATTTACAGCCCACTCCAACCGGAGGTGGTTTCCAGGACTTTTCAGGTAGTTTCCAGGACTTTCCAGGTGGTTTCCAGGACTTTCAAGGTGGTTTCCATAAGCTTCTCATGACCTTCCACAGATCATGACACACTGCCATACAAATTTACAGCCAAATCCAACCTGGGGAGGTGGTTTCCAAGACTTTCCAGTGCTTTCCAGGTAGTTTCCAGGACTTTCCAGGTGGTTTCCATGACCTTGCCATGACCTTCCCAGGATCATAACACAGTGCCATACAAAATTTCAGCCCAATCCCACCTGGTGTGTGGGCATGCACATGCAGACAACTTCAAGAAAAGATGTTTATGTCTCAGAATTAACGTCAAACTTTGAGGCCATTTTTCTCAAAAACATAGTTTGGAAACAGTCGCGACATAAAGGGGTGTATCTCCATCAAATGTTGGACTACAAAGATAATTTTGATATCCCCAGAAAGCTGAGATTCTCCTCTTTCCAACAGTGTATGCAACTCAAAATGTGTTTTGGGGTCAATGTGACTGATTTTGTCAGAGCAGGTCACATTTGTTTTTAAGTTTTGAAAGTTTTATATTGTTGCACTACCTGAGTTTTATTGCAAGAACAGCTGACAAACAACCAAAAGCTGTGGATGGTGTTTGTAATCCTTGACATTTGGTAGATTCTCTCTACCCCGGCCTACTCTTTCTGCTGCACTGGATTCAGCCTAAGCCTGTAGTAGGCTGCAGACCAGCCACCAGGGCAACTCCAGGCTGCAGGTGCAGTCTGCCACCTTGCTACAGTACCACCCAAGCCTAGCTGCAGGCTAAGCAGCAGAAGACCAGGCCTCAACAGCAACCTGAGGGAAAGGAAAACATCCATCTGCCATCTTCTGGCTTCAGCCTGGGCCTCCACCAGCTATATCCCGGCCATCTGCTAGCTTCAGCCTGGGCCTCCACCAGCTACACCCAGGACATCAGTCAGCTTTAGCCTGGGCCTCCACCAGCTACATCCAGCATCCAGGCCATCTGCTAGCTTCAGCCTGGGCCTCCACCAGCTTCATTCAGGGCATCAGCTAGCTTCAGCCTGGGCCTCCACCAGCTACATCCCGGCCATCTGCTAGCTTCAGCCTGGGCCTCCACCAGCTTCATCCAGGGCATCAGCTAGCTTCCGCCTGGGCCTCCACCAGCTACATCCAGGCCCAGTACAGCTGATCCACTGCTGCTGATCCTGGATTAAGATCACCTTCCACCTGCCTCCTCCTGTCTCCTCCACTGCCTGCTGCCGCGGCTCATGTCTGCCTGTCTGCTTCTCCCCTCGACCCAGCCTGCTGTCTGAACCAGGTCCCCTCCTCTCCTCCCCGGCTCCCCAGTCGACACACACACACGCACACGCGCACACAGACACACACACACACCAGACTCTCATAACTCGAACTATTCTGTCGAACTACATCTAATTTTCACGCAATCCACCCTCTGACTCTCCATTTGCCTAGCCTGTTAGCATCCAGCTAGCCTTTCAGCTAGCCACCTAGCTGGCTACTTGGCCGGTTAGCTATTCAGGTAGGCCGCTTTCCCCGTCCCCACCCCTGCTCTCCTCCTGCTGCCTAGCTACTCACCTGGGCAGTAGGCAGTTCTCTCTCCCCCCCCCCATCCTGCAATTCCAGTGTATTTTACCTATTGTTTTCTCCTCTCCCTCCTGGACTTTGAACTATGGCCTGCCTCAAGCTACTGTGCTTTTCCCTTGCGTTTTTTACCTCGATTTCGTCTCCCATTGCGCGTGTTTACAAACCCTATGACTCTGCCCGCTTATCCAGCCGTGAAACAGACTATGTTCGTCCTCACGACAGATGTTGAAAAAAGGCGAGACACGCACAATCCAAAACCTGTATAGGGCAGGTGCAGAGCTCGAGGCAAGAGTAATACAGAAATAAATTGTTGGTCATCTTTCAAGACCCACAGTAAATTATCTATTAGCACCAAAGTGATTTGCAATACCTCAAAATGAAGATGTACGTCTCTGGGTTCACCAGGAAAAGAAAGTGAGCTTTTAGCATGTTCTGTACTCTACTTATAGCCATTTATATACACCCTGTTTTCACCAAAAAGGTCTCTCTGAGAAGAGAAACAGGAGAAAAGGCCATTTTTGTAAAGGACACAATCTCAGGGAGAACTCGCTCTCAATTCTTTTATTTTGAACTGTATTGACATCAGACATGTAAATATTATTCGTTATGACACAAATGACAAAAATATATATATATATATATATATATATATACATGAAGTGCTTTTTTTACATTCAACAATACAGTTTACTCAGTGTGAGTGAGTGTGCAGACAGACAGACAGACAGACAGACAGACAGACAGACACACACACAGACAGACAGACAGACAGACAGACAGACAGACAGACACACACACAGACAGACACACACACACACACACACACACATGATCCCCCTTTTATCTTCGTTACGTTGTTTCCGGGTCTGCTGCTGTGACTGCCGCTTCTGCCCGCGTCCTTACTTTTCGTTATTGTTAGCTGTTCGTGTGTTTATTTTGTTTTGTTCTGGTCCACCCGTCCTCGTCCATGTCTCCCTGTCCTATCCTCCCTGCTGTTTGATCGTTCCCGTTTTCCCCTCGGCTATTCAACACGTCCTCACCACCCTCTGGATTACCCGTCAAACTGATCGATCATTTCCTCATTCGTCCGCTGATCAACACATCTCTGGATTACTTTCTCCCGTTGGATTTATCATTCCCTCTCACTGCCTGGACTCCTTCTGCTTCGCCCCTCCATGACCGACCCGCTGCGTGTGACTCCGTCTCGTCTCTTTCGGGCTGGCACACAGGAACGGGGTCCGGGACCAGGATCGATCATGTTGGTCACGGGTTTGACTACCGCGAACAACTCATCCATGTTCGTTCTGCCCTGCAGCAAGGCGACCAGCTCGTGCAGCGCGCCGAGGGGCGTTTCAATGGCGTTTCTCCTCTCTGGAACAGGCAGCGTTTCTCAGTTTTCTGTTTTTCCTCCTGCTCCATTTCAAAACAACAGCTGCGGTAGTTGTTTGTTCACGTGTTGTCGGCTTGACTTTGAGGCCAGGGACCTGATACCATGTCACAGGCTGGGGAAGTATTTGAACTACGCGCTGCACTAATAAAAACAAAAACACGTCAAACACGTCTTTGGCTGGGAGGCACATTCCTGATAACACGTTAAAGACGTCTTTGGCCATGAATGAGTTAAGGACAAGGTGGGTAAGCTGAATAGCTCTGAGAACTACAGGCCGATAGCTATAGCCAGCATTTTATCAAAAGTACCGGAAAGAGTTCTCCTCAGTAGGCTGGAGCAGTATTTACTGACAGCTGACAACCAGTTTGGTTTTAAACAGAAACATGGCACCGACATGTGTATCTTTGCACTCAAGGAGATATTGGACAAATACTCAAGTCAAAACACCACTGTATTTACTTGTTTTATCGATGCCTCCAAAGCTTTTGACAGAGTCAGTCACTGTAAACTTTTTAACAAATTAGGTCTGCGAGGGGCTCCCAGATATTTGATAATAGGGGTGTCAAAAATAATCGATTATAAGATGCATCGCGATGCGGACGTGCACGATTCTGCATCGATTAACAAATATCAAAAATCGATTATTAAAAAAAAAAAAAAAAAAAAAAAATTTTAATCAAATAAAATAGAATGTAAGTACATGCAGTTGTTTATTTTAATTATGGATCATAATACAATGCAATTCCAAATGCACTTTTATTTTAAAAGTAGCCACACAGTGAGAAAAAAGAAAGTGAGAAAAAATAAATCATGTATTGCGGAAAAAGTGATGCATCGATTTAAGATGCATCGCGATGCATCGTGATGCATCGTTTAATCGAATCGAATCGTTGACAGATGAATCGTAATCGAATCGAATCGTGAGGCCAGTGAAGATTCACAGCCCTATTTGATAAGGATTCTGGTTTACTGGTATGCACACCAGACTATGCTGGTTAAATGGGGTAATTCTATCTGCGCCCCATTCCATGTAACCAATGGGGTAAGACAAGGCAGCATTTTATCTCCTTTCCTTTTTAATGTTTTTATGGATGATTTATCTGTACAATTGAATGCCTGTAAAACAGGGTGTATCATTGGTGACTGTATCATCAACCACCTCATGTTTGCAGATGATTTGGTGGTCCTATGTCCTAGTAGTGCTGGTCTCCAGCAGTTACCTTCTCCCTTTTCCCACATGCGTACCGGAAAATTACCTGTAAGTCAATATCGGACATTTCCCTTCACACTTCGGCTCGCGCATGTGGGAATCTATCAGCGAAATTGCCTGTATGTGTGTGTGGGGGGGGGCAGAGCGAGTGGGGGAGTGACGTGTCGGCAAAACTCTGAATGGTGAAATAAGTTTGCTTGTTTATCCGTTCACCTGCATCGCGTTGAAGCACTTTTTACAGACTGGCTTCATTTGATGTGTCCGGGCTTGCCTTCGCTGTCGGCAACGTAAGCAAAATACTTCCACTTTCGCTTCATGCATTTGCCCTGTCGGGCTGTGACTGAAGGAGGAGGACGGACTGTGGCCAGAGAGCGAGCAGAGAGGAGAGGGGAAAATCAGCACAGCACACCCACACATGAAGCTGACATAGGCTACTGCTCTTATTATCACAAGATCATTTCGCCAGTTTGCTTTAATGTGCGCGAATGATTAGATTATGCCCGCTGGAACATTAAGCAACGTGTGTACACCTCGCCCATGAGAGTGTCGCGGAAAATGACTGCACCCGTTTCTCACTAGTATCCGCTAAAGCGCATACCGCTCTTCTGACAGGCTGGAAAGTGGTGAAATCTCCGCGACGACGGGGTCGCGCTTATACCGGCACGGCGCCTTTCTCACATGCAGGCATTAGACCACGTACCGGTCATTTTGCGGTACAAAGCGCATGTGGGAAAAGGGCTTAACACGTTGAGTGCCAAGGACGAGATATCTCGTCTTACATAATCCAACCGTTGAGTGCCAAAGACGAGATATCTCGTCTTACATAAACATTTTTTTTTTTGACGGTGGGACATCAATCAACCCCTTTTACGTCTTCTATACCACTATTGGAGGAAGAGAATGTGTATAATCTATTTTACCGACCACTAAGTGGCGACAGTTCTCTTCCAGACAGAGAGAAAGCCACAGCCATTCTAATTTTCAAGGAAATAGCTGGGCGAAAACTCTTTCGATTTCACACACACACACACACACACACACACACACACACGCGCGCGCGCGCGCACACACACACACACTCGAGTACCTTTGCGCATAAATAAGACCAGAATCGCAAAAGCTTCTTCAAAGCTCTCAGCCGACACCTCAAGAAACGAACGAGCCAGTTTTACAGTCCAGACTGCCCGAGAGCGGCCGCGGAGCCTCCTCCCTCCGCAGCACAGACGGAGGGAGGAGTTTGGAGACACACACACACACACACACACACACACACACACACACACACACACACACAATACAGTATACAGACTTGCCCAAGGGCACCCATAATCACAGGCACGTGAGGTGGTTCTAAAAATCCATTTATCTCTAAACTCTCTGAAAATCTCTGAAACCATGCTGTACTCAACGGCTAATATCTACATAACTACTAACTCTGCAAACTAACTCTTTTAGACAGAGAAAGCACACATTCTATTAGTTCTTTTTAGATGATTGGTGTTCACGAAGTCTTAACAGAAAAGAATCCTCGGCTCTTGTAAAATGAGCCAGAATCCTAAAAAAAAAACCTGGCACAACTTACCTACAGCATTGAAAAAACGGCTGGCACTCAATGTGTTAAGAGTGTGCTCACAGTATGGAATTGATTTTGATATCAAGTACAACGCAAAAAAGAGCATAACTCTGATCGTGAGAAGTAAGGAAGACAGTAAGCTGGTATTTCCTGACTTCTATCTGTCTGGTATGACACTGAAAGAGTGCAAGGAGACCAAATATCTAGGTCATTTTATAACAAATGACCTATCTGATGACAGAGATGTTTTTAGACAGCGCCGTAAACTGTATGCCCAAGCCAACATGCTTGTTCGCAAATTCAATTTCTGCTCAGTACCAGTGAAAATCTCACTTTTTAAAGCTTACTGCACTCCGCTATACACGGCCCACCTGTGGCGACACTACAAAAAGGGCAGTCTGCAAAAAGTGACAGTGGCCTATAACGACTGCATGAGGTTACTGCTCAAAGCCCCAAGATGCTGTAGTGCCAGTCAAATGTTTGTAGAAATAAATGTACCCACTTGCCCTGCTGTATTACGAAACCTGATGTATAGATTTATATTAGGGATGCACCGATTGATCGGCACGTGACCGGAAATGGCCGATTTTCACGTGATCGGCCTCGATCGGTGATCTGCGCCGGTCACTCTAAATAGCCGATTCTGTGAGCCGATTTTCACATGACGTGCGCGCACCCCAAAGCACCGAGACAGGCACCCAGCCAACACGCCACACACGCCAGCATACCTTCCTCGTTGTGGATTTTTTTCACCGTCAGTGAAGTAGACAAAGCTCGCAGTTTGTCACACATGCAAGTCGAAAATAAGCCATGGAGACAGAGATGCGGCCGAGTCCCGCTCGGCTGGAGTCCAGTCTGAGCGGCTCGCTTCACCTCACTGGCCCCTCTCTCTCTACTCTCTCTCCCCAGGAAGCGGTCCTCCAGCAACCCGCCACCGCACACAGCCGGCTTGGCGAGGTGACCGTGAGCATTGTGTCCAGTATAACCATTCCCCGACCTGCCTTTTCCATTAAACATCAGCGCTGCTGCCTCAGCCTGTCACTCATGTTGCAATGTGGTGGATACAGGAGAGACTATTTGTTTCGTATTGCAAATAGAACGACATGAGAACGACGGACATAATAATAAAAATGCAAGTGTGCAACGTTTTCTGTGCGTGATGATATTTTTTCGGATGGCAGATAAAAATACGCATACCAAACTTCGGACTATGTGTAAACTCCGCCTGATATTCAGACTGAAGATCGTTACTGTAACTCATAAACTCATTTCCCCTCTACTCAAGAGGACTGGTCTGGAGCCAGTCTATAAACTCCTTGTCCATGGATCATTTTGATGTTCTGTTGCACCTGTTTTCTTTTGGAAAAGTAAATGCATGATAGCTGTGGGATATAGGCTATTGGATTTAATTTAATTTTTGTATTCATTGTATTTGCACAAAAAAGCTCTGTCCAGTAGCCTAACCTGGAAAACTTTTATTTTGAGATGAGATGGTCCTACTTCATGCAAATGATAAGAATTGTTTATTTGTTTATTTGGATCCCCATTAGATGTAAGAATTGTTCTATGAATCTTAATTTTCAAACAAAGTTACAAAAACGTTTGTGTAAGCTGTCAATTGTTGTTTTTAGAAAAAAAAATCGGAATCGGCAAAAATCAGTATCGGCAAGTCAGACTATTCAAAAATCGGAAATCGGAATCGGCCAAGAAAATGGTAATCGGTGCATCCCTAATTTATATACAGGTTAACACGTTCACTGCCATTGACGAGATATCTCGGCTTACAGAATCCAACGGTTCACTGCCAATGACGAGATATCTCGGCTTAAAAAAAAAAAAAAAAAAATTGACGGTGGGACATCGATCAAACCCTTTTACGTCTCCTATACCAATATTGGAGGTATTGAATGTGTATAATCTATTTTACCGACCAACTAAGTGGCGACAGTGCTCTCCAGACAGAGAGAAAGCCGAGCAAAAACAGCCGCGGGAGGAAGCCATTCTCAAGGAAATGGCTTGGCGAAAACGCTTTCGATTTCACACACACACACACACACACACACACACACGCGCGCGCGCGCGCACACACACACACACTCGAGTACCTTTGAGCATAAATAAGACCAGAATCGCAAAAGCTTCATCAAAGCTCTCAACCGACACCCCAAGAAACGAACGAGCCCGTTTTACAGTAATCCAGACTCGCCCGAGAGCGGCCGCGCCGCCAGCAGCAGCAGCACAGACGAGCAGCAGCAGCAGCAGCAGCACACCGAGAGCGGAGTACGCCTCAAGATTGGAAGAAGGGGATCGCGAAGGAATTTCTCTCCCGTGTCTAACCCCCCCCCTCGCCTCTCCTCTTCCCCGCTCCTGCGATTCCCCTCTCTTTTTTTGGGATCTGTGAGGCAACAGAAACTCGCCTGTGACAAAACACTGCAAAGCCACCAGAGACACACCTACGGAGGGAGGAGTTTGGAGACACACACACACACACACACACACACACACACACACACACACACACAAACACAATACAGTATACAGACTTGCCCAAGGGCACCCATAATCACAGGCACGTGAGGTGGTTCTAAAAATCCATTTATCTCAAAACTCTCTGAAAATCTCTGAAACCATGCTGTACTCAACGGCTAATATCTACATAACTACTAACTCTACAAACTAACTCTTTTAGACAGAGAAAGCACACATTCTATTAGTACTTTTGTGAACTTTGTGTTCACAAAGTCCAAGCAGAAAAGAATCCTCGGCTCTTGTAAAATGAGCCAGAATCCTCAAAAAAACCCTCTGGCAGAAGCTAACTACAGTATTGAAAAACGGCTGGCAGTGAATGTGTTAACAGACTCTGTGAACAGCATCATTGTATCACTCTCTAATCCTGCCAAGAGCTCTGTTAGGCTGTCATCTAAGCTATGGAGACACTGGCGCTCTAGCCTGTATGTGCAGAGATAAGGCTGAAAGTCCTGCCTTGTTTGTATATGCCCTGTTGACTTATTGTTTTGTTTTTGTCTTGTTTTTATATGTTTTATGTGTTCTTCACTGTGGACCCCCCTGTGTGTGTCTTGAATAAAGTTTGAATTGAATTGAATTGTAAATAAGAATTTTGTTCTTAATTGTCTCGCCTGGTAAAATAAAGGTAAAATAAAAAAAACGTCGAGATACCCCAACTGGGCAGTAGGCACTGAAGATATGGGGGGGAACACAACCACAGCGCCCACAGTGTCCCAGGCGAGAATCGAACTCAGGACCTTCTGACTGTGAGGCGACAGCGCTACCGACTGCGCCACCGTACCCCCTAGACATAACTAGTCTCAAGAACATCGCCTGTAGACATAACTAGTCTGAAGAACATCGACTGTAGACATAACTAGTCTGAAGAGCATCTACTGTAGTAGACATACCTAGTCTGTCACTAAAGGAGCTCAAAACAGATGCCTGGAAACCTGAATAACCCTAACCCTGGATATAACATAACATAACATAACCCTAACCCCGAATATAATATAATAAAATATAATATAACCCTAACCCCTGAATAAAATATAACCTAACCCTAACCCCAAATAAAATCTAACCTAACCCTAACACTGAATAGAATAGAATATATGCTCCAACCTCAGCCTTGACTTGGAACCTTGCCGCCGGCAGCTAGACCTACTGTATATACTCAAACGTTAGCCCAAGGAGAGAATGTAGTGCATATACTTCATCATAGCTTTCACTCTCTCCTGTTATCTCGCCATCTACATTATACTTGTGCTGTTCATCTACATTATACTTGTGCTTAGGGGTGCACCGATCGATCGATACGCAATCTGTATCGGCCGATTTGGACCTCAAATATGTGATCTGCTGTTTCCGATATTCCTTTAATGTTGCCGATCGCATAGCCGATCATGCTGCACGTGAGAAACATGAGGCAGCCCATTTTCATGTCTTCAATGTCTATCGTTTAACTTTCATATTGTGCTCTAACGTTTATATCATTGTGTTGCAAAGCACACGCTTTGCTTTCGTCAGTGTACTCACCTCCATGCACACACCGCACCAGACTGTCAACACACCCCTTGCGTCTTTGAATCACACAAATCAGCTGGTGATTAGAGCAGCCTCAGCAGAGAGAAGTTACCTCCAGTCCTCCCGCCTACCGAGGCATTTGCATGCTGTTAAGTCCGTGTGTATTAAAGTCCCAGATTGACACGGTGCTACTGTGGTAGTCGGGGTAGTGCACGCGCACACACAGACAATTTCCACGCAAGCATTGATGTTCCCGCGGGCACTTTGAAGGAAGCGAAAGTGTGCGGCTGAGTATGTGGATGTGCGCTCCGTTCAGACGGACTTTCTTCCTTTCTTTGGACATCAGTTGAACATGTTCTAATCCCCTTCTTCCATGTGTGCGTATATGACCAACCAGTAAGTCATTATTATGTTAATATTCCTGTATTGCATTCCCTTTTGGTTTTAGATCGATCTACCTGCAATCATTGCAATAACGTTTGTTTAGGCGTGCACTTGCGGTTTGATTGTCTGTTGCGCTAATTAATGCCACTACTCAGATGGAGTTTAGCTCGTGTGTAGCTTGTGATTCTGTTGTTTCTCCCGTCATGTAACCCTGTCACCATTATGTAGATCGCACTCATAGTGCTGCTAATTATAACACTGTAACTCGGCCTCGATGGGCGGGTCGTTGTGATGTTCGTTCGATGCGGATCCCAATGTATGACGGTTATTGTGCATAACCCCGGTTCTATGAGTGGGAGCTCTTTGGCTTTAGTCATGGTTCAAGACTGGTGTTTAAGAGTAACTGACTTACAGTTTACCTAATTATCATTTATATATTATTAGTTGTTAATTATCACTATAATTGGCCTATATAACAGCAAGCTTGGTTACTGACCTGTTTGTATATTTTATTGCCTCCTTTTTCCAGACCACACACAATCCTACTATTCCTGTCATAATGCTGTAAAGAGCCTATACTGCTGTACTGTACTGAAGAGAACTGACAACTAAACGGTTGAACTCCCATCTGTCTCCTGCCTCGTGTTTTTACGGACACCCCAGGGCGTATATATATATATATCGGTGATCGGTAATCGGTAATCGGTGATCGGTCGATGATCGGTTGGGCAGATATTTCTCATAGGTGATCGGCAATCGGTGATCGGTGGCAAAAAACATGATCGGTGCACCCCTACTTGTGCTGTTCATCTACATTATACTTGTGCTGTTCATCTACATTATACTTGTGCTGTTCATCTACATTATACTTGTGCTGTTCATCTACATTATACTTGCGCTGTTCATCTACATTATACTTGCGCTGTTCGCGTCAGCTGAGTAAAGTCACATTTTTGGGGAGCTGAGACGCCAGCTGTGGCGCATTCGGCGAGGGCTTTGACGCTGTAGCATGTTTTCCGTTTTCCATGTTGACCCTGAATATAATATAGCCTAACCCTGGAACCTGAATATAAAAAGAAGCAGAACAACAGAAACACTGAACGTGACGCAGCGCCGAGCCAAAGCAGTGTGTGTGTGTGTGTATTCCTGCCCTCTTTCACCCCCCCCCCCCCCCCCCCCCCCCCCCCCCACACACACACACACACACACACACACACACACATTCCTACCAGCTCTGTTTCCAATTAGCCTGGCAGGACTCAGCCAACACACACACACACACACACACACACACACACACACACACACACACACACACACACACACACACACACACACACACACACACACACACACAGAGTAATGCTGCAGTACTACTCACAGACTAACCCTACAGTAATAGTAATACACAGACTGTAGCACTACAGTACATGGTACACAGTACTACACAGTAGGTCTACACAACATAGATCTATAGCCAGTAGGGTTGGGTGGGAAAATCGATACAGCATAGCATCGCAATATTTTGTGTGGCAATACGTCGTATCACACGAATGACAAGTATCGCAATATTTTGATATAATTTGTTAGGGGCATGCAACATTTATGACAGGTTTTTATGACAGTGTTGAACAGTCTGCTTAACCATCCCATTTTGCTGCAATAAAAATGACTTAAGTAACTAAAGTTATTATCATAATGATACACATCACTGATAACGTGTTATAACTAAAGTTATTATCACAACCATACACCATTTTGAGGTATTCCGAGATATCAAGCTACGACAGATAAGTACTGTGAGCTTTCCCTGTAATACTGTGCCCACCATATGTAGAGCAATACGCACGGTACCACACGCCACTACAAATAAGTTCACAATGAGGAGCCTTGTGTCAACGTTCTCATATTAGTTTCACTTCAATGAAGCAACATTTTTCTTCAAAGCAAAATACAGTTTGTTTTTTCAATGGACCTTAGTATGTTAAATTAATGGGGGGTGGGGGGGTAATGTGAAATGTCATATTATCTACAGATCACACCAATATGGTGATTTGAAAATGACTGTGATTTGAATATGGTGACAGTGACAGTGGATGTGTATGTGTGTGTGTGTGAGAAAGAGAGAGACTGCATGAATGCACAGCTGACCACAGAGATCTACGTCATCAAAATCCTCTGCAATTCCCAATTGACCTATCGCTAAGCCACGCCCCGAATGCAGACGAGCCAATCACAGCGCGTGTAGCTCCACAATACACTCGGACAACCGGAGCCGAGAGCTCCATAGAGAAGCATATAGAGAAGCAGAAGAAATCGGGATTCTCCTCTGGTGTTATGGTGTTTCATACAGTTATAAGTAGAAAATAAATTATCAAACGATGTGCATGGGGGTAAATGCAACATTACGAGGTATCCTGGGAGGCCAGGCAATGGATAATAAGAAACTAGTAAACGTAGATCCACTCACAGCCACTATAATGCTGCTGTTTGGACGTTAAATCTGCAATCCTGGTGACAGCGAGATGAGTCTTCTCCCTCATTTGCCTTCCGTGATCCAAAGGTATCATGAAATCATCATGGTATTCAGAAATTCGGCAAAAGAAAATGCTGAATTATGCAAGGTTCCAGCCATTACGTTATGCACGTAATGACGGAGTTGGTTGAAGAGGAGGTGCATTGATTGATGTGATTAAAACAACGCTAGACACCAGTCAAACCCTAAAACGACGGAATTAATCTCGTTCCCCAAATAAATGTGAGGTAGTCTAAAGAGAAAACATGATGGAAAAAGTGGTCTGCTGTAGGCTATAGGGATGTAAACAGTTAACCGAAAGTCGGTTCTGCCTTTCTGCCTTTGATTGGCTTACTAACCTAAACTAACCAATTGTCACTCCTCATGCCTAAACCTAACCCAATCAAAGGAAGAGTTGGGCGGTTCGAGCAGTGCAAGGAACCAACAACGAAGGATAAGACGTGTCTGTCACATGGAAGTGCTTGCTTATATCGCTATTGCACTTGACAGCTGTCTCCTCCTGTTTTATTCCAGATTCTCTGTGCTGCTTTTTTCCTCTGGAAAGCTTAGCCTCGCTACTCGTAGCTAGCTACTGCCCAACACTGGTTGTATTAACGTTATGTACTGTTTGTACAATGTGTAGCTATCCAATCATCACCTGCTTTGCGAGCATAGTGTCAGTGTGGTCACTGTGGACGTTGTTTATGGTAAATCTGGTTGTTTTATGAGCCAGTGCCCAGCTGCTGTTGTGTATGTGTGTGTGTGGAGCATATGTCAATGGTGTGGAGCCTATTTTTTATTCGAGAGTAAACGACAGCGTCTGTTAGGGCTGCACGATATTGGAAAAAACTGACATTGCGATATTCCCTGCCCCTGCGATATATATTGCGATATGAAAAAATACAGATTTTCACCAGATTACCAGAATAGCTCTATTTTAAAGAAAAGAATACTTCTAGAATGATTGGGATGATTTTGTAGAGGAGTCCATCTGATTTTGGAGGGGAAATTAGGTATTTTAATGTTTCTCAACCACTGGGCTGTCGCCTATACTGTAGGCCTCAGAGCGTCATCTATCAGGGTGCATACACATTTTGACCAATGGATTTCCATGACTTAGGCTACATACATGAAAAAGTGAGTAAGTTATGACATTCTACTTTAAAATGTCACTAGCCTACACTTCACTTAGTGTAATGCAGCCTTTAAAACCAGGGAAAGACAACATGTATGCTGTATCACCATATTACCATATCCAACATCTAAGACCATATAGTCTCATATCACAATATTGATATACAATTGATATATTGCCCACCCCTAATATTGAGTGCCAGAATCTACCTCCCAATGATGCTATTTGCAGAAAAACATTAGATTTCATTGATTATAATCACTGCTTTCAACTTCTTTCGTTCTTCTAACGTTTCAATAAATCAACAATGAAACACCCCTGCCACTTTACACACTTGGTCTGACCCCCCGGAAACCCCCTCCAGAAACGACCAAGTGGTACACTCCGCATCTGCGGAGTTCCGGTTTTTGAGCGCAAGGCTGGCAGTACAGAGAGACGAGGATTCACATGCAGCCGACCGGTGACAAACAATTCATTCGTGAAAAGTAATAAATATACATTTAATTGCCCAGATATGTCTCTTCGTTTTTTATTTTCACTGACATGTTTTGTGTAAATAAGTCGCTATGTATGATTAACTCTACCGTAACGTTACTGCTATCATGTGATGCAACATCAGAGACTTGAAGGGGAGAGACAGCCACAGTGATAACACGGACAACTTCTCAGTAATCAGCCTTCGTGTCATAAGTTGCGGTCTTGCTTTTTGGTGTTTCAAGAGTAAATATCTCCACTCCACGGACATGTTGAGTTACAGCAGCCAGCCTGCTGTATGCGAGTGCGCTGCAAACTGTGGACAAGTCCGCCTCCACAACCACATCGTTTACAGACGGGCTACTGTCAGCAACGCAACATAAGCAAAAGATAATTCAATTTAGGTCTCTGTGCATGTTTGTTGTGTTGAAGCTAAGCACTAAATGAGTGAGTACAGTAGCGGGGCGTCTCTCTCCTTTGAGAGAGCCTGCATTTCACTCAGTAGGCTACCCCTAAAGTGAGAGTTTATCAAGCAACATGACGAGTTAATTTGCTTTTGACATCGCACGTCCTGCGATGTGACTATCGCGCATGCGCACATCGCAATGTCGATGTGTAAACGATATATCGTGCAGCCCTAGCGTCTGTCCTTATGTAATCGTAGATCTGGTCCCCCCCGAGACGGCGTTTAGAACACCATTTCCACAGCACCCACGAATTAAAAGTACTTGCCACGACTATGCTCACACATCGATCTTATTACAAATGCGGACGTGCAACGTTAGTTTGTGGAATGCAGGGAGGCTCATACTTGCACTTTGTTTAAAAAGAAGAAGAAGAGTTTGCCTGCTACCTCCAAATGTCAATAAGTGCACACTTTGAGATAGGGGGGGGGTGTTAATTAACCATTTAATTGTCGGCAATGTCTGGCAACTAACGGTTGAGGGAAATACATGAAATTCCCATACCTAGTAGGCTATGCCTCTCCTGATCTGCTACACCCATGTATGCGTGCTGTTGTCTCGCTATGAAAAACATCGACACTAAGTTTCTTGATTATACAGAGGAAGGCCTACATAAAATAGATTGCCAGGCGCCACTCTTCAATTCGGCATATATATAATCCACGGAGAGGTTACTCAAGTGAATAAAATGTAAATTCTGGATGTCAGTCGCCTGTTATGTGTTAGATTCTGGTTATCTTCGGACTTCTGTCTTCCTTCGTTAAAAGTGCATGTTTGGTTAAAGATTCGCTAAAGCCGTTTCCATGCACAAATATCGCATTTCTTTTTATTGATAGCTTTAAATGTTGTACATTGCCCTCCATGGCATAGTGAAGTACTTTATGATGGCTTCTAGACAATATCAGGCCTCAAAAAGTTGTTTAGAGCCTCTTGGGATATAACTTTGACAGTGACGGCTGCCATTTATTCTAGTCAGCCTGCCCTGTGTTTGCCCGAGTGAGGACGGGGGTGGGGCTTAGCAGTGGTGGTCTACCTTTTTTCAGAGGGTATACTGACTCTGACCCCCCCCGGTCGGGGGGCGTGGTTTCGGCCGGAAGTGGGCGGAGATTCGACCCATTTTTTGTTGTTGTTGTTCCTCCCCAAATTTACAGAATAGCTTCAGCTATCAGCTTCATCTTGCTTCTTCGGTCGCTATTCTCTCTCCTGAAGATTTGTTTGCCGACGAGGAGAAAGTCCCACGTGATAGCCACCCGTCAATCACTCTCTCTCTCTCTCTCTCTCTGCTGATCCATTTCCCATGGATATTGTCACGTTTTTCTTTCCTGGCTTGACAGAAAAAGTCTGCCTTCACGCGCCTAGTCGGCTTGAAAATAGAACTCACGTAAAAATCGGCGCAGCTCAGGCGAGGCATGGGTACACGGAAGGTTAACGTTGAGGCGCCCTGTGTACACAGCCTCATTGACTAAAAAGGACGCCTATTTAAAAGCGTGGGTAAAGGCAAGGCTTGGGTGCTGTGTGTGAACGTAGGGTAACACACAGGGTGAATTTTATGAATGGAAATTGAAAACGATATACGTATCATAGCGCATTTCCCAGTGCGCATACGCAAATCTGAGTCATTTTGCAGTGTGTATACTGCGTATACCTGCGTATCACGTAGACAACACCACTGGGGCTTAGCGATAGGTCAATTCTGAACCGATTTCTGTCATTCAACTTTACCTGTCATAAAAGATCCCAACCATCATTTCCCTGTGACAAGCATGCTTCTATCACCTGTCAATCAAACGGAGCGACCCTAAATGCAAAAGTCAGGCTATGTCCAGAAAATACCAACACGCAGTTGTCTAGCCCTCAGCTTTTAATAAACAAAAAACAATCTTTCTCTATCTACCTCTCCTCTCATCTCTTTCGGGCAATATGCTGCATCAGCAGTCAGATGAGCCTACTTTTTTATTTATTTCTATCAATAAATGAATAAATAAACAAACTGGTGATGATTCTGACCCCAGCTAAATAAACGAGGCTGTGTGTGTGTGATTTTGACTCTGATGACAATAGTATCAAAATGTTTAATCACTTTCTAGGTGTTTTAAAAGTGTAGATATTGTATAACGAGCCGTGTTTGGAGATGTCCAAATGACGCATGGAGAATCCCAGCATGCTCTCATCGTGCAAACAGTATTAAAGGGAATGAGAGGGGGAATCTGATAGGTTGTGTGGATTTGACGGCCTGAACGCGCCTTTGCATAATATACCTAGTTAATCCAGCCTATTTCACCTTTGCGCAGTGCCCTAAAGGCATTTTGCGAGCCACTGAGAATAGCAGGCAACTTGGACATGCCTACAATTGCACTAACACCTGACGCTAATTGCCCTAGCATCAGTGCTTCGCAAAATATGGGCCTAACTGCTCAAACTATTAGACTGGTCTCTCTCTCCACAGACAGACAGACAGACAGACAGACAGACAGACACACACACACACACACACACACAGATAGTGTTTCTCTAATTCAGTTCAGCTGACTCAAACAACGAGGGAATTCCACATATTTTACTCAAACACACAGAGAGAGACGGAGAGACAGAGAGACACATGCAGAGAGAGAGAGAGACACACACACAGAGAAGGAGGGAGAGACAGAGAGAGAGACAAAGTCACAGAGAGAGAGAGACAGAAAGAGAGACACAGTAAGAGAGACACACACAGAGACAGAGAGACAGATAGAGATACAGAGACAGAAAGAGAGAGAGACAGACAGACAGACAGACAGACAGACAGAGACACAAACCCCCATTCTTTACAGTGAGCTCTGGGAAGAGTTCCAGCACATTCTTCATTCCATTATTCTGTCTGTCTGTCTGCCTGTCTGCCTGCCTGCCTGCCTGCCTGTCTGTCTGTCTGTTAGAGATGGGCATTTGAAAGACCTTGGCAAACAAAATCCACAAAAACCTAACTATGTACAGTAATTTAGGGTCTTATGTGTATAGACATTGCTTTCAATCCAAATCCTAAATATTGCCCTTTTTGCTGTTTTTACCGCTTTCTGAGGTTGGGGTTGGAGTGGGTGGTACTTAGGGCTCATTATCTTCAAAGCATATCACATGATAAAAATTAACGAATCATAAAGAAGCTCTCAGTTGTCTGTCAAAGCTGAGATTAAAACAATGCCGCCCCCTCCCCAGCCTTAGACAATCCTCGCGCATACGCTGTCATTCGGCATTTGCCAGCCAGGGAACTGTATCTACAGCAATAGAGCAGTATATATTCGCACAGAAGTCATCAAGAATTACAAACAAATGTGAATTTCTTTGTTTAATGTAGATGAAAGACTATAGACTATAGACCCCTTATATGTTTGTAAACAGCGATTATGTATTTTGTGGGCGGAGCCGAACTGCTTGCAGAAAGTGAGAGCTAGCGCTTCAGTTGTCATAGAAATATGGAAAATATGGATGCCTTCTCCACGTTTTAAAACTTTGCCAGCAACAGACAGGTTAGCTTACACAAATAAGCTAACTCTTTCAATAGGTTGAGGCGATGTCTCATCATAGATGCTGGGTTAGCTGGCTCAGCCTGGCTGGGGGCATGGTCAGGGTGGGGTAAATCCCCCGTTCGATCCAGTCAGCAAAGTTAGAATTTAGCTGATAGCCCAGCCCAGGCAGACACGATCAGGGATTCAACCACCGCAGTAAACGCACATCTAGACGTCTTGTGTTCTGCTCTAGAATCCCCAAAACTGTAGTTAGAGCCGCAGCACCTTCCTTTGGTGAGTCAGCCCATTGAGATATATGGGAGGTTTTACCCCAGCCGTATAACATTTTGTGGGCGTCCCCACACGCTGATCCGTACTCATGGTCAGGATTCAACTACATCGCCAAAGATGCAGTGCCGGACATCGTCATATTCTTAGTGGGAAAGTCCAGCGTGGCAGCGTCTATACGGCACAAGACGTCTTTTTCAGATATTCCGGGGATCTCTCTAGTTTCAGCTTCACTTGTTTCCTCAGAGTTTCTGCTTCCCCGATGCAGTGACCCTGTGACGTCAACTCCAAATTGGTCTATGGAGTACTGCAGGAATGAGTCCGGGAGATGTTGAAGTTACGTGTAAAATGTCAGTGGGATCTTTGTATGGATTGCGGTTCAATGCATGAAATAAGGTCTGTTGTTTACAAAAGTTAGGAATAGCCCTAGGAATAGCGTGATCCTCCCACATGCTACGTCCTACCAGTGAGGCTGAACTTTGAGGTGAACTTTTGTCAGATGAAAAGAAGCAGCTGGCTACTGCTCATGTCTCGGAGGAAGCATGGTGCTAGTTTCTCCCCAGATCGGCAGAGGGTGGAGCAGTGACCAGGGCAGCAGGGGGAATAATTGGCAAAGTACAATTGGGGAGAAAATAGGATAAAAATAAAAAAATGATTTCAGTAATATTATAGTAGACCAATTTAGTTACTTTTGACAATACCAAAGGAAAAGGATAACATTTAGAATTTTGGACGGTTTAAACTTTACACTGACTTCAAGATGGTTGAATTTTTCGTGATGATTCCGGGGCGGCAAAGTCATTCTGCTACTGCTGTTATTTTGGTGAAAGTAACGCAAAAGTAGTGTAATAATAAGTAACGAGTTACTCTAAACCGACAGTAATATTGTAAAGTAACTATTATTAACTAGTAATATCTGTATGATCTGCCTGTCTGTATGATCTGCCTGTCTGTCTGTATGATCTGCAGCTCTACATGGACTCTTGATATCAGTCAGCTCATAATGACATCTGTTTATACTGCCAGCCACCAGGAGCCAACACGTCTACGTCCTGATGCGCGCGCACACGCACACACACACACACACACACACACACACACACACACACACACACACGCAGCTTATTGAGACTTCCTCTGAGGCTGTAATAAACTGAGAGGTGAGACACTGGGCTGTGATAGGCTGAGAGGCGGCACACTGGGCTGTGATAGGCCGAGAGGGGGAACACTGTGCTGTGAAAGACTGAGAGGCGGCACACTGGGCTGTGATAGGCTGAAAGGGGGAACACTAGGCTGAAAGGGGCCACACTGGCACAGAGTGGATAAATAAATCATTTCCTGATCTGCACATAGACCCTGCAGTGCAGATAGACCCAGACTGAGCAGCTTAACCACACTTGAATGTCTGTTTGTGCTACAACACACAACATATAGACCCATTTGTTGACATGATCTCCCAGGGAGAGACCTCTTGTGTCACCAACAATTTATTAATGGGCAGATCAAACAGGGGCGAGGAACAACTGAGATCAAGAGAAAATGGTTCAGTCTAAACTGCATGTCCATGCTTTCATATGTAATTAATAACAACACTTTCACTAATGTTAGTTTGGAGAACTAATTTTCCTGCCACAGAATAAAGAAAACGACAGCTTGAGTTTACCCAAAGCTAGCAGTTAGTCCGACCAGCCTGTCACTGTTACAGTAGGTAGATTTGGTTTATCAAAGACACTAACTAAGCTATATAAAATAAGCAAAGCAGAAACGTCAGGTAGGTGGGATCACCTATGTATCTTACAGTTACAGGATCACTTATACAGTATATCTTACAGTTACAGAATCACCTATATATTTTACAGTTACAGGATCACCTACATATCTTCGTTACAGGATTATCTATGTATCTTACAGTTACAGGATCACCTATATATTTTACAGTTACAGGATCATCTACATATCTTAGTTACAGGATTACCTATATATATCTTAGTTACAGGATTACCTATATATCTTAGTTACATGATCACCTATATATCTTAGTTACAGAATTACCTATATATCTTACAGTTACAGGATCACCTATATATCTTAGTTACAGGATTACCTATAGTTACAGGATCACCTACATATCTTAGTTACAGGATTACCTATATATCTTACAGTTACAGGATCACCTATATATTTTACAGTTACAGGATCATCTACATATCTTAGTTACAGGATTACCTATATATTTTAGTTACAAGATTACCTATATATCTTAGTTACAGGATCACCTGTATACCTTACAGTTACAGGATCACCTATATATCTTACAGTTACATGATCACCTATTTATTTATATTAGATACAGGATCACCTATATATCTTAGTTACAGGATCACCTATATATCTTACAGTTACAGGATTACCTATATATCTTAGTTAGAGGATTACCTATATATCTTAGTTATAGGATCACCTACAGTATATATCTTAAAGTTACAGGATCACCTATTTATCTTAGTTACAGAATTACCTATATATCTTACAGTTACAGGGTCACCTATATATCTTACAGTTACAGGATTACCTATATATCTTAGTTACAGGGTCACCTATATATCTTACAGTTACAGGATCACCTATATATCTTAGTTACAGGATCACCTATATATCTTACAGTTACAAGATCACCTATATATCTTAGTTACAGGATCACCTATATATCTTACAGTTACAAGATCACCTATATATCTTAGTTACAGGATCACCTATATACAGTATCTTACAGCTACAGCTGAAAATGACAACAGAAATCAACAATAAACAAGTGACTTTTGTTAGTGCGACGTCACGGTGAGTCGGAGTCCAAAATCAGCCACCAGCCAAACACCGGTAAAATAGAGTTGCTGGTAGATTAGCTTCACTCACCAGCCTAAACAAAACAGTGGTAATCGATTGAGTGGCTTGTACAATTTGAACATTCACTAGCCATTTGGCCGAGGGACAAAACAGTTAATTTTGGACCCTGTGTAGACGGTGCCATGGCACAAGTCCGATACCTCACGAGTCCGACACCTCACGAGTCCGAAAAAAGAGGCTAACTTCCCCCAGACCCTAACCCAAAACCTAACCTCTCCCACCCCCACGCCTAAACCTAACCTCCCCCAGACCCTAACCCAAAACCTAACCTCTCCCACCCCCACGCCTAAACCTAACCTCCCCCAGACCCTAACCCAAAACCATGAGGTGTCGGACTCGTGAGGTATCGGACTCGTGAGGTATCGGACTAGGGGGCAGTCCCCGTGTAGACACATACAGAGACACCTTCAAAACACATGAAATAAGCAGAGACCACAATAACCCAAATCATCTGTAGCAGCCATCATAAACACATCACAGTCCAGGCAGATGTGTCAAGTGTGTATATGTGAACAGATGCATTGCATACAACAAGGATGCAAGCTCATCTGTAGCATGCAGGCAATCCAGTCAGACATTTTAAATGCCAATCTAACAATAACAATATTCTCAGATTTGGGTCTAGAGACTAAATCTCATCAGATGACCCTCAGGCTCTTCTGACAGCTCCGTCTGATGACCCGCTGTTGAAGAACCCTCTTACCTTACGGTCAGAACCAAAAAATTAGGATGCCGGTGGCGACTAATTTTCCCAACATTTAAATGGAAATGTTAATGGCGACTAGTCGACAAGTAAAGAAAACACGCAGAAAACAGACAAAACTGAGCACAATTTAATCTAGAAGGTTCAAATGGTGTTTGAAAAAATAGTGTGTGTATTTAAGAGCCATTTGAAACTGTGATAATTACTTTCATCATAATCGTCAATATTCACAACATCTTGCACTGTTTATGAACATTGCACATCAGAACACATTATCAACTCACCCCAGCGCATGTATTCATGCTAAATATAGTCCATTTAACTTTTGGGAGCCTTTGCATTCAGCAAAGTTGAGTGGAAGCATCTTGTGCAGTCATTCATTGCCTATGAGCTGCGTTATCTTGTGTGGCTAACGGGTTAGCTTGTCTGGCTAACGCGTTAGCAATGCCATAGCGTCCACATGCCTGTGCTGAATGTCGGTTGAGTTGTTAACGTTATATGCCAGTTTTATCTGACACAGCCTGCATACAACCATATTCTCATTTACTGGATCAAAATACTGCCAAACTGCGCTGGTTTTATGAGATGCCATCTCCCTTCTGGTCCTTTCCAGTACGTTACAGCAGATGCTGCTCCACTCCCACTAACACGTCTGGTTTGTTTACATCCAGGCATTAGAGGAGGGGGGCTACAGCTCCCGCTCAGGGGGTTCAACAAGCACTGGTAGCCGGCGATTTCTCCGCCTACTGGCCTCTGGCCTACCGGTTACTTAGTTTATACACTGTAAAAAACAGTGCACCTGAACGCAACATACAAGATACCCGCTGAATAAGTGTCCAAATGTTCATGTCATTCTGGCCAATACTCCACTTCTGTTATAACATTCCAGTCTGGAATATGGCATATCTTTCAATAATCTTTATGACTAAAAGGCTAAAAGTAATCTCATGTGTAAGACATGACTGTTCTACATTGAAGTAAAACTGTAAGTAATTAACTTGTTGGTTTTGGATTCATTTAGCTTCAAGAGTGCATTTTTGTTCGTATGACCCTCAACACAGGCTTTGAGAATCCCGGGCCACTTACTGATACTTATGCTTAAATTAACCCACTCATATTCTGATTTATTTCTAGAAAAACATTTTGGCTAGTGGAAATTCTAATTGGCTGGTAACTTCTACCAGCCATATTGGCAGGTGTTCAAAAAAGTTAATTTCAAGCCCTGCAGGGAGAGCAAGTGGTGACATAGGAGTGAGTGAGAAAAGGATCAAATATTGGTGTTTAGGTAATTTAAAATGAGTTATTCCTCTAAACTGACTTCAAATGCCCCAGATTCCGGCGCGGTTTGGCCCCCAACCCTCAGCAAAATCTGGCCCTCTGGTAGCGAGGACATTTTTTTGTGGTCCTCTCTATCATCAAAGTTCCTGGGTTACGGCATGACAATATTTGTTTGGCCCCCAGCAACAATCTGGGTTTCTCATGGGGCCCCCCATGAAAAATAATTGCCCACCCTTGATCTAGCCTCTTAAATTGGTTCTCAAAGTGAACCAGATTCATGCATTTTAGTTTAAAATTTACACATTTTTCTTACAGGGGGCATGGCCCCCCGAACATCCCAAGAGGGTCCAAGCAAGGTCTACCCAGCACAATCTCTCCAAATCCTGTGGGAAACATAGTTATTAGTATTTTCTTTGTTCTTAAAAATAGACATTGCCTGTTTGTGTTTTGCAATATGGATATTGTATTATTTATAATTAAATTGATCATTGGGCCTTTATAAGAATGTTTATTTGTATTATTTCAATTGTCAAACACTCATGGATACATATTTGAGGTTTGTTTATTAATTGGGAAAAGGACCACTGGAACAAACGCCGCGAACATGATCCGGCTACATTTTCAATCTGACTGGCTACTCAAAAGTTTGGGGAACTCTCTGCCCGCTTTTATGCTCTTTCCATAAAGTCCATCAGCTTTGATATCTGTTGGCCGGTTTGTTGACAATAAGCGATATTTTGGCTTCTAAAATAATGTTTTTCACAGAGATATGACCAGAAACAGTTTGGCCGCCACTTCAATTTTAGCGCAGGGTTAGGAGTATACATTAAATTTTATTGAGCGCTTTTATAAAAACTCAAAGAAGCTTTACATTACATGGGTTAAAAAAACAGAGAGAGAACACATTAAAAACAAGAATTACATAGCATAAAATCACGACAGAACAAGTAATCAATCATTAAAAGCGGTTTGAATAGGTGGGTTTTGATTAGAGATTTGAACAGGGGCAGATTGGTGCAGTTATGGATGTGTTTTGGGAATGAGTTCCAGAGGGAGGGGGCAGCTATGGAGAAGGCTCTGTCACCCCAGGTCCAGCGCTTGGTCCTGAGTGTACTGAAGACAAGAGGAGATGCTCTTCTGTTTCTTTTACAACAGCGCCTGCAGTCATTATTTTGCAGTGGAACATGAGTGGAATAAGGTGAGTTTAATGTAGGACTGCAACAAATAATTAATAAAAATCTATTATTAAATTTGTTGGCAACGAATTAGGTTGTGATTTGTTGGGTAGCGGGGCTATAATTATATAAACATTTACATTATCTACTACGTCAGACTTGCTGTGTCTGTCATGCAGCTGGCCACTTCACAGAACTGGCATAGGACCAGTTCTATTGAAGTGATGGGGCAGGCATGGCCTCACTATAAGCCATCATATTTGTCGTTTCACTTTTTACTGAAAAATGCTCCCTCTAGATTAAAGAAAAGACACTGGGCCCTATCTTGGTACAGGCGTTATCCGCTTTTTGCGCTTGCGCACCTGTTTGCGTGCCTTAATGCCGGCTCAGTGTCCAGGTGTTATGCCGGGTTTTGCCCCACCCCCCGCCCGGCCGACGCCAAACGCATCCCAACCTCACGGGAGCATATTGTAATGATTTATACAGAGACGTAACTGTTTAAAAATAATTGTCTGGGTAGACGTGACCTCCCTGTTTTTTAAGTTAAAACAGCCCCAAAATATGGTGGTTGATGGATAACCTCGCGAGATCAAAAGAGATTCTCTCGACGTAATCCATCTTGTCATGCACAGGGAGTTAAGATGATTGGCCGAACCATGCCGGCCCGACGAATCAGCGGTAGCCTTAGGTGGGCTCAGGCTCGTCTGGGCAAGTAGTGGGTACATGGTCTTTGTAGTTCTTTTCACTCGTCAACATGGCTGCCGCCGTGGAAGTGACAGGCAGTCTGAATGAAATTGAATGTAACGTTCCCAATTCTATGTATTAAATTCTAAAAAATTAACAGCAACATTTGGGAAGGCTAAGCCACACAACTAGTTCGTTATAATCTAACTTCATGCTTCGAAGGTGACTTTATGACGGTGAGGACTCAATCAATGAATACCACGGAGATCAGGCACAGGCACCTTCGGCGATCTGATTGGTTGAAGTTAACACCCACCAGCGGTGATAGACAGATGGGTCATCCAATCACCTGCCAAGTAGCTTGGAAAAAGTGCCCGCCTCCGTCAGTGGGTCTGGTTACTGCATTCCCAGATCGACTGGTTTAGTGAAACGTATGTGGAGCTATACCGTCCATCTGGCAGCATCAGGTTAGCGGAACTGGACACGGCACCTGCATCAGGCGCAAATTGGAGGCGTGCCAAGTCATCTGCGCCCCCAAAATGCCAGCACAAACGGGATTTGGGTTGTCTTAAGCACCAGAATTATTCACAGGTGTGGCCAGGCAATGCATGGGCGTTACATCAATCAAGCCAATCAGATTCCCGTCTCGCAATCGCTGTAATACAGTTTGCGCAAGGCATGCAATATGCTGTAATTCTCTCCATGTGTAATTTGGATAAGCCTATATCTCACAATAACACCATCACATCATAATACCTGTTAAAAACATCTGTGATTTGATGCAATTTGAGTTCTTTGGTGACTGTGAAATAGAAACGTGTTTGCAAAGGGGGAGACAAGAGAAAGGATGGGAGGATTTAGAGTGGACTCAATTAAAACTCTGTGAAACAGTGAGAGCTGCTTGGCGAGGACTGAGATAGATGGAGAGAGCATGTCGATAGATAGTCTGTGGTGCCAACGACCCTCCGGGTTATGGGATAGGCGAAGGTGAATAGCCTATTGCAAGTAGGCTACAATGTCCAACAAGTTTTCTTAATTCATTTGCCATTAATCCATCTTTGCGATGTGATAAAAGTTTCTCAGTGAATTATAGTTGATTGCCTCACTGAATTATCTGCTAATATTTTAAAATATTTTAATATTCCTTCTGGATACGTCATTACACACGGATGTGCCACGCCAGGATATCAAAATTTTAGCAGCAGAATTTTGATATCCTGGCGTGGCACGTCCGTGCGTAATGACGTATCCAGAAGGAATTCCTCTGCACTGCGCTGCGCAGCGCAGATATTATGCTGCGCTCAAGCACAGTGGGGTATTTTTGGGCTTAAGTGGTGCTTTGCAAAGCTCTTAGTGCAAAGTAATTGCGCACATGCTGACGACAGGAGAATGCCATCTGTGTCCGCGGAAACGGCTGGTTTGGCATAGGGCTACAACAACTAATCTAAAATAGATAGAAAATCGATTATTAAATTCATTGGCAACAAATTGCATTATCGATTCGTTGGGCTGCGATTTGTTGGGGTCACATAGCTATATAGCTATAGACATATCAGGGCTTAAAATTTGGCGTGGGATTGCGAGAATGGTGCCAACATGTCGGACACGACGAAAACTTTTCAACTAGACTATTAAAAAAATATGGGAGCGCTTCACATTTGTAAAACTAAAAAGTGTGTTAGCTGCAAATATGAAAAATCGACCTTGCATGGCACGGACGCACCACGGGAATGAGGACAAAGGAAAACATAACGTAACTAACGTTAGCCATGACTGGGGCCCAACAGCTGAGCAGCAGGGTAAGCTGGTCAACGTTAATGCTACAAAATCTTTAAAGGAGAGGGTGCTTTAATTAAGTAAACGAGATTAGACACATGTGCTTTGCGTTTTGAAGTGAGGAAACGTTCATCTAACGGCAGGTAGTTTGTTGTCTTGTTTAACGCTGTCTCTAGCCGGTGTTTTGATACGTGTGTGTGTGTGTGTGTGTGTGTGTGTGTGAGTGTGTGTCTTACTGTACAAACAATCTACCTTATATAGTCTGTGGCTTGTTGTTGACAGATTTGCTCCCCTACTTTTGAGAAATGATTCTTTGGTTGCCTTGAGAGGCAGCCAAGTCACGCCACAGTCACTGAAAATCAAACATGCCAGTCGAGGCACATAAAACCTCAAACCTGTTAACAGGTAGCCTAGATAATGATGTTGATGTAGTTGTTCTTTTTATTTATTCCTTATAATTTTTCATAGGCTAATTGTTTAGACATTGTTTGGTCCATTCAAGCAGCATTTTTGTGCACAATAGTGTCAATTTGGGACATTTGGTTTTTGAATAAAATTATTGGAATAAAATCCGTGCATTTATTGTTATCCGATTAATCGAAGAAATAATCGACAGATTAATCGATTATCAAAATAATTGTTAGTTGCAGCCCTAGTTTTGCATGTGGCACACCTACCCCATGCATGTCCAGTACAATTATAACAGGCATAGAGGTAATAGCGTGGCAGGGAGAATACAAATGCGCTTGTGCACGCCTCCAATTTGCATTGCCGCAGCGTTAAACGAGCGCAAACGCTAACTTACCACTTTTGCGACGATAGGGCCCACTATGTGATGTTGACTGGTGTTTTTTATGAAAATGTGCGCATTTGTTTTCCTTATTATTGGTCTCCATACAAATGACTCCCCAGCAGCTAGCTACGTTAGCTTCACGTCAGCTTACATGTAATGTTAGCGGGTTGCTTTTGGAGTTAAGGGTTAGGGTTTTCATTTCGGCTAAAGCATAAGGTTCTCTATGGTGTACGCCAGCTCTGGGAGTATTAAGTGCTTTAAATGTGGGGATGTTTGGTTTTGTCACAACAAGCTTGAGGACTGCTGCCTGCTGAACTACGCTAGGTAGCTAACATTAGCCACCACAACAGCTAACGTTAACGCCATTGACTGTATGTTAACGCTAAACAAATCCACTGCCTCCTCCCCACGTTTGGTTTAATGTACCACCAGCTCATACTTCCCCTCATCTCAGAAATGGACATGTATTGCAAATTGTTATCATCTGAAACTGTAAACAGCCATACTGGCGGCGGCCATGTTTTGCTCTATAAGGCAGGCGCAGCTGCTTGTGACGTCACGAGCATGCAACAACAATGCTCCGCTTCCAATGCAAAACAAAGCCAAGTTGGCGCCGTATTACCGGGGGCTATTTATCGGCTAAAATGTCATTATTGGAATAATAAATAATAACACAAAATGGCCATATCCGTCGTTAATTTGTCGGTCCGATAAATATCGTGCATCCCTAAGTTCACACTGTAGGTAGTGATAGGTTGTTCTTTTTTTTTATCATTTATAATTTTTCATTATTGTTTAGACGGCTCTGGTCCAGTCAAGCAGCACTTTTGTGCACTAATATTGTCAATTTAGGCCAACATTTGGTTTTTGAATAAAATTGTTGAAATAAACTCAACGCATTTGTTTTTATCTGATTAATTTAAGAAATAACCAACAGATTAATTGATTATCAAATGAATCATTAGTTGCAGCCCTAGTTTAATGCCCAATACAGATTTCCACAAGTGTTATGAGGGTAAGGTAAGAGGGCTCTTCCATACAGCAAGTCGTCAGTCAGAGCTGTCAGAAGAGCCTAAGGAATGGAGATAATGTGCTCTAGTGTCATAGCAAGGTGAACTCATTGATCCATAATCATACCAAATTACAGACAGAAATCAAAGTGCTGTCTGCTTTCTTATCTGTACCGAATTAAGTAAGACCTCAACAAACTATCAGACATGTTCCACCATGCCCTACAACATGTAGCTTAGCTGATTAGCAAATAAACATTAAATGGGCAGATTTTTTAATGGGTTTGGTCTCACCGTATCAAGACTAGCCTGGCTGTAGCTGTGTCAGTAGCCGTGGAGTTTTGGACTATCTAACAAAACCTCTCAGATCAGGTGGACTAGCCTACAGACTATATAGCCTACAGACTAGCCTACATTAGCTTACAGACACTAGCCTACATTAGTCTACTCTACAATGTGGGTCCTTCATAATATGAAGCAGGTAAAGAGTCACTGAGTTAAAGCAGAGAGAGAGAGAGAGAGAGAGAGAGAGAGAGAGAGAGAGAGAGAGAGAGAGAGAGAGAGAGAGAGAGAGAGAAGGCTACAACAAAACAGTGCACTGATTTTGTCAGCCTGCTGAGCCGGAGGGGCGGTGCAGTTTGTTCATAAAAATACAGAGTGACACGTGTATAGACGCCACACACACACACACACACACACACACACACACACACACACACACACACACACACACACACACACACACACACAGGTTTGTTATAGCCTATAATAAAACTATAGGGCTATAATACACTATAGGGTCCTATAATATATAATAAAGCTTAAGGTTATAAAGCGTCTGTCGCTCACCCAGACTGCCGGTGAAGCCGTCCATTTCTGGAGAGAAAAACACCGTCTGGAGGTCTTTCTCTCCTTCGGCTCTCTCTCTCTCTGTAGGTCTCTCTCTCCTGCAGCTATGTGCAGAGGTCTCTCTCTCTCTGTAGGTCTGTCTCTGTAGTCTCTTTCATGCGGCTTTGTGCAGAGGTCTCTGTCTGTGTGTCTGTGTGTCTGTGTGTGTGTGTGTGTGTGTGTGTGTGTGTGTGTGTGTGTGTGTGTGTGTGTGTGTGTGTGTGTGTGTGTGTGTGTGTGTGTGTGTGTGTGTGTGTCTCTCTCTCTCTCTCTCTCTGGAGGTTGGGGGCCTCTGTGCGGGATTTCCTGGCCGAGCTGGAGGTTCCTCTGCTCGACTATAAGTCTGCTCTGAGCGCGGTGAGGAGGCCAAAGATCCACAAGCTGTCTGTCTGCTTCCTCTATCTGTCTGTCTCTTTGCTGCAACTAATACACATAAACGGGCGTCAGACAGACAGGCAGGACGCTGCTTTCCTCCGCTAGGCTACGCTCACTCACTCTCACTCTCTCTCTCTCTGCAACACACAGAGCGACAGACAGGCAGGACGTTGGTTTCCGACTCCGCCTGTTTTGGCACAGAGCGCTTCCCCCCGAGAGACAGACAAACAGAGACTTTTCTTTTTTACATCTTTATTGACAATAGAAGTCAGACAGACAGTGAGAACTGGGTCATATTTAAATGTGTCTCAGGTTTGGACACAGCGCCACCAAGCGGCCACACAGCATAACTGACCCTAACCCACACACTGAGCGGAACTGCCGCAACTATTCTGAATGGAAAATGAAAAGTTAAAATCTAGGAATTACTGGGGATCACCCAGTAACTTCTCATGCGTGTCTTTGAATCAGTGGGCAACAGAACATGGGCATTTCTGAAGCCATCCTGGAATTCCATTAATTCGAAAGTCCGTAGGGGGGCGCACGTCAGGTCCGGAAGTGATGACACGTACATTGGCTCCAATTTAAAAATGAGCCGACTTCTCTCTCGTTCTGTCTTAAATAAACATTTTCCGAATGAGCTTATGGTCTGAATAAACAATTTCAAGTCTTTTTCATGCTCTCCTGGGCTCCGTTTTCTAAATTATGGTCCCATTTCGAGTAAAAGAGCTGATAAAAATTGTAACTTTGGGGGCGGGATTTTCCTTGATTGACACCAGCCACAGGAAACCAGATGATCCCAACCAGCTGCCAAGGCAGGCTAGCTAGCTAGCTAGCAATGTAGCCAGAGATTACAAGTAAAATACCAGAAACAGCGTTACCTTTATGATCTTTTAATGATGTTAGTAGACACACAGGAGTAGGCTATAGATCCCCGTTATGAGGTCTGTTGATCAAAAGAACACCTAAACGCTATATTGAAATCGGGTTTTAGTGGACGGGCAGTGACCATACAAGTTGGGGCTTCAGAGCTGATCTGCGGCTAACTAGCTAGCAACGTAGTCAAAGATTAAAAGTAAAATACCAGAAACAGCGTTACCTTTATATTTTAATGATGTTAGTAGACACACGTAACAGTATAGATCCCCGTTATGAGGTATGTTGATCAAAAGAACACCTAACGCTATATCATTATGTAATGTGACTTGTGACATGATCACCACATTTCAATAAATATAACGTTTTTGCACATTTGAATGCTGCTGGTCGTTTGTTTAATGCTGTATATATTGGACATTTAAAGCTGATACACAATTGTGTTGAGGTAATTCCGCAAAGCTCAGTTAAAAATATAACGTGTAACACCTGAAACAATCAAATGTAACTTTTTCACAGCAATACATACAGTCCAGCCCACCATGGTATGGGAAAGGAACCATTGTTTGAATTATATCGAAATATATTTGCATGGTGTAGCATGTAATGCAGTCTGTCAAGATACTGTAAACATGCTAGATACTCTGTGACACAGAAAGGCAGATGAGCTAGCAGCAGGGATCTTGTCACCCTGATTTCAAATAAACTTGTCTGTCTAGCTAGACAATATTACTGTACCATAATACCACAAGCTAAAGGCAGCATACACCAATGGAAGGATGGGTAGCATTAGCTAACGGCATCCAGGCTATACAGTAATGTTAGGCTATTATAAAGTTATGAAACGCTGATTCAGACACAATAATATGACATAATATGAGCCAGTTAGCCTAGCTAGAGAGAGTAATTTCAGACCACCAGATATCACCATATTTCATTTCAATAAATATAAAGCATTCGTTGATTGAAGCAGACTGCTGATCGGTTGTTTCTCCGTCGTCATGTCCTCATGGTCCAATCTTCGGTTCGTAGTTCGTGTTCACTCGACATCAACAATCTTTATATCACATCTGATCATTTTATCCAACCTGCCTCTGACCAGACAACTAATTGGTCGTTCTGCGCGATCATATTTGCGACATTTAGATACATGATAATAATACAAGGCTATCTTTGTTGACAATGTTTATTGACAAAAGCATTAAAACAAGCAAATATAACAATATTCTCCGGTCACTGGCAGATACTAGCTACAACTTTTTCAAAGCAAATCTCTCATGTCAGCATTTGGCTTGTGTGTTATTGCAATTTCCTATGTTGAAACAACTGATCAGCAGTAACATGGAGTTTAGCGTTAATCTCAGGAGAACAGAATATTATAGCTTTGATCTTCACAAATCATGATCCTCTGTTGTGTGTCCCATCGGTACTGGACGGCGGCTACCCCTGGAAGAAACGAATTAGACACTGTTAATCACTGTATAACGTTAACGTTTGCTTACCCAACACTACGTGCGATTGGTAAATACTGTAAATGCAGAGGTGGATAAAGTATCCAGAGGAGTTTAACCCCCTTGTTCCCCCTCATTGATTGATAGTTGATCTAACGTTAGCTAGATATATAACGCTATAGCTGGTAGATCATATGAGTATGCTTTGAGTCTGCCTCATCTCAAAGAGGTAACCTAGGTAAACAGAACTGCGTTTGTTTTCTGTCTACGTCCGAATCTGTGCAGCATGCAATACTAGACACTGTTAATCACTGTATAACGTTAACGTTTGCTTACCCAACACTATGTGCGATTGGTAAATACTGTAAATGCAGAGGTGGATAAAGTATCCAGAGGAGTTTAACCCCCTTGTTCCCCCTCATTGATTGATAGTTGATCTAACATTAGCTAGATATATAACGCTATAGCTGGTAGATCATATGAGTATGCTTTGAGTCTGCCTCATCTCAAAGAGGTAACCTAGGTAAACAGAACTGCGTTTGTTTTCTGTCTACGTCCGAATCTGTGCAGCATGCAATACTAGACACTGTTAATCACTGTATAACGTTAACGTTTGCTTACCCAACACTATGTGCGATTGGTAAATACTGTAAATGCAGAGGTGGATAAACTATCCAGACGAGTTTAACCCCCTTGTTCCCTCTCATTGATTGATAGTTGATCTAACGTTAGCTAGATAGCCTATAACGCTATAGCTGGTAGATCATGAGTATGCTTTGAGTCTGCCTCATCTCAAAGAGGTAACCTAGGTAAACAGAACTGCGTTTGTTTTCTGTCTACGTCCGAATCTGTGCAGCATGCAATACTGTTTAACGTTGTATAACGTTAGTCTAACCTTAGTCCTCCTGTAATGACAAATGGACATGTTAATGTCATGCTATGCAATTAGCGTTGTGTTAGAAAATAAGATTACCTCGATTTTGTGGAAGATAGGAAGATGCAAGCGGCAGGTTGGTGACGCCGCGCGAGGTCTGGAGGAAATAATACTGTTTTTCTTCGGGCTACTGTATTCACTGTGAGAGCAATGGAGCAAGGCTAGCAATAGCAACGTTAACGTTAGCAACATTTGTTAGCCAAGCTAACGACTAGCGAGGAAAACAACTTGAACAAGATGGATGCCGTGGCTAGGAGGAAATTATTATTATTAAGCATTATGTATAAAGCTTAATACATAATGCATAATGCATTATATTACATAATACATAATGCATATACTTAATACATACATTATTAAGCATTATGTAGTGACCGCCTCCGCCGGTCGCTACTTAATGCTATTTTCGCTTGTGAAACAATCTTCAGTCTGTGTATATCAATATTTGTGTTTAAATAGCGGTCAATGACTGATGGAAAAAAAGTTTGCCGGTTCTATTATTGTGCGTAATTGCGCGGAGCCGCGGACTCTCCACTCTCTGTCCCCCCTCTGTCTCTTTCACTCCCTCGTGCATCAGACAGGCACAAAGCCACACATGTAAAATCTCCCAGCATGCATTGGGCTAATACATTTCGATAATAAATAGCATCCAAATTAGCCGAAATAGATAGAAAGGTAGATAGAAATAATGTGTAATGTTAACACGTTCACTGCCGTCGACGAGTTATCTCGTCAAAAAAAATCCAACGGTTGACTGCCGTGGACGAGTTATCTCATCAAAAAAAAAAAAATTTGAGGATGGGACGTGGATCAAACCCTTTTACATCTCCTATAAATATATGGGAGCTATTGAATGTGTATAACCTATTTTACCGACCCACTAAGTGGCGACAGTGCTCTCCAGACTAGAGGAAGCCGAGCAAAAACACCAGGAAAAAGCATGAGGAAGCCATTCTCATGAAAATGGTTTGGCGAAAACGCTTTCGCGCTGGCGCACAACGGTGGGCGATTCCAAAAATAGACTGTGTGCAACACACTTTGAAACACCAGCAGAAAGCCCAGAATCGCACGCAGCTCCATCCCACCACACAACCGAAAACCCAGAAACGAACGAGCCCCATCCAGACTCGCCCGACGAGCGGCCGCCAGCAGCCAGGCAGCACAGACAGGCAGCAGAGCAGAGACTCGCCTGTGACAAACGCTGCAAAGCCACCAGAGACACACCTACGGAGGGAGGAGTTTGAAGGAGAGGGGGGTGGGGGTGCTGTTATCTCATTCACCGCCAAAGACGTCTTTGACGTGTTATCAGAAATAGCCATCCACGCCAAAGACGTGTTTGACGTGTTTTTGTTTTTATTAGTGCAGCGCTTAGTTCAAACACTTCCCCGGCCTGTGACACAGACACAGGTCCCTAACCTCAAAGTCAAGCCGACAGCACGTTATCAAACACATACCGCAGCTGTTGTTTGAAATAAGGAAGAAGGAGGAAAGGAGGAAAAACAGAGAAATGCGCTTCCTTGTAGAGAGGAGAAACGCCATTGAAACGCCCCTCGGCGCGCTGCACTGCTCGCCTTGCTGCAGCCTGCAGCAAGGCGAGCAGTGCAGGGCGAACCTGGATTGCCTAGTCAAACCCGTGACGAACATGATCGATCCGGTTCCAGCAGCGCCTGGTCCCAAAGCCAAGCCGGACCCGTTCCTGTGTCGTGTCGCAGCATTCGTCCCAGCCCGAATGAGAGGAGGAAAACGAGCAGAGGCAGAGGAGGCAAAACGCTGATGGGGAAGGAGGGGGAAGGAGGTGCGATCTAGCAGCAGCTGTGGACAGAACTCTCTCTCTCTGTGTGTGTGTGTGTGTGTGTGTGTGTGTGTGTGTGTGTGTCTGTGTCTGTGTCTGTGTGTGTCTGTCTGTCTGTCTGTGTGTCTGTCTGTCTGTCTGTCTGTCTGTCTGCACACTCACTCACACTGAGCAAACTGTATTGTTGAATGTAAAAAAAGCACTTCATATATATATATATATATATATATATTTTTTTTTTGTCATTTGTGTCATAATGAATAATATTTACATGTCTGATGTCAATACAGTTCAAAATAAAAGAATTGAGAGCGAGTTCTGCCTGAGATTGTGTGCTGTACATAAATGCCATTTTCTGCAATTTCTTTTCTCAGAGAGACCTTTTGGGTGAAAACAGGGTGTATATAAATGGCTATAAGTAGAGTACAGAACATGCTAAAAGCTCACTTTTTTCCCCCTGGTGAACCCAGAGACGTACATCTTCATTTTGAGGTATTGCAAATCACTTTGGTGCTAATAGATAATTTACTGTGGGTCTTGAAAGATGACCAACAATTATGAAAATCTTTGGCCTGTGCTAAATATTGGCAGTCCTAAACTGGCCGTGAATGAGTTATGGAGGAAATTACTGTTCAGAACTATATTGTTTAGATGTCTGATGTCTCACTGATGCCAAAAATAAATGGTTAAAGTGACTGTTCTGCCTGTTCTATCGAATCACGCACGCATGCACGCATGCACACACACACACACACACACACACACACACACACACACAAACACAATACAGTATACACACTTGCCCAAGGGCACCCATAATCACAGGCACGTGAGGTGGTTCTAAAAATCCATTTATCTCAAAACTCTCTGAAAATCTCTGAAACCATGCTGTATTCAACTGCTAATGCCTACATAACAGAACATGATAAAAACTAACTCTTTTAGACAGAGAAAGCACACATTCTATTAGTTCTTTTGAGTTATTTTGTGTTCACAAAGTCCTAGCAGAAAATAATCCTCGGCTCTTGACAGATGAGCCAGAATCCTCAAAAAAACCCTTGGCAGAAGCTACCTACAGTATTGGAAAAACGGCTGGCAGTGAATGTGTTAACACAACATGCAATTGTAGAACATTTAAATATTGGACAAAATAAAATCTCGAAATCAAAACACAACCCTATGTGAAACATATATGTCATCCTGGTGGTATAAATATCCCTCGCAGACATAACATAATTTAGGAGATGAGTGAGCCGTAACTGGGTTCCGCCGCCGGCTGCTGCTGCTGCTGGGCTCTGCTGGTCTGGTGTGCTCCACTGTCAGTCACTGCCCTCTGTGTGTTCCTGTATCAACAGTTTATATACCCCAACCAACAGGTTAAGTCCATCCTCTGGAGCCAGCCAATTGGTTGGCTCAGCTCTCTCTTTTTTTCTGATAGGCCACCTGCACTGTCCATCTCTCTTGTCACAGGTGTGCTTCACTCAGCACAGATTGGTGGTAATTGATGCCAAATGAGCAACAGGTGTGTAGCCATGGTCAAGCTTGAGACAATTAACAAAAACCAAGTCTAGACAATAAGAGCATGCATAAATTCAAAAGGAAACACAACAAAACAACCCAAAAATAATTAAACACTGCAAACAAAACTTACACATGCTTGTAAGTAAAGCACTGCAAAGGAAATAATAAAGTAATACAAAACACTGTCTCACTGCCCGGCTCACATCTGGATTGAATTTTAACGTTATATGTTATAGCCTACTTCGGCTATGGGAGGAGGACAGATATGCGGTCGCTATGACGACCAGGTGTGGGCGGAGGCGAGTAAACTTGCTATGGAAACAGAGTCTATATCAAGTAGAGCCGAGTAAGGGACTGTTCGTTATTTATGAGAGGGGGGGTATGGTGCAGAAAGGGGGAGGGGTATCAAATATTTTTTTGAGTACTGGGGAGGGACTTGTGTTTTTTATTTTGGCTTTAGGGAGGGTTATACAACATTCATTTTTTGTATTTTGTATATATTTTAAATGCGTTTTTTCGTTCCAAAATTCGTGTTTACTCCCCTATTTATATCTATGGTTTACCTGTAATGTGACTGGACTTGGTATCTCCCATTCCTTCCTTTCACGTAAACCGCTGCTCCTATCCACTGTGTACAGGCCCTCACTCGGTCCTGCTGTTTGCTTGGTGCATTGACTGGAAACGTTTATCATCGCTTTATATTGTTTCAGAGCTGGAATTGTTGACACATATGCAGTTGGCTAGGCTCAGGGCCGGTTCGTACATATAGGCGACCGCCTAGGGCGGCACTTGGAGGGGCGGCAAATTGTGCGCTTTCACTTGCAGCTCCCCAAATATTCTCCAGCACTCTGCCATGCTCTTCCTCGCTAGATCCATTCTCTCCCCGCTGTCCGCGGCACGAACCGCCCGCCCTACTATGCCTCTGATTGGCTTACCCTGATATTCTTACCCTAACCCAACCAATCATCACTCCTCATGCCTAAACAAGCACTACTACTAGCCAATCAGAGGCAGAGGAGGGCGGGTCATCATGTCTTCTCCATCCCGCTTGAATGAGGAAAAGGGACATACAAGTAGACTAATTTACATCATTAACTTTCGGTTAAGGTAGCCTAGGCCATGTGCTCATATGTGTGTACCAGTGTTAGTGTAATCAGTAAATTAGCGCGATATTTCTAACGTTGTTTCTGGGTTCCAAAACAATGTTTCCCTGTGCGGTGTTATGGAAAAATTGTTTGTAATGATTCGATACGATACAACTTGATTGTCAGCTCACACTGAAATTTTGTTCTCTCTCCGTTGCATCACCGTTCACAATACAGACATGTGTATATGTGTGACCTATAAAATGTTCGCCCTAACTATGCTAACGGAAAACAGGAGTTTCAGTTCTATGTTTCATGTATCGTAACGTCAGACAGCCAAGGGCCCCTGTTGTAAAACAAGGATATGTACCTGTCTGGACCTTTGGTTTCGTGTCCTAGAGAGACGTCATGAAACTACCGTTTCTTCATCTTCTGACTTGTTGGTATGCAGAGATGCACGTACACATGTTCTGCGTAGCAACAGATGGGGACTTCCTCATTTCAGGGTCCAGCCTCTGACTGTATAAAGGTATAATCTTGTGCGGTGAGACCCTAGTTCTCTCAATGAAAAGCAACCTGTTAAGTTGACTCAATGAGATTGCTCAAATCTGCAGATTAAATACTTCATTTACTTTCAAGAGTGCATCCTGCTTTGTGAAGTCTTCTTCTCTGGACTTGCTCGTTTGCTGAGGTTACAGGTTTAAGTTTTTTCCACAACAGTTTGGTGTCAAGAAGTGACCCGCTTGGATTGCCGGCTGCGGACCGAGGACGACCTACGGCTGGCTGATCACCAGGGGGGGGGGATGTAATGGCAAATTATTGATCAAGTGTGTATTGATTGATTAATTATTAATTATGGCCCTTCTAAGATGTATTTTGTGAACTGTGTTTTTCACCACATTGTAGAAGATTGCTGTACAGAGTTTTCCTGTGAGAACCTGTGTCCTGTTGTGACTAGACTGGATTTGTTATGTATTCTAGTGAACATCAGATTAGCTACATGGCTGAATGGAAACTTACTAGGCTGAATGGAACTTTTAGACAGTAGTGGAAAATCACTGCCCTCCACGCTGGGGGGCGGGCAACATTGGTTTTAGTATATGAACTGTTGTAAACAAGGATGCGGGGCTCTTGCATTGTCAATGTAGACAAGAGGAGACCTCCGTGCACGGAGACATGATTGTGGAAATAAAAAGACCTCCTATGAACATTTAAAACGGATATGTCATTATTGATGAATCGGCAGGACATAGCAGTGGGTATTTTTCCTCCACAACTTGGGGGCTCGTCCGGGATCTCACGACTGGGATGCGGACCTCTGGCATGTCGACTGGTGATAACCTCCTGTCAAAGTTGGACCTGAAAGCTCGATTAATGCTAAGAGAGCAGGAGTCGACATGCGGAGGAATGTAGCCCAGCGCTGTGATCTGCGGAACCTGGTGAGGCAAATACACACTGGATGCAATGTTGATTGATCGGTTTTATGTCAAATTGAGTAGCTGTGAAATTTAGAATAATGTTATACAATTGGTTCTAAAAATAGACAATTGTAACTACTGCTAAAAGCTACAGGTCTGGGGGATGTGTGTGCGTGTAAAACGGATGTAACCACTGCCTTAGTCAAAATAGGATTTGTCTAGAAGAGAGTGGTGCGGGGTCATGGTGATGCTCGCGTGAGATAATATTAGATAAAACTCACTATTGCCGTTATCGGATATACTCATCGCCTTGGATAACGGATCCAGAAGAGGGTGAGGCGTGCGTTAGTAGGAGGCGCACGCGTAAGGTAACTTACTAGAGCCGACTCATATTTGGGCAAGATTTAGAGAAGAATAAATCGGCCTGTTTGTCGACGGGCAAACAGTAAAGACGCAGACGCAGGTTGAAAGGTACACTTGGCGTCGACGTAAGTTGAAAGGTATACTTAGCGTCTAAAACTGCAGTATAAAGGGGTAAAGCAGCACATACCCAGACCTGAGCGTTGCGAAAGGAGGTATAAATTATATGTAAAAAAAGAAAAAAGAAAAGTTGTTTTCAAAAGGTCTTTTTCCTTTGAACAAAAAAAAAAGAAAAAAAAAAAAAAAAGGGGAGAGTGTGGGTGAAACTGAGCAGTGAGGCTCATTGAGGAAGGAAAAAAAATTAGAAAAATGAATGGGAAATGAATGGGAAATGACTGAGATATGAATGAGAAATTTCTGAATGAGGAAAATGAGAGGAAGAAAAATCACAAAGTTCACAAACTAAACTTTTTGTTTTGGGGCTAAATGTTCAAGTTAAACTTTTTGTTGTGGGGCTAAACGTTCAAATTGAACTTTTTGTTTTGGGATGCAAGCGTTAAACAGGGGCTAAATGTTCAAATTCAACTTTTTATTTTGGGGCTTAAACGTTCATATGTGTGTAGATAAGTCGGCCGGCAGGGGACAAACAGGGTTGTTTATTTTGTTATGTGGATCCACAGTGTGTTTTCTATACCTGTCTACAAAAGAGGGATTGGTTGTTATTTTGTTTTTATTGGTAATATCATAAGGTATTGGTTTTGATTTCGCACACACAAACAAAACCACAGTTGTTTAGAGAAAGCTCACGAGGAGCTATGGGTTTGTATTTGCAGAGGGCGAAATACACACCAGGAAAGCACATTTGTCTCAAGCAGACCTACACGCCACATTTAGAGGGAAATATAGACTGTATAAAAGTTATGGCCTAGGTGGTTTTGAAAAACCACAGAAAACAACAGCAACACATTTATTATGAAGGGGAAAAGAAAGTATGTCTGCCAGAAGCAATACATACATACCATACATACATACACTTTCAATTATCATGTGAGGAGTTTAATCTTTCGCTAGTGTCTCTTAATGTGTCTTAAAAAGGTCTCAACCTGGAAATTGACCCGTGCCTCACCACCATCATGTAGCAGACTGAGAGTCAGCGCCAGGCTCAACTACACTGAGGACCACCAGCAGTCCAGGCTCCAGCGGAGACGATCAACACTCCGGGCAGGCTTCAGCCAGGGAACCGGCAGCAGCATCCGTACCAGCAGCCACTACAGCCCTGAACACCGCAGCTAGCGGCCAGCAATGGGAGAGAGTAAAATCTCTCCCTCCCGTGTAAGTGTTTCACCACACCGGTGTGACGGCTACAGAAATGCATATGAGTGGTTTGCTTGCTGTAAAAGAATATATGACTGCCGTGGAGTTTTCGATTCATAGGCTTGGCCCGGAGGTTGACGCCACCTGGACAGTAACAGCAGAGAGGACTCAAGCGAGGCGAAGCAAGACGGAGCGGAGAGGGTGTGAGGCGCTGGTCAATCACAGGCGAGAGACTGACACGGCCGGAGACGCAAGCCAGTTGAGGGTGGAGGAGTTCACAGCAGAATTTTCTCCAAAGACACCAATTATGAGCAGATAAGTAATGACACACATGAACATTTGCATGTTACAGTTGTTTGACAAACCATTGTTTTAGTAAGAGAATCACACACTGTATACATTATGTACATGCAATGCACTCAGAGCAAAAGTACTTTTTTTGCATTAGTACAGTATTGTTTAATAGAAGTTATGTTTTTTTTTGGCCTGGAAAACTCTTATTGCCAAGCGAAAAGGTAAATGTTTGTGAACACACTGAGATTTCTCTTCCCCCCCGCTTCTCAGCCTGAAGCCTTGAAACCTGCAGCACCCTCCAGATAACCACAGTGCATAGCGCACACACATTTCCCAAGAGGATTGAGAGAGGCAGAGACAAGTTAAAGGGTGTCTCTCTCTGAAAAATAAGTATATAGAAAAAACTGCTAAATTAATTGACACATGCGTTATATAACGCATCTGTCAAAGGGGGTAAGCAGCTTTTGTTTTTGTGTCTGTTTTTTGTTTTGTTTTTAAGTTTTTGTTGTTGTTGTGTATGTGTTTGTGTGCCTGTGTGACTGAGACAATCAGATGGACAAGCAGACTGAGATAAGCAGATTGGACAATCACCATGGGACGATCTCCAATGCCAGATGCTGAGATCCAGCCTCCCATATCCTTCACCAGTGCAATTAGCTTAGGCTTTGCACACACACACACACATGCGTGAGCTGGACCACAGATGGTTTCCCCATGACGAATCGGATGCAGAGAGTCGTACTTTGCGTGGTTTGTGTAAAAAACTGTGATCATGTGTATTAAAAAAGCGTTTTGGAGTCATGGGAGACAGGGGAGTGTGAACACAGTGTGAATGAGTGATGTTTGACGGTGAAAGGTGTGTGATCGTTGAAGGCAATGTTATTGTACACTAGTTAGACAGGAGAAAGGGGACTCCAGTGTGACTGGAGAGCGGAGAGGAGGACAAAGACTTGAGACATGACTTGGACTTGTAAAATAGACTAGATTGATCATTTGCATCAAAATTGGGTCGTGGGTTCAATTTCCCAGCCTCTGAGTGGGCTGCATGCCAAAGTGCACTTGGTGTGTAGCCTATGTCTGCCAGAGGTTTGGAAATCGTCAACAATTGTAGTAAGAAACCCGAAAAAAGAAGAAAAAAACATTTGTAGCCTGTGAGAATGTTTTTGTATGAAATGTGAATAGCGGCTTGCTGATATGAGTGGATAGTGGAGGACGAAGTGGGAGGCGGGCCAAAACGATTTAGTGACTTCGACTACCAGGATCCAACACCAGTGAACAGGAGCCAATTACCAGAAATGTGTAAACTGTGTTTTTAAGAAGAAAAAAAATATGCCAAAAAGTGTGGAACAATAAAAAAGGCCATTGACCTCTGACACACTTCGTTTATGATATGAAATCTTGGGTAAATAATCATGCTTAATTTGATATTTAGCATCGCCAAGAGTTTGATTTGAGCAAATGATACATTGTAACATAAGTATGTATTAAGTATTAAGTAAGTAACCGAAATGAAGGACTTATTAATTGTGATTGTGAACACATAGGGAAATTTTAATCTATATAGATGTGTGAGATGATACATTTTTTTCTAACAAGTTAAGGATAATAGTTATGTTAGTTTTCTTTGACTGTGTTTGAACTTATAGTTTGTTATCAATAATTTATTTTTAATATTGATAATAATGATTTATTCTTATCAAAAGTGTGGAATTGTAATGGCAAATTATTGATCAAGTGTGTATTGATTGATTAATTATTAATTATGGCCCTTCTAAGATGTATTTTGTGAACTGTGTTTTTCACCACATTGTAGAAGATTGCTGTACAGAGTTTTCCTGTGAGAACCTGTGTCCTGTTGTGACTAGACTGGATTTGTTATGTATTCTAGTGAACATCAGATTAGCTACATGGCTGAATGGAAACTTACTAGGCTGAATGGAACTTTTAGACAGTAGTGGAAAATCACTGCCCTCCACGCTGGGGGGCGGGCAACATTGGTTTTAGTATATGAACTGTTGTAAACAAGGATGCGGGGCTCTTGCATTGTCAATGTAGACAAGAGGAGACCTCCGTGCACGGAGACATGATTGTGGAAATAAAAAGACCTCCTATGAACATTTAAAACGGATATGTCATTATTGATGAATCGGCAGGACATAGCAGTGGGTATTTTTCCTCCACAGGGACACCAATCCCTACCCACCTCTTACCTCGAGACCAAATTGTCTCTGAGAGGGGGGGCCGTGGTCTCTTCTGAGGGCCGGAGTCGGTTTCCACTGCGGACCCAGGAACCGAGCCTCAGGGACGAGCGGACACAGAAGTAAGGCGTTTCACTTTAATAAAATGCTGTTTAGCAACATTCTGAAAGGATGAAGTATCATGGTAACGTTGAATTCAAATGGTTTAGAAGTCATGACTATACAATGCTTGCAACATTGTGGTTGTCTTCTACCTAGCCGGCGAGCTAGGGAAGTTCTGACTGAGAAGTTTTGACTAAAACTTCTAGGGGAACAGTCTTGTGGAAATCTGAGGAGATACTTACAGTAAAAACCGTTGTATCGCTCCGGCGTGGAAAGGGGACGCGCGGTGCAGCAGGCAGACAATACCCGTGTGTGTTGTGTAAATCTGCTGTTGTTGCTGCGCTGCCGGCTCACGCGGGGGGGCGGTATAAGCCGTTCATAGGTATCTTTTCACATTTGTTACAAGCTATTTTGTGATATCCTGTGGAGGTTTTTCATCTGGATAAAGACCAAAAAACTAGGACGATAAGACTATTGGATAGCGTGTCCGACTGCAATAATTATTGATTGTAATAATTGATTGTTGATTGATTATAATAATTAATAATTATAGACAATAAAAAGCCAACAAACCAGAGTGCTATTTGTGCACGCACAGTTTGGCTGTAAAGGGGACGCCCATTACAGCGAAACTGTGATCCGTAGAAGTACACTGTTTCAATCGGTGTACGGCTCAGGTGGGTTATACATGCCTGCATTAATAATTTTTATTAAAAGAGGAGGAGTTTTATTTACGTCGATAGTGATCTGGCATCAGTGGACGATTATTCACTGCGAGGATGACAGAGTGATTGGTTATTTCGATACACGCTCGATAGAAGCGTTCAGTGCTAGGATCCTGGAATTAGTCATTTGGATGGATATAGATTTCTCGTCGATCACCTTGCTGATCCTGCCAGCCCTAAACCAAATTATTACAGAGAATTTGGAGCTACATATTACTCTTACGTACCCTTAATAAAATTAAATAAAAGCGAGAGTTAGTGGTTCTGTCTGAATGGCTTCGGGAGGGAATAGGGGACAGGATAGGAGCGGACGCTCGACAGAGGCTTCAGCTGTGGCGACAGAGGGCGGAGCATCAGCAAGAGAGAAAGTTATGGGATGCGATTTGGAAATAATGAAATTTATTGATGAAACATTTAGATATTATATCGCTCGCCTGGGGGAGGAACCGCGACCTTTGCCCGCAAGTCCATCTACTGAGACACAAATGAGCGGGCCTCACTGTGAGATCTCAATAACACCAATCCTGTTAAACATGGTAGACCAAACAGAAGTGCTTCGTGAGCTGATTATGCTTCCATGTACCTGCTGTTATGAAGCACGCATTTTCAAATGTAGTATACATGATTTCTCTTATGAGCAGATTCGGGAGAAGCCTAACAGTACGGGACGGTGTCTTGCGCGGGCCGAAAGAGATATGGGGTAAAATATAGCATGTTATTAGTAAATATAGGTTAAAATGTCGGTATTTTGCTCAGAGGGAATAGCGAAAAACATAAAACAAATCAAAGAACGGTGTTTGTTGTTCTTGAAATACCATAGGCAGGAGGGATGGATTGATATGCTGTGTTGGTTGAAATTAATGAATGTGCGTATGTCTGTGCTGTGAGGAAAATGGAGGCTATGTGTAGGCCTATGTATGTTTGTGTGTGTGTTGCTCGAGCGGAGAGTGACAAGCTGGTGTGTGGAGCATGATGATGTTGTCAATGAGCGGTTGTTGTTGTTGTTGTTGTTGTTGTGTTGTGGTGTGAGGATGGATTGGTTGAGTGGGGATTTATTTTGTTGGTTGAATTGAGTTGGTTCATTGGTTTGGGTATTGTTGCAAATGGAAGCTTAAATCTCAGCAAAAACAAAAACACTGACATAGTGCTACATGTGATACCAAAAATGCAATAGATTGAACCTGCAAATTACAGCAGTGCCAAACACTGAATACTGCACATTACATAAATAATGCTCATTGAGTAGAAAGTCTGCAGAAACACATAGACGAATAAACAGTCATACGATGGGGTTTGCTTATTTAACACATTTGCATAATGAAGGCTTTGTTGGTTAACCTTAGAATTCCCTAAAGGGGCTGGCACAAACTCCTGGGGGGTGGGGGACCAGTAATGGTTTTATATGTGGGCTAGGCCTATATGGTGACACATTCTGCATAGACCTCTGACTGACACCAGTAAACAAACACATAATGATTAGATCACATTAATTTTGCATAGGAGCGGTGGGTTATAAATGTTCGGCCTAGATTGCCCTTGTAAGTCAATACAGCCAATGGGACGTGCCCCTCCTCCAAACCACGTTCAAAAGTATGTGCTTTCAGCAGAAATCGTGTTATGATGATACGAATGTTACAAAATACTAGCTCCACCAAAGAACACTGTTGGAATGATGTTGGTTTAAAGCTGCACACCGCTCCCCTCTCAGCTGGCTTTGACTGTTTTGAAACTGGCTCCCTCCTCCAATACATCACTTCCTGATTTACGTTACCAAGAGGCTGGCTTTGGCACCCAGCAGAATGCACCAAGAGTGAAATGTACAAAGGGTTAACTGCTGATTAGGGTTGTTGTAAACTGGTGAACGTGGTCTGGTGGAATCCGCATTGTTGTGTGGCTTTATTGCAGCAAAAGAAAAAAAAAAAAAAAAAAAAAAAAAAAGGGGGAAAAACCTGATGAATTATCATGAATTCACTGACAGTATTGGGGAAATAATACTTTGAAAGTCCACCGCACCTTCTCATGTCACATGGTTTTACTGACTAAACTGTACTGCATTATGAGCAAAACATTCGAATGACCACACAGGACACATATACTGTAGGCTACATTATGATTTATGATATATGATTTAGATTTAACATGTCATTCTCAATAGGTTGTGGGTATTATGGTTATGAATTGGACACATGGGGATAGATAAAGGGTAACTTAACTTAACTTAACTTAACTTAACTTAACTTAACTTAACTTAACTTGACTTGACTTATTATGGGATATGCCTTTCCTTTTGCAGTATGAAATATAAGCAAATTTTCCATTTTCCAAGCAAAACTTTTCATGCAATCACTGTTTGAATGGGGAAAAGGGGGTAGAGTTTGGGAACTGGTATATGAGAAGAAATATGACAAATTAGGAAAATAATTACATGCACTAATGGGTCAAGTCAAGTCAAGTCAAGTCAAGTTTATTTATATAGCCCTAATTCACAAGCATGTCTCAGAGGGCTTCACAGAAAGTATGTCTAGCTGATTCTAGCTAACACACAGTAACAAGAATATACAGAATAAAGATAACATTTGAACATTTGAAGAAAGCAGGAGAGTGGAGGAGGGAGGGAGAGGGAGGAGGGAGGAGAGGGGGGAGGTGGGGAGAAAATAGGAAATGTGGAGGAGGAGAGAACAGAGGAGGAGAGATGAGGGTGCAGGGGAGGGAGAGCCAGGGTAGGGGTAGGGTCTAGGGTTGGGGGAGGGGAGGGAATAGGATACGGGCCCGGATTAGGGCGAGGGTGGGGAGAAATGGGAAAGGTGGAGGAGGAGAGAACAGAGAAGGAGAGGGTGCAGGGGAGGGAGAGCAGGGGGAATGTGAGGGGGAGGAGAGGGCAGAGAGGAGGAGAGAACAGAGAAGGAGAGGTGGGAGGGCGCAGGGGAAGGAGAGCAGCGGGAATGTGAGAGAGGGGAGAGGACAGAGAGGAGGAGAGAACAGAGAAGGAGAGGTGGAAGGGTACAGGGGAGGTAGAGTAGAGGTAGGGTCTAGGGTGGAGGGAGGGAGTAGGATACGGACCCGGATTAGGGCGAGGGTGGGGAGAAAATGGGAAATGTGGAGGAGGAGAGAACAGAGAAGGAGAGGTGGGTGGTGGGAGAGGTGGGAGGGTGCAGGGGAAGGAGAGCAGGGGGAATGTGAGAGAGGGGGGAGGACAGAGAGTAGAGGTAGGGTCTAGGGTGGAGGGAGGGAGTAGGATACGGGCCCGGATTAGGGCGAGGGTGGGGAGAAAATGGGAAATGTGGAGGAGGAGAGAACAGAGAAGGAGAGGTGGGAGGGTGCAGGGGAAGGAGAGCAGGGGGAATGTGAGAGAGGGGGGAGGACAGAGAGGCAGAGAAGGAGAGGTGGGAGGGTGCAGGGGAAGGAGAGCAGGGGGAATGTGAGAGAAGGGAGAGCAGGAAGTGGCAGGGTTTCAGGAAAATAGGGGAGAAGAGGAGAAGGAGCAGAGGGGGGGAGAATGAGGAGAGAGCAGGAGAAGGGAGGGGGGGAGGTGGGATGTGGGGGAGGAAAGAGCATGGAAAGAGAGGAGAACAAGAAGGGGGAAGAAGGGAGGAAGCGGGGGAAGGGGGAAAGAGAGGGGGGGGGGAGAAGATCAGACAACTGACTACTCTAAGCATTAACCAGAGCTAACTGGGACATAGTATCTAGCTAATCTACAGCCTAATCTGGCCTATCCTACCCTGCTCTAGTCTGATTTTAGCCTGAACACTAACAGGTCAGCCTTAGGCTGTAGCTAATCTATCGCCTACCTAAGCTGTTCTAAACCAACCGGCAGCCCTCGACCAGTGATGAAGAGCACCGATGCCCCCCGACCCGGCCCCCGCCCACATAAGGCGTGGGAGGGAAGGCCAGGCCGGGACACAGCGGCACCCCCTCACCCCCAGTGAACGCAAGAAAACCTGTCCACCATATGGTGGCAATCCACACATGGATCGCCACATGGATTGCCCCAGTGACTTGGCTGAGGAGGAACCTTGTGAGGTCGTTGTGCTAGGGGCCAATTGCTGCGGCCCGGGCGGACCCAGCCCCCACGCGACCCGCCCCCCCAGCCCCCAGCCACCAGCATAGTGACCGAGAGCGTGAGAGCAGGCCACGCGGGGGACGGGCCCACCCAGGCCACAGCAGCGGACCCCCATCTGGGGACTCCCCTCCGAGACAGGCCGAGAGATGCCGGGCTAAACCATGCACAGAGTTTCCGATAATGAAACTCTGTGAATGGTTTATTATGGAAATAAAATGTACAAGAGAACAGAAAATTGAAAATGTAAAAAAAGAGTCCAACAGAAGGGATATAAAAATGTAATTTTTAAATTATCCTAAGATCAGGGAAGGGAGTTGAAAATCTAAAAAGTAGAGTCCAAAAAGAAATAGAAAATGCAGTCTTTAAGTGTTCGTAGGTTTAGAGAATACTAGTTAATTAGCTAGGTGAAAAAAGGGGTAACAAGATTGGGAGTTCCATGAGGATGATCTGAGGAATCCATGAGTCCGCGTTGGTGACATGGATTAAGAGGAGGGGAGGGGAGGATAGGAGTCGGAGGTGATGATTAAGAGGAGGGGAGGATAGGAGTTGGAGGTGATGATGAGGCGGCGGGGGGGGGGGGGCTGGGGGGGCGCCCCCCCCCTTCCCTTAGGCAAGCAGGTGACCAGGATGATGAGGATAGGGGTCGGTGATGGTGATGAGCCCGGGGTGTCAGACAGTAGAAGGAGTAGTGGGTAGATGGCCTAGAGTGACGACAGGTGGCTAGGGCGATGACGGCCGGACCTAGGGCTGCAGCGGTGGGGTGTACGTCAGGCCAATGAAGGACACCTGAGGGGGAGAGAGAGAAGAGAGCGGGGGAATCTGCGCAGAGGTGGAACTAACTCTATAGACAACAATAAAATTAGGTCAAATCAAAATTTATTAGGATTATTTAGGATGACTAGTATTATACTGCTAATTCAGGTCTAGGTAGTCTAGGTCTAAGTTTATACTGATACTGCTGGCTTGAGATAGCCCGCTCAGCAGTTCAGGACTAAGTTTATTCACCAGCTATTTGATTTTATATCTGAGCTACTGGGTCGGCTGATGCCATATTATTAAATTAGGTCAAGTCTAAGTTTATACTGATACTGCTGGCTTGAGATAGCCCGCTCAGCAGTTCAGGACTAAGTTTATTCATCAGCTATTTGATTTTATATCCGAGCTACTGGATCGGCTGATGCCATATTATTAAATTAGGTCAAGTCTAAGTTTATATTGATACTGCTGGCTTGTGATAGCCCGCTCAGCAGTTCAGGACTAAGTTTATTCACCAGCTATTTGAATTTATATCTGAGCTATTGGATCGGCTGATGCCATATTATTAAATTAAATTAGGTCAAGTCTAAGTTTATACTGATACTGCTGGCTTGAGATAGCCCGCTCAGCAGTTCAGGACTAAGTTTATTCACCAGCTATTTGATTTTATATCTGAGCTACTGGATCGGCTGATGCCATATTATTAAATTAGGTCCAGTCTAAATTTATACTGATACTGCTGGCTTGAGATAGCCCGCTCAGCAGTTCAGGACTAAGTTTATTCACCAACTATTTGATTTTCTATCTAGGCTACTGGGTCGACTGATGCCATATTATTTAAATTAGGTCAAGTCTAAGTTTATACTGATATTGCTGGCTTGAGACAGCCCGCTCAGCAATTCAGGATTGTATGTACTCAAGAGCTAATAAATATTTCTAGAGAATGACATCATCAAACATAACCATCAAGCACAACCAAATGATTGGGAGAATAAATGGGTTTTGAGTCTAGTTTTGAAGATTTCAATGGAGCCAGCTTCCCTAACTGACAGAGGAAGCTGGTTCCAGAGATGTGGAGCACGGTAAGAAAATGCTCTGCTACCTGCTGATTTTTTCTTAATTTTAGGGACGGTAAGATAATTACCGTCCTGTGAGCGGAGAGTACGCGTGGGAACATAAGGAATGATTAGCTCAGATAAGTACGGAGGTGCGAGCCCGTGCAAAGATTTATAGGTTAACAGAAGCACCTTAAAGTCTGATCTGGCCTGAATTGGGAGCCAGTGGAGGGAGATTAAGACCGGAGTTATATGATCAAACTTCTTAGTTCTAGTTAGAATTCTAGCAGCGGCGTTTTGCACGAGTTGTAATTTATTTGTGCTACAAAGTGGAAGGCCAGAGAATAAGACATTACAGTAATCGAGTCTAGATGAAACAAAGGCGTGTATTAAGGTTTCGGCATCCGTTGCATTTAGCAAGGGACGGATCTTTGAGATATTGCGAAGATGTGTTTGGTTGTGTTTGGTGCTGAGGTTTGACTGTTGTCTATTTGTGTTGTTTTGATTCAGTTCTTTTTGAGCTGTTAGTTTTTGTGGACCACCAGGAGGAGAAGATGGAGGAACAGAATGCAGAGATGGTCAAAAGGGAGCCCCTCGCCAGTGACGATTGCCCGGGAAAAATAGATTCATATCCTCATTTTCCAAACCAATACCTTCCAAAGAGCATGAGTATTAAAGCTGCCGATTATAACATACCTCAGAAGCTAACTGTACAGTTGGCGATCATCAAGAGGCCTCCCCGCATCGCCGTATGTTGGAACGTGGAGGAGGTAGACCGAGGAGGACCCCCTATCGAAAGTTATGCTATTTACATAACCTGGGAAACTGAAAAAAAAAAACGGCGTTTTTGGGGACTGGAAAAGTAGGGGAGTGGTAAAGGCCATTCCATTGCCCATGTATGCGCTCATAACCCATTATAGGTGCGGGTACACTACCTGCTTCACCGTGATATGTAAAGACAAGTTCGGTCGATATGGACCTTACAGCCAAGTCGTTTCGGTTCTGATACCTGACTAATAGAAGCCCGGTAATAAGTTGATCATCAATATTAGTTAATATAATCATATAAGTGGTGATCATAAATCAATTAAGCAAAATAGGTCAATTGGGTTTCGTACTGGGCTGTGTGTGTGTGTGTGTGTGTGTGTTTTCCTTATCCCTCGGGCGGCCAAACAACTACTCCACAAACTGCAGCCATGACACTACGTGGTGACAACGAGTCACGTGGATCCATATCAGTCACTGCAGGAACGCGCCATACCAGGTGACGACGTACACAAATCCTGCCACATCATGGGTTTTCAATCAGCCCAGCTGTAACCAGAAAACGAAACCACCTCACCTTCCCCCTTCAGCCAAAGTGAGCAGGAGCACAAATTGCATCACCTAACACACTCCACTCACTTCCCTAAACCCAGATACGGGCACAGGGGCTACAGAGGACTTCAAGAAAAACACTTACACTGAATATCCTGAACAATACAAGAAAAGAACACATTTACAGATATTCAAATACCACGCAGAGTATTTGAAAGACATTTTTATCCAGCCAGCCATCTGATATACAACGAGAAGCTACACAGCCTGCTGACGGGGTGCCACGGGATGAAGAAAATGCTGTAAAGAGGTTTTGTGGTATTCGAGTCACCATTTATTTTGTTGTTGGGTGTTTCCTCTGTTGATCTGGTTACCACTAATTCTGATTACTCCAAATCCAAACCTGTGCCCTGAAGAGAACAAAATTCCGTGCTAGAGATAAATAATGACTAGACTACTGACTTTCCTGATTTTCCCTCTGAATTCCTGAAGCACAGCTGCTCGTTTCCCAAAATGCCCCAAGATCCAGTAAAATTCAGCAATGAACAAAGTATTCACTCACCAACGTTGTTGACCTGTGGGTTTCTGATCTCTCTGCTGCTAAAAAAACCATTCCAAAGATCATGAACTCACAGATACGATGACCCAGAATGTGGAAGATTTCCCCCCGGCCATATGCTCTGCCCCTACTAGTGAATGAGTGCACAGGAAACGAGAATAATAAAATGAATGAAATTTATGCCCAACCTGACGTCTTACCCTGTGAAATGACTTTGACTTAACCAGGAACTGACCATGACGAAACTTCTTCTGGTGAGTAGACCTGAACTGACTGAAAGCCATATGTTTGACCATTTACATGTGACTTGTGTAACTGCTTTGATTGATCATGTGTGACATCTCAGCCAGAAGTGATGTCATTACAGCTAAAGGATGTGTTGTGCTGATTTGAAATATTTTAATTCCTGATTATAATTTTTTACATAATACATATATTAGAAGCAACTACTATTAACACGTTCATTGCCAACGACGTGTAAACACGTTTTCAGAATCCAGCTGTTGACTGCCAGCGACGTGTTAACACATTGAGTGCCAGCCATTTTTTCATCCTGTAGGTAAGTTGTGCCAGGTTTTTTTTTGAGGATTCTGGCTCATTTTACAAGAGCCGAGGATTATTTTCTGTTAAGAATTCATGAACACCAATCATCTAAAAATAACTAATAGAATGTGTGCTTTCTCTGTCTAAAAGAGTTAGTTTGCAGAGTTAGTAGTTATGTAGATATTAGCCGTTGAGTACAGCATGGTTTCAGAGATTTTCAGAGAGTTTGGAGATAAATGGATTTTTAGAACCACCTCACGTGCCTGTGATTATGGGTGCCCTTGTCTCCCACTCTTGCCCTTGTCTCTCTCTCTCTCTCTCTCTCTCTCTCTCTCTCTCTCTCTCCTCTCTCTCTCTCTCTCTCTCTCTCTCTCTCTCTCTCTCTCTCTCTCTCTCTCTCTCTCTCTCTCTCTCTCTCTCTCTCTCTCTCTCTCTCGAGAGAGAGAGAGAGAGAGAGAGAGAGAGAGAGAGAGAGAGAGAGAGAGAGAGAGAGGAGAGAGAGAGAGGGAGAGAGCGAGAGGGAGAGTTGCTTCAACTCCTCCCTCCGTGGGCGTTCTTCTTGGCTGCAGCGGCCGTCACAAGCTTGTCACCAGTCTGACAGTGCTTTGCTGCTGTCCTGTATCTCGGCTATGGCACTTAACGTGTTAACACGTCGTTGGCATCGATTTTTTTTTTTTGACGGTGGGTTGTGCATCTAACCCTTTTACATCTCTTATATAATTATTGGAGCCACCGAACGTTTACAACCCATTCCACCGACCCACTAAGTGGCGACAGTGCTCTCCTGACTAGAGGAAGGCAAGCATTTTTTTAACTTGTCACGCCATTCTCACCCCAGCCATTCTCATGAAAATGGATGGGGGAAAACGCTTTCGTTTTCGCGCTGATTGCTGGCGATGCGGGATTGCAAATTTACATAATAGATTACAGGTGGAACACACTTTGAAACACGCAGCATAAATATGACCAGAATCGCAAAAGCTTCTCTCAACCAAAACTCCAAGAAGCGAGCGAGTCCATCCCGACTTCCTCAAACAGCGGCCGTGCAGACAGGCACAGGACAGCAGCAAAGCACTGAGACTGGTGACAAGCTTGTGACGGCCGCTGCAGCCAAGAAGAACGCCCACGGAGGGAGGAGTTGAAGCAACTCTCCCTCTCGCTCTCTCCCTCTCTCTCTCTCTCTCTCTCGCTCTCTCTCTCCCTCCCTCCCTCTCTCTCTCTCTCTCTCTCTCTCCCTCTCCCCCTCTCACTAGGATTAAACCTAGTGCGTCTCCCTCCCGAGAGGGAGGGAGAGAGAGAGAGAGGGAGGGAGAGCGAGAGGGAGGGAGAGAGAGAGAGAGAGAGAGAGAGGGAGGGAGAGCGAGAGGGAGGGAGAGAGAGAGAGAGAGCGAGAGGGGGAGGGAGAGAGAGAGAGAGAGAGACAAAAATGAATGGTTAAAGTGACTGTTCTATCGAATTTCACAAAAAGCCGTTTATCTCTGAATATTTTTTCTGACGCTAAAACCATGCTGTATTCAACTGCTAATGCTTACATAACTACTAACTCTACAAACTAACTCTTTTAGACAGAGAAAGCACACATTCTATTAGTTCTTTTGAGATATTGTGTGTTCACAAAATCTTAGCAGAAAAGAATCCTCGGGTCTTGAAAGATGAGCCAGAATCCTCAAAAAACCCCTCTGGCAGAAGCTAACTACAGTAAAAAAAAAAACGTCTGGCAGTGAATGTGTTAAAATGAATTTGCTTGCTAAAAAATCCCCGAAGTTGAAGAGATTAGCTCACTACTTCGGACAAAAACAGCTGTTATAAGCAATACATATATATATTTTTGTGACATTGAGTTGAAGGACGAGGGAGCAGAGAAGTGAAACTGCTCACTCTGATGTTTTTTCTGTCACATGGTGTTGGTTTTGATAGGTGTTACAATTTACCCTACAGGTGGTAAGGACATATATTTTTATTATACTTATATTTTTATTATACCTTTTACTGTTGTTTAGTTTGTTTTGATATACCAATTTTACATTTAAGATGCTTACAAATGTTTTGATTTGTAATCAGAGGATGGATTGTTATGGAAAAATTGTTTGTAATGATTCGATACGATACAACTTGATTGTCAGCTCACACTGAAATTTTGTTCTCTCTCCGTTGCATCACCGTTCACAATACAGACATGTGTATATGTGTGACCTATAAAATGTTCGCCCTAACTATGCTAACGGAAAACAGGAGTTTCAGTTCTATGTTTCATGTATCGTAACGTCAGACAGCCAAGGGCCCCTGTTGTAAAACAAGGATATGTACCTGTCTGGACCTTTGGTTTCGTGTCCTAGAGAGACGTCATGAAACTACCGTTTCTTCATCTTCTGACTTGTTGGTATGCAGAGATGCACGTACACATGTTCTGCGTAGCAACAGATGGGGACTTCCTCATTTCAGGGTCCAGCCTCTGACTGTATAAAGGTATAATCTTGTGCGGTGAGACCCTAGTTCTCTCAATGAAAAGCAACCTGTTAAGTTGACTCAATGAGATTGCTCAAATCTGCAGATTAAATACTTCATTTACTTTCAAGAGTGCATCCTGCTTTGTGAAGTCTTCTTCTCTGGACTTGCTCGTTTGCTGAGGTTACAGGTTTAACTTTTTTCCACAACAGCGGTGCGCAGTGCGCACTTTGCCTGCCCATTCATTGGAGAGACCAAAATTCCAAGATACAATATCTGAAGTTTCTCAAACTTGAAACTACCTCTGCAGTAGTAGCCTACAATGAAACAAGACAAATGGACTGGCAACAATCTCCATATAAAATGAACTGGCAGAGAGAATCCTAATAGAGGATGATTGGATTTATTTAAAGACCTTTGCTGACGCTGGTGTCCAAGGTAAACAAGCTTTATTTGCCAACAGCTCGTAACAACAACTCGCCTTTGTTTAAGTTGTTAATCTGCTGATGATATAGGCTATAGGCTAAATACATTGTGAGTCTTATATTATTGTGCTTGCGCCACCGTGCGCACATTCCAGTGTGTTTTATGCACATGAGAAAGTGGTAGAAAGAGAGATTTGCATAGTTTGAGGGTCTGAAAAATGTGATTATTTGGAAAATAACTGTGCTGTATCATGACTGCTGTGGTTATTGGAGTTATTATGCAGACCTGTGCAGACCTGTGGCGCGTTATTTTTGTAGGTAGGCTATATGGATGTGCAAAATGCCTGCATATTGCGTCATGCATACTTTGATGCTGGTATGGTGTTGCCAATTGGGGGCGGCATAATTTGTTCTCGCCTAGAGTGGCAGAATGGCACGCGCTGGCCCTGGCTAGGCTACTGTAGGCTTTATAACTAGGAGATGAGGCCGTTATTGGGCTGGGTACTCAACGTTATATGCCCCCCGCCCTCTCCCCCGATGTCATAGGGCGCTATCAAACATAGCCAAATCATCGGAAAAGGTCATATTTTCTTCAATACTACCTTTGGTGTGAATATGATAAAGTGTGGTTATTTATGGTGGAGGGAGGGTCATGCATTTATCTCCAGTCACTCAGGGAGGGACATGGAAAAATATTTATAGATCTGGGGAGGGTGAAGGAAAAAAACGAAAACAAGCCAACAGTTGGTAGGGTCCTTTTTTAGCCATATTTAGAGGAATATCTCATTTTAAATCAACATTAGGATTATACTGTTGTGATGTCATTATTCAGTATCTTCTCCTTTTCTCAATAACTTTCATGTCACCACCTGCTCAGCTCTCCTGTCAGCATAATTGTAACTAATAAACACAAACTGTAGGTTTAGCCATCTAAAGTGATTATGGAAAAAATCTAAATCAAGATTAATTGAACTTTTTACCTCGATTAGGATTATTAACTATTATTAACCCTATGTGTAGGATTCTGCACTATTAAATATCGCCAAACCATTACCTTGTATATGTTGAGGAATTACAGTGATTCATTTCTGTGTTTACAACTAAGCCACGCCCCCTCCCTGTGTTGTGATTGCGAGCCATTCTTTCTCCCAGGAGCCCGAATGGGCGTGATCTGTTTACATAGAATTCCCTCCCTGGAGAGGCCGACCTAGCCCCTCCCAGCCCACAGCCAAAAACAGAATTTAGTTGACCAAGATGGCGGACCCCTGATGCGGGTGCTTCCAGTGACTTATTTATATTGTCGATGCCAGGGACACTCATCCGAAACCGCATACTTTAGCCAAATCGCCACCGAAAAGAAAGATCTCAGACCAGAATCATGTAACCCACGTTAAAATATGGTACAAATAAGAACAATTCATTGAATAAATAGTTTGTTAAAATCCATAAATATGCTTTGTTGGTTAAAACATATGCATTGAATTCATTAAGAGTCTGTTAAAAATGATCTGATAATCATTTAATATGAACAGTTAATGCTGTGGAAAGTAGTGGTGACGCTGTCCCTTTAAGATATTCCACTGACGTCACACTCTATGCGACGAGCTGAGCAGACCATGCGTGGCGCAGCACAACGCAGCACAACGCAGCTGAAAGAGGAAGAGAAAAGTCAGACAGATGAACAGACACATTAATGAACAAAATACTATTGAAACTGTTGATTTAAGACCTTAAAACTATACCTACCCGGTTGGGAATCCTTGAAGACTTTATGTGGTTTAACCACAGCGGTTTTGGTGAGTTTTCATTGTACCATTGTACACGTTTTTTCCTGTTGTACTTAACTTGACACTAACGTTAATTTGCACTTGATATCACTTTAATGGTCGAATTATTAATGTCATTCAGTGAACTGTTTAGTAGTCAATCATTTTGATTTACAAAGGGAACAGAGCATGAATCTGTACACTGTATTAGTGGGAGTTGAAGTTTAATTTCATGTGGGAGACGAAGCTGGATTCATTGAAGCTGCCGCTCCGTCGCCATTTTCAGCCTTTCAATATAGCAGTAACTTTGGGATTCAGTAGTGATAAAAGTGATTTGGTTTATTTATAGTAGAGTATTTATTTTCTTTGTGACCTGTTGTACAGGTCAGGTTTTTTGTACCTCCTGGAAAGTACATATAGATTGGAGAAGAGTCCATGGTGTGCGAGGAGAACAGCATACGCATGCACACATGAGATGGCGAGCCTACCCAACGAACCACGTTTCTGAACAACTCCTTCATCGTGCCAGGGGATCCGCTGAGTACGGTGGGACTGTTGGAATCTCACTGCCAGAGCGGTAGGAGTGTTGGATCTAATAACCTTTTGGATTTCTGAGCTTGAACTGAACTGAGATATAAATGGAAGTATTCCGGAAGATATCGGTCCACTTGAATTGAACTGAGATATAAATCTGATTCGGAAGATATCGGTAAAACTCTAGAACTGAACTTGAGTTGGAAGAGATACATTTTCTTTATTTTGTTATTTACTGTTTTACAATACTGTCATTGTGATTGTGAAGTATAACATTGTTCACTTACAATTTAGTTTGACTTGGAGATGGTTTAAATGTTTTCTTACCTGTGAAAGAAGGGGAGAAAAAATAAGAGTTAACTCAAGAAAATAGTGAAACCAAAATAGATACAATCTATTACACTAAAATAAGATAGTTGTTTACAGACCGGTCTAATCTAAAATAAACACTATCGTAACTAAGTTCATCCAACCTGGATAAATGATCTAAACTAGACTTGGACTAAAATAAGAAAAGAGCCTAAAATAAGGGGAAGTGAGCTCTACTTACCTTAACTTACTCATACTTAGCTTTTTGATACCTGCAGGATTTTCTTTTCATATGAATGTTAAATGTTTATTGTATTGTCATTTTCTACTTACCTTTTACTAAAGTTGCCGGCTTTTGCATTTAAAGTATCTGGTCTGTGGTCTGATTTTATATAGATGTTACTTGTTCCCACTCCTGAAGAACCTAGAACTGGTCCAGCAGCGCGAATAGTGTATTTTGGTGATACGGCTGCTACAAAATTGGCGAGCCAGCAGCCAGGAGTGGCTAAAATAGACATAAAACGATCAACCAGAGACCAGATAACAATATTTCCATTAATTTGAGATGGAAGTAATTCAGACAGAATGTGTTGAGGTTCCAAACTCACTCCTAGTTAGTGGCTTAACAGACACAGCAGACGATGAAGAGCTGTATGACTTCCTAAAACAGCATGGCGGTATTCACAGAACAATCCAAACAGATTTACCCCGATCCGAGAAAGGCAAGCAGATTATTGTAGAATATACATCTGACAAAGCTCTACAGTCACTCTCATTGCCATATAAGCTTGCTAGTAAATTTCAGGCAGACGTTACTTATCATATCAAGGCCTTAGCAAGCGTATACACCCCTGCAGTAAGCCAATCAGCCACAGAAACGTACCTCACAGAGTTGAAGAAGATTGCAAAGCAGACTGGTAAGGACTTTGCAGCTGTACTGAAAGAAGAGCTCTCTCGCATGACTGAAACAATTGATCAAGATGATTTAGAGAGCGAAGAGGAAGGCAAAGGAACAAAAATGAATCAAATTCAAGAAAATGCTTTTCAGGCCACAGCACAAGTGAGCCCTCAGCACAATGTTCCCCCCTCACAACAAACTCATAACCCCAAATTTGATCTACAGTCTCAACGACCCCCCACAGAAAAGCCACAGTCCACTCTGAGCCTTAGCGAGCTCTATCCGTCTGAACTACAGAAAGTCGTCGTCGAGCACATAGTCCGGCATGAAGACTCACAAGCACAAGCGCATACTCCCTTGAGACTCCGACCCTTCTCTGGACGCAGTCCCCGTCCAAACAATGAAGTGGATTATGAAACATGGCGCTCTAATGCAGATTTCTTGCTGAGAGACTCACAACAATCAGACCTGCACAAGTCACGGAAAATACTTGAGAGCCTCCTGTCACCTGCTGCTGACATAGTGAAACACTTAATCCCTTATTCATCACCCCCATCAATGTACTTGGACATTCTAGATTCAGCTTTTGGCACAGTCGAAGATGGAGACGACCTCTTTGCCAAATTTCTGAACACACTGCAAAACTATGGCGAGAAATCCTCAGCCTACCTGCAACGACTGCAGGTGATGCTGAACACCACACTCAGAAGAGGCGGTGTAAAGCTAACTGACCTTGACAGCCAGCTTCTGAAACAATTTTGCAGAGGCTGCTGGGATAACATCTTAATCTCAGAACTAAAGCTAGAACAAAGAAAACACAACCCACCTTCCTTTGCAGAGCTCCTTTTGCAGCTTCGCATTGAAGAGGACAAACGTGACACTAAAGCGTGTCGCATGAAACAGCATTTTGGTGCTTCAAGACAGAAGGTGTCCTCACACTTCCAAGGTGCCTATGGTCAGTGTGTTGAAGAGCGTGACACATCACCAAAAAGACACAGTGAGTCTAAATCTGAAATACAAGACCTAAAAAGACAAATAGCTGATTTACAGTCCCAGCTGTCACGAATGCCACAAAAAGACAGCAAAACCCATTCAAAGAAAGCACCTCCCACAACTGTCACTACCAAGTCCTCAGCTGAGAGTGCTAGACCACAAAAGGCTCAACCTAGCAACCGTGATGGAAACAATAACCATAGTAACAAACCAAAACCTTGGTACTGTTTCAGATGCAGTGAGGACGGGCATATAAGGCCCCAGTGTGAAGCTGAACCCAACCCCTCTCTCGTAGACTCAAAAAGGAAACTGTTAAGAGAGAAACAGTTGGAATGGGAAATGAAAAATGGTTCCTCAACATCTCATCAGTTAAACTAACACCAGTCACTATTGAGGGACAAATAGGAGCTGAAAAACAGGCAACGTGTCCCAAAAGGAAGAAGCGTGTCTCATTAGCATGCTCACACACAAAGCCGCGAGTAGTTACCCTCCCAAAAGGACTAATTGGAGCTAAAACGACTGCACAAGTGACTATAGCAGAGAAAGACTGTAACTGCTTGTTAGACACAGGGTCACAGGTGACAACAATCCCAAACTCATTCTACAAGCAGAACCTGTCACACGTACCGATCGAGCCCCTGAACAACTTAGTTGAAGTAGAAGCCGCTAACGGCCAAGATGTCCCCTACTTAGGGTATATAGCAGTGAATATCATATTCCCCAGTAGTTCCCTTGGCCTAGATATTGAAGTGCCCACTTTAGCCTTGATTGTACCCGACATGCGCTCAACCTTGTCATCAGTGTTAATAGGCACCAACACGCTAGACGTTCTTTATGAGCAGTACTCAAACGCCACACCCCAGAACTTCCAGTCAGTGCCCTATGGGTACAGAGTCGTTCTTAGCACTCTTGAAATGAGACAGAAGCAGACAGTTGACTGTAGCCTTGGAGTTGTCAGACTGTTCAGCAGGGAGCCTGAGACTATTGGCCCTGGTGAGACCAAAGTTGTGGAAGGATCAGTCAACTGCAGAATGCCAAATGCAGGGAAATGGGTCGCAGTTGAACCACCAAAGTTCTCCTCCCTACCAGGTGGCATAATGCTATCAAATGGCTTAGCTAGCCTGCCACCTAAATTTCCTCGCTGCATACCAGTGATCCTCAAAAATGAATCGGACCATGAAATCACCATCTCTCCAAAGAGTGTGATAGCTGAAGTGAATGCCATTCAAACTGTTGAGTCCATCACTACTGACAAATCAGACATCACAACTAAACCTGACCAAGAACCAAAGAACAACTTTGACTTCGGAAACTCCCCAATACCTAATGAATGGAAAGAAAGGATAACTGAAAAACTGAACTCAATGCCAGATGTGTTCGCACAGCATGACCTCGACTTTGGCCGCACTAGCAAAATAAAACACCACATAAAGCTCAGTGACGAAACACCATTCAAGCACAAAGCGAGACCGATACATCCACATGACATCGAAGCTGTGCGTAGACATCTCCAAGAACTCCTCGACGCAGAAATAATCCGTGAGTCAGAGTCCCCTTTCTCCTCACCGATCGTAGTCGTCAGAAAAAAGAATGGAGACATCAGACTCTGTATAGACTACAGGAAACTCAACCTCCAGACAGTAAAAGATTCCTACGCTTTACCAAATCTGGAGGAGTCTTTCTCAGCGCTGAACGGATCAAAGTGGTTTTCAGTGCTCGATCTCAAGTCCGGTTTTTACCAGATTGAAATGGTGGAGTCAGACAAACAAAAAACCGGATTCGTCTGTCCACTTGGATTCTATGAATTTAACAGGATGCCTCAGGGGATTACAAACGCCCCCAGCACGTTCCAAAGGCTCATGGAGCGCTGCATCGGAGAACTAAATTTAAAACAAGCCCTCGTTTTCATAGATGACCTCATAGTCTTCTCTTCAACTCTGGAAGAACACGAGGAAAGACTGCTAAATGTGCTCAGCAGGTTGAGGGAATATGGCCTGAAATTATCACCTGACAAATGTAAATTCTTTCAAACATCTGTAAAGTATCTCGGCCATATTGTTTCAGAAAAAGGCATAGAAACCGACCCTGAAAAGATCGCCACTCTTAAAACTTGGCCAAAACCAAACACCCTGAAGGAGCTGAGAACCTTTTTGGGGTTCTGCAGTTACTATCGCAGGTTTATAAAAGATTACTCAAAGATAGTGAAACCCCTCAACGTACTTACTGCTGGATATCCGCCATTGCGGAAGCACACTAACCCTAAAGTAGACATAAAGAAATACCACAATCCTAAAGATGTCTTCGGTGATAGATGGACAGCAGAATGCCAAGTAGCATTTGAAACCGTAATTGACAAACTGACAAGCGCTCCTATTCTCGGGTTCGCTGACCCCAAGTCGCCTTATATTTTACATACAGATGCGAGCACTGTAGGGTTAGGCGCTGCCTTATATCAGGAACAGCAAGGGCAAAGACGTGTCGTCGCCTATGCAAGCCGTGGCTTATCACCGTGTGAAGCCAGATATCCAGCTCACAAATTGGAATTTCTTGCCCTCAAGTGGGCAGTAACGGAGAAATTCCAAGACTACTTGTATGGAAGCCCGTTCCTTGCCGTTACTGATAGCAACCCATTAACCTACGTCCTCACCTCTGCTAAGCTTGATGCCACAAGCTACAGGTGGCTAGCGGACTTGTCGACATTCAACTTTCAACTGCAATACAGAGCAGGAAAACAAAACCAGGACGCAGACGGACTGTCCAGACGACCAAACAATGGACTGACCGATGACTACACATCACGGAAAGAGATGGAAAGGATAAGGCAATTCACACAAAAGCACTTATCTGAGCCTGAACACTCAGACCTCATGACTGAGAGCACAGTCAAAGCCATCTGTGAGAAACATTTAGTCCATTACATTGACAGTGAACATGAACAGACATCACCTTGCCCCACCTTAGTCATGTCGCTTGCTCATCACGCAAGAGCCATACCAGCAAGCTTTGAAGATGAAGAACAGCTTGGCGGTTTATCCGTCATTCCACATTTCACAGCTGCTGAGTTGATGGAAAAACAAAGAGCTGATGCCTGTATCAAAGAAGTGATTAACCAGATGGAGTCAGGAGAAAAACCTCCACCATCTTTGAGAAAGGAAATCCCTGAACTCTGGCTAATGTTAAGGGAACTGAACCGGCTGGAACTATTAGATGGAATACTGTACCGAAAACGACAAGAGGGTGCACGAACAACTCACCAACTCGTGCTACCTGAAGAACTGAGACCGTCGGTCTTGAAGAACCTGCATGATGACATTGGCCACATGGGCGTTGAACGTACATTAGACCTCGTCAGAGCATGGTTCTATTGGCCAAAAATGTCAGCCGACGTGGAAAACAAGATCAAAACATGTAACCGCTGCATACGACGTAAATCCTTACCTGAGAAAGCTGCACCGCTCGTTAACATCACAGCTACAAGACCACTTGAGCTTGTATGCATGGATTATCTCACGGTAGAGCCAGATTCAAGTAATACCAAAGATATTCTGGTCATTACGGACCACTTTACCAAGTATGCAGTAGCCGTCCCCACCCCGAACCAAAAGGCACGAACCGTAGCTAAGTGCTTATGGGACCACTTTCTTGTTCACTATGGCATCCCGGAGAGGCTTCATAGCGATCAAGGTCCCGATTTTGAGTCGCGAACGATAAAAGAACTGTGTGACCTTATTGGTACTAAAAAAATAAGAACCACCCCTTATCATCCAAGAGGGAACCCCGTTGAACGCTTCAACAGGACCCTTCTTAATTTGTTGGGAACTCTCGAGAATGAGAAGAAGAGTCACTGGCGTGATTATGTCAAGCCGTTAGTACACGCGTACAACTGTACTAAGAACGAGGTGACTGGGTTTACGCCTTACGAATTAATGTTTGGGCGACAGCCTAGACTGCCAGTAGACCTAGCCTTTGGCTTGCCAGTCCATCACCAACCAGGTTCACATTCTCAGTACGTCCAGAATCTGAAATTGCATCTTGAAACAAGCTATCGAGTAGCTGCAGAAAATGCAAAGAAAACAGCAGACCGCAACAAAGCGAGATTTGACAAGCATGTCATTGACTCCACCCTGAGAGAAGGTGACAGGGTCTTGGTCAGAAATGTCCGCCTAAGGGGTAAACACAAATTAGCTGACAAGTGGGAGTCTGACATTTACGTTGTCATAAGGCGATGCGGAGATATTCCGGTGTACGTTGTGAGACCTGAGACTAAAGAAGGTCCACAAAGAACTCTCCACCGCGACCTTTTGCTGCCGTGTGGGTTCCTTCCTATGACCCCATTAGAAAGTGAGGCCGACACATCAAAGAAAGCAAGGCGGCCAAGAACTCGACAACATCCAAAAAGTGACAGCTCAGATGAGGCTGATGAGAATGAATCACAATCTGATTCTGAGGAAAGTCATCATGATGATCGAGGAAACCTAAGAGTGGAAACCATAGGTTTCAATCATACCTCTGAAACCGTTGAACACATCCCAAAAATGACTGAATCTGAACCTTCTAAAATGTCGACTGCTGTTGAGCAAGATCTTCCAGATGTAGCCAAGGCTTTCCCTAAAGACGCTCCAGTAGAGACTATTGACATGAACTCACCTGATCTTGAAGAGGATAACTCACCTGATCTTGAAGAGGATAACTCACCAGATCTTGAAGAGGATAACTCACCTGATCTTGAAGAGGATAACTCACCTGATCCTGAAGGAAGCAAGACACCTGCGGGACAGAACATTGAAGACCTACCTGGAGAGGATCTGAATATTCATTCTCCTACTCAACCCACTCTGGGACAGAATGAAGAAATAGACATTATAGATGAAACTGAGCCTGACATTGAAAGAGGATGCTTTAGAAGATCCACCAGAGACAGACAAGCCAGTAAAAGACTAACTTACCCTGAGCTGGGGAACCCGTTAGTTACAATTGTCCAGTCCCTATTCCAGAGTTTGGGCGAAGTTATTGCAAACTCCCTTACAGAACCTAGTTCCCAAGAACTCCACAAAATAATGACAGTATAAATCCTTAAAACAATGCACAGGGACGTGCATTAGGTAAAGTGGGGAGGATGTAACCCACGTTAAAATATGGTACAAATAAGAACAATTCATTGAATAAATAGTTTGTTAAAATCCATAAATATGCTTTGTTGGTTAAAACATATGCATTGAATTCATTAAGAGTCTGTTAAAAATGATCTGATAATCATTTAATATGAACAGTTAATGCTGTGGAAAGTAGTGGTGACGCTGTCCCTTTAAGATATTCCACTGACGTCACACTCTATGCGACGAGCTGAGCAGACCATGCGTCGCGCAGCACAACGCAGCACAACGCAGCTGAAAGAGGAAGAGAAAAGTCAGACAGATGAACAGACACATTAATGAACAAAATACTATTGAAACTGTTGATTTAAGACCTTAAAACCATACCTACCCGGTTGGGAATCCTTGAAGACTTTATGTGGTTTAACCACAGCGGTTTTGGTGAGTTTTCATTGTACCATTGTACACGTTTTTTCCTGTTGTACTTAACTTGACACTAACGTTAATTTGCACTTGATATCACTTTAATGGTCGAATTATTAATGTCATTCAGTGAACTGTTTAGTAGTCAATCATTTTGATTTACAAAGGGAACAGAGCATGAATCTGTACACTGTATTAGTGGGAGTTGAAGTTTAATTTCATGTGGGAGACGAAGCTGGATTCATTGAAGCTGCCGCTCCGTCGCCATTTTCAGCCTTTCAATATAGCAGTAACTTTGGGATTCAGTAGTGATAAAAGTGATTTGGTTTATTTATAGTAGAGTATTTATTTTCTTTGTGACCTGTTGTACAGGTCAGGTTTTTTGTACCTCCTGGAAAGTACATATAGATTGGAGAAGAGTCCATGGTGTGCGAGGAGAACAGCATACGCATGCACACATGAGATGGCGAGCCTACCCAACGAACCACGTTTCTGAACAACTCCTTCATCGTGCCAGGGGATCCGCTGAGTACGGTGGGACTGTTGGAATCTCACTGCCAGAGCGGTAGGAGTGTTGGATCTAATAACCTTTCGGATTTCTGAGCTTGAACTGAACTGAGATATAAATGGAAGTATTCCGGAAGATATCGGTCCACTTGAATTGAACTGAGATATAAATCTGATTCGGAAGATATCGGTAAAACTCCAGAACTGAACTTGAGTTGGAAGAGATACATTTTCTTTATTTTGTTATTTACTGTTTTACAATACTGTCATTGTGATTGTGAAGTATAACATTGTTCACTTACAATTTAGTTTGACTTGGAGATGGTTTAAATGTTTTCTTACCTGTGAAAGAAGGGGAGAAAAAATAAGAGTTAACTCAAGAAAATAGTGAAACCAAAATAGATACAATCTATTACACTAAAATAAGATAGTTGTTTACAGACCGGTCTAATCTAAAATAAACACTATCGTAACTAAGTTCATCCAACCTGGATAAATGATCTAAACTAGACTTGGACTAAAATAAGAAAAGAGCCTAAAATAAGAGGAAGTGAGCTCTACTTACCTTAACTTACTCATACTTAGCTTTTTGATACCTGCAGGATTTTCTTTTCATATGAATGTTAAATGTTTATTGTATTGTCATTTTCTACTTACCTTTTACTAAAGTTGCCGGCTTTTGCATTTAAAGTATCTGGTCTGTGGTCTGATTTTATATAGATGTTACTTGTTCCCACTCCTGAAGAACCTAGAACTGGTCCAGCAGCGCGAATAGTGTATTTTGGTGATACGGCTGCTACAATCAACCTTGCCGGTCTGGCTTTCACTAGATGGAGAGCCCTACGAGCAGCTATAGGGCCTGCAAAGTGACTCGGAGCTGGCGTTAGTTCTCATGTGTAAGTAACGTTATAGCTTTTGCATGTCCCATTTCAGTAACGTTACGCATGATAGCGAAATGTACAAGTTGTTATCGATATTGTGAATTTGTTCTGGGAATGTTGTAATCACTAGTTGGCTAACTGTTGCTTTTCACGGCTATTCAAATGACTTTACACTGCTAGTGTGGCCTGTTGCTGGATTTGATTAGGTTGTCGTTCGTGTATAACTTATACAGACATTCTGGTGACAAGTTGACATGCATGACATAACGTTACTTCCCATTACAAATTTCGCATGCATTTTCTCTTATAATTACGTCCAGTTGCTGTCACTATGACACAGAACGGTATAGTAATGTAAAAACTTAGAAAGGCCATGGAGAAAAGCTAGCTTCGCTATGTTAGCAGTTTGTTTTTCTATTCTGTCTCACTAAGCAACGTTACATTAGAGAATAGCTGTAACACCTTCCAAACAAATCAAGGTTTGGAAAAAGTATCTAATTCATGACAATGTGGAGGAAACCTGCCTTGATATCTAGCAGCTACAAAATAGATGATTCAAATGAATACTAAACACATTTCCATTTGTCTCATTTCCAAGGTGCCAGTCATCCAGAGGATAGAGCTGACGATAGTCAAGATAGAAAACAAGTGGACCCACGATTATGATATTTGAGATGGAGAAATGGTGCTTTTATAGCAAACCTGTATAATAAATGTTCCATCATCTTTGATGTTTTGATGTTTGCTGTCTGCAATCGTCTGTACACCAATAAAGTTGATATGACTTCATCCATGTCTCTTCACTGTTGTCCATTGTAACATTTGATTTGCCTACTTTATAGCTGAGTGTGTCTAGCTACAGTAGCCTACCAGTATTTGTGTTTCTGTGTATATATAGCCTACTTTATATAATAGACAGTGTATGTGATGTTTCACAGTACATTTCACACCTTCGTTTATCAGGAAAAATACTTTATTTGCAAAACTAAAATATGGGCTACACCAGAATGACGTGACCAGTTCCATCAGCTATGCGGTTCTTCAGGATGTCGACAAGATCTGCTATCGTCCTACAGCCGACCTTCCTCTCTGACTTCTGCTTCTGTCCTGGGCGACCCTGCCTCCTCTTGTCCCACTGAGCCTGGGCTTCAGGCATACACCTTGGTCTAGGTTTGCCTGTGTGACCAGGTCATAAAAGAGCGACAACGCCACCTGGGGAATTGCGCCCCAGGAAATACTGAAAATGGTTTACTGAATGCACACTTTGATACCCAAAAGGCAAACAGATTCGTAAACACACTGGACAAGAGACGGACTTCCACAAATATAATTTAAAGTTTATTTTCCTTTGACACAGGTTTAAAACCAGAGAGACACCATAAAACAGTTTCATACAAAAATATATTTCTTTTTGTTCAGTACACTGGTTAGGATTACACCATAGGCTATAATTGCCACGTTAATCAAGCGAGTGCAACGGCTAAGCGATCACCTCCTAGAGATACACAGCGCAAGGGGCTTACACGCCATGGGCAGACTATAGAAGAGCAGATCAAAATTAAATACTCACAACAAAGTCACAAATCAAACCACCCAGTGCTTTACCAAATGAGTAGAAGGGGAAAACAGTGCCGCCACCAAAAGTCTGCCATACGGTGCCCAAATGCCTGTGAAGGAGGGAGACAAAGAGCAGTTAGCCTACAGCTTTAAGTAGTGGGGTGCTGTAATAGCCTATAGGTGACTGAACCATGTAGAGTGGCTACTCAGCGGTTCCTTCAGCTGGATACGGAGTGAGCTTGACACACTTATATCTTTAGCCGATCTGGCGTATTTATTTCTCTGTGGCTTTCACATGAACAGAGCCATGACATGACAACAGACAGACTGCGACTGCGCGGCATCAGGAAGCAGTGTACATTGTGTGGTGACGTCATCTCCTATGAGAATCTTACCGTAATACACTGAACAGTACAATATACTCACAGTAGATATAAGGACGTAAATGCCCTAATACTTTACACCCCCACTCGTTCTTAGTCTACTGGGTTCTCAAATATTTTTCTTTTCTCTACATGCCGCAACAGTATGAACTTGCTGTTAATTATTTTAAGTACCAAACATGTCTTTGGCAAATGTGTTTAGCTTTAGCTTGGTTACAGGTTTTGTCAAAACATCTGCAATCATTAGCTCAGTAGGACAATACTCCAGAATCACATCTCCTCCATTGACAATTTCCCTTATGAAATGGTACCGTATATCTATGTGTTTGCATCTCTGCCGACTCACAGGGTTCTTAGCTAGAGCTATGGCACCTTGGTTATCCTCATACACTTTTGTTTTCACATAGTGATATTTATCAATACCTTTGAGTAATTGCTCTAAGTAGAGAAATTCTTGCAAGGCTGAAGCTAGAGACATGTATTCAGCTTCACAGGTGGAAAGAGCCACTGTTGGCTGTTTTCTTGTCTTCCACGAGATCAAAGAGGTGTTTTCACTTAGACTGACGCAGTACCCTGTTATGCTACGCCTGTCTGTCACATCAGCTGCCCAATCAGCATCTGTGTATACCCGTAGGCCTAGTCCTTCTTTATCATTTCTCCTGAAGCACAATCCTTTCTCTGCTGTCCCTTTTAGGTACCTCAATACATGTTTTACTGTGAGCCAATGTTCTTCAGTTGGCTCAGAGAAGTGTTGAGATAATTTGCTCACTACAAAGCTTAAGTCAGGTCGAGTGCAAGTAGATAGGTAGATCAAGCTCCCTACTGCCTCCCTGTACCTTTTGGGATCTTCCATTTTTACAGCATTCTCTGTGTATTCTAGCTTGTGTTCACAGGGAGTTTCCCTTGGTTTGCAGTTCTGCATGTCAAACCTTTCAAGTACTTTGGTCACATATCTTCCCTGAGACATTTTGATACAATCATCTGTCTGGTTAAAGTCAATACCTAGGAAATACTTCAGTTTCCCTAAGTCTTTCATTTTAAATCTAGCAGTAAGCATCTCTTTTACATCCTTCAGAACTTTCTCATCACTGGCTGCTAGTATTATATCATCCACCCATATGATTATTATCATCTTTTCAAATTGTTTCTCCCTTGCATATACACAGTGGTCTGCAGGATTTTGCTCAAAACCATTCTCAGTTAAGCATGTATGCAAGATCGCATTCCAGTTCCTGCCAGATTGTTTTAAGCCATACAGTGATTTCTGTAATCTACATACCAACTCTTCACCTGTATTAGACTTTTTCTTATAACCTTCTGGTTGCTCAATATAGATCTCACAGTCTATTGGCGCATGCAAGTAAGCTGTCTTGACGTCCATTTGGTGTAGAATGAGATTCTCCTGTACTGCTTTTTGTATGACTACTCTCACGCTGGTCATGTCAGCTGTGGGTGAGAATGTCTCTTCATAATCAATTCCCTTTTTCTGGCTATAACCTTTCGCCACAAATCTTGCTTTGAATTTGTCTGACCCATCAATATCACTTTTTACAGCGTAGACCCATCTACCCCCCACTGGCCTTTTGCCGGGTGGCAAAGTGGTAAGAGCAAATGTCTCGTTTTCCTCCAGTGACGTGATTTCCTCGTCCATAGCGTGTTTCCACTGTTTTGACTCGACTGATGTTATAGCGTCCTGATAGGTTTGAGGGACATCACATACGGCTCTATAACAGAAATCAACGCATGTTTGTAGTTTATCCCCAAAGTCCTCAGTCATGAAATTGTCCAGGTAAGGTGGCTTTTTCTTACTTCTAGGTGGGTTCTTTCTAGTCACAGTATCACTGCTGACTATGTCCGGCTGCGCTTGGCCAGTCCGTTCGGGCACAGCCATAGAAGTACCACTCTGAGCACCTTGACCCTGTACACTTTGCTCCTGTACATTTTCTACATTCTCATTAGCAGTATTGTCTTCGGCGCTGCTCGCCCTAAGGTGTACCTCCTCATCACCATGCTCTGTATATGACTCTTGTGTTTGAGTTTATTTTTCCTGAGCTGTCTTGGTCGTAAATTTGACCTTGTGCTCACTTATCAGGATGTCTTCTCCAAGGACAAGCTGGACTGTGGAGAAGCGAAGGAGTTCGTCCACCGTATTCACCTCACTGATGATCGCCCTTTCCGGCTGCCCTATCGCCGTGTCCCTCCAGCACACTATCATAAACTGAGAGAGGTGCTGTCTGAGATGGAGTTAAAAGGCATCATCACTAAGTCAATCAGTGAATATGCTTCACCGCTGGTCCTGGTCTGGAAGAAGTCGGGAGACTTAAGGATCTGCACTGACTTTCGATGGCTTAATGCCAAGACTGCAAAGGATGCTCACCCATTGCCTCACCAGGGCGACTGCCTTGCTGCCCTCTGTGGAAACGCCTTTTTCAGCACCATGGATCTCACATCGGGGTTCTACAACATCCCCCTCCATGAGTCTGACAGGCGCTACACAGCCTTCACGACACCCTTAGGCCTGTATGAATATAACAGACTTCCCCAGGGACTTTGCAACAGCCCCGCATCCTTTATGCGGATGATCAGTGTCTTTGGTGACTTGAATTTCTCCAGCCTCCTCTGTTATATTGATGACCTGCTCGTGTTTGCTCCATCTGAGGAGGAAGCCTTGAAGCGACTGGAGACGGTCTTCTCACGTCTCAGAGCCAACAACCTGAAGCTGGCGCAGAAGAAGTGCCACTTTCTGCGGAGGTGTGTGAAGTTTCTTGGCCACGTGGTGAGCAGCAGTGGTGTCTCAGTCGATCAGGAGAAGGTGGAGGCAATCTCGGCATTCGGGAAGGAGGATCTCATGAACAGTGACGGCTGCACACCATCTCAGCGGAGAATCAAATCATTTCTTGGGATGGTCATGTATTACCAACATTTCATTCCTGGCTGCTCTTCCATTGCAAAGCCACTCTACGCCTTGACAGCAGGGCAGAAGAGGAGAGCTAAAAGCTCCTTCAGTAGGCGGAGAGCTGGCACCTTCCGTGAACTGACTCCTGAGGATTGGACTCCTGCTTGTGAGATAGCGTTTGAGAATCTCAAGAATGCACTCCTCAACAGTGTGGTGCTGGCACACCCAGACTTTGATAGGCCTTTTGTACTCTCTACCGATGCTTCCCTTGATGGTGTAGGCGCTGTCCTGTCTCAGGTGCCTGCTGGCGAGGAGAGAGCAAGACCAATCGCTTTTGCAAGCAAGTCCCTCAGTCGCGCTCAAGCTAACTATCCTGCCCACAGGCTGGAGTTCTTGGCTCTTAAGTGGGCAGTTTGCGATAAGTTCAGCCATTGGCTCAAAGGTCACAGGTTCACCGTCTGGTCAGACAACAATCCTCTGACGTACATCCTGACCAAGCCAAAGCTCGACGCATGTGAGCAGCGTTGGGTCTCTAAGCTGGCTCCCTACTCCTTTGAGATCAAGCACATTCCCGGCCGGTTGAATGTAGTGGCGGATGCCCTCAGTAGGGATCCATTCGTGAAGCCTTTGAGGGAGCAACTGCTGTGTGAGCCTTACTCTGAGCTGCTGGAGCAGGTCTGTGATGTCAATGATGGATGTGTGCAGGACACCTTCCGCCTCACCTGCCAGCCACAGTCACTGGGGGGCCTCTCTGCTGCTGTTGATGGTTCACTGTCTATGGACGATGTCTCGTCTCTTCTCTCCTCTTTGGACGACTGGGACTCTGCCCCTAAGCAGCGTGCAGCCTCTCTTGCTGACCACCTCGCCACCTTGGCACCTCCAGGCCAAGATATGTTGCCTTCCTTGTCTCTTGCTGCCCTTCAGTCACACCAGCAACAGGACCCAGTCATCTCAAGGGTCGCTCACTATGTTGAGAGGAAGTGCAGGCCCTCCAGACGTGAGCGGTGCAATGAGGGTCAGCCGGCTCTGAGAGTCCTTAAGCAATGGGACAAGCTAACACTCCTTAACGGCATCCTCTATAGGGTCACGAAGGACCCCTTGACCAAACAGAAAAGGTTTCAGTTCATTGTGCCTGGGTCCCTGAAAGCAGACGCTCTCTCCGGTGTTCATGACCATGCTGGTCATCAAGGTCAGCCCTGCACACTTGCACTAGCTCGCCAACGCTTCTTCTGGCATGACATGGAGAAGGATGTCCGCAATCATGTGAAGTGCTGCCGCAGATGTGTCCTCAGCAAGACTCCTGAGCCTTCCGCGAGGGCCCCATTGGAGAGTATCAAGACCTCCGCTCCTCTGGAACTTGTGTGTGTCGACTTTTGGTCAGCTGAGGACAGTAACAACAAGTCTGTTGATGTTCTTGTGATCACTGATCACTTCACTAAGTTGGCTCATGCGTTCCCCTGCCAGGACCAGACTGCCAAGAGGGTAGCCAAGAAGCTGTGAGAGAATTACTTCTGCATCTATGGCTTCCCTCAGCGCCTCCATTCTGACCAGGGAGCAAACTTTGAGAGTGAGCTGATCGCTGAGCTCTTGCAGTTATCAGGGGTTGACAAGTCCCACACCTCGCCTTACCATCCTATGGGGAACGGCGGCATGGAGAGATTTAACCGCACCCTTGGCAACATGTTGAGGTCTCTGCCTGTTCGCTCCAAGCACAAATGGCTGCAGATGATCCAGACCATGACATTTGTATACAACTGCACTGTCCATGAGACCACTGGGTTTGCGCCTTTCTATTTGATGTTCGGGAGAGTCCCTAGGCTGCCGGTTGACCTTCTCTTCAAGAACGTGCTCCGTGATGTGACAGTGTGTGACTATGATGCCTATGTCAAGTCACTTTTGGAAGATCTGCACTGTGCCATGGCACTGGCTCAGAAGAACTGCACGGCTGAGCAGAGGCATCAGTGCGACCAGTACAACAAGCGCATCAAAGGCCAGCCTCTGTCTCTTGGTGACCAGGTCCTGCTGGCGAACAAGGGCGTCAAGGGTAAGCGTAAGCTTTCTGACAAATGGCTCCCTGTTGTCTACACCGTGGTGGCCTCGAAACCTGCCCTGCACATCTACCGGATCAGAGATCAGGAAGGGAGTGAACGTGTTGTTCACCGGAACCTGCTGCTCCAGGTCAACTTCCTGCCCCTGGATGAAACTCTGGATGGTGGTGCTGCTCCTGTGTCCTTGCCCGCCTCTAACGTGAGCGATGTCCCTCCTGCTGCGACTGCTCAGGATGTGAGTGAGATGTCTGGATTGGGAACTGCTGCTGCAACTGGCGAGCCGTCCCTTGCTGGTTCTGTCTTGAGTGTTGATGACTGGGATGATGGCCGTACTGCCTCATGGGTCCATGATCAGCCCTCCATGGATGAGTCCTCTGTCTTGGACTGTCCACCACTTCTCTCTGTGGCGGCCTCCCCTGCTTCTGGTGGTCCCGCCACTGCTGTGGTTTCTCCGACAGCCCTCCCTGATCCAGTGCTGCAACTGCCACCTGGTCTGCCACAGGCATCAAATGCAGCCAACCTGCTCGCGTCACGATTTGGCAGGGCCATTAGGCCAGTGTATCGTTTGATTGAGTCAATGACACAACTTGAGTCCCTCCTAGGGCTTGAGCCAAGCCCCAGTGCTGTTATTCATGTGTGATGCTATGTGTGAGTGAGAGTGACTTGCTGCTGTGGCATTTATTTTTTTATTTTTTTGGGGCATGTTCTTGGTCCGCACTTTAATTGTTATGGTGGTGTGCTGTTGTGTGAATCCCATTCTATTTATTTTTGTTTTATTTTCCTTGTCAATTTACCCATGCACATTGTTTGGCCTGAGTGTGTGGGGTGTATAAGGCACCTCACTTTGTCTGTGGAGTATTGTGAGATCTTGCTAGGCGCCAAGCTGGACTCTCATTCTCTTATCCTTTAAATAGGAAGCTCATGTTGCTGTTTGATTACACTTGTGTTTTCTTTGTGGCCAGTGTGTTTGTGTATGTGGGTTGTTGTACATTCCAGATATTAGTGTAATTCTAGGGGGGTGAGTGTAACAGATGTGATTTGCCCATTATATAATTACACTATATATGTTATTTATTTGTTGTTTCAAGTAATATACCTGTCAGTTTCGTCTATCTCCACCTCTGTTGTCATGTAATTGTCCCACCTCGACTCTTGTAGTGTTGCTCCTCCTTCCCAGTGCCTCTAAACTTCCTGATACCCTCACCTCTTCCTCTTACTATATTTCCTGGTGGAAGAGGTGGGTGTTGTTATCCTCTGTAATATATCACATTCCATCCTATAATTTCTGATCATTCCTGTTTATATTTTTGTTAGTCTTACCTTTGTGAAGTATGGATGCACCTGTTACTTCATATATTTCCATGTTTTGATCACTGTGTGTGAGTAATTTGACGAGAGAATCCCACTCACTGAATGTCCGGGTATGTCCGTTTTCATGTGCAGGATTGTGGTGGGGAAAAGTACTGCAGAGTGGAGGATGATTGTTTTTATTTCTTTTCTGTCAGGTATGTTTACTGTGTTTTTGTTTCACGTTAAGTTTTGCACACGTACTGTTGTTCGAATTCAATGTCCGCTCTTACTATATTTCCTGGTGGAAGAGGATTGTGGTGGGGAAAGGAATTGCAGAGTGGAGGATAATTGTTTCATTTCTTTTCTGTCAGAATAAACAGCCTCTGTCTGACTTGAAGATATCCCGGTTGTTGGGTCCGATCATTAAAAACACAACACAACACAACGCAGAAGTCCACCGGTCACACAGAAACACAATTGTCAATCAAGCACCGATTGCAGAGCTGGCATCAGTCAATCCTCAGATGTACATGGTTGTAAGAGAAAGCTTCGAAAAAGGTGATAACCTCCAGAAGTTTGCTGACAAATGTACAGCACAATGTCTTTTGGAGCAAAATGCTCGCCTCATAATGCTATGAAACATGCCAATGACCTGCTGGACATTGGGAAAAAATGAAGTAGGATGGGAGGAGGATGGGGGATCCGTAGGGGGAGTGGCGCCGTGGGGTTAGCGTTTTTTTTTAATGTTTTTATGAGTCCTCCCCCAATAATCTATAGCTCAGTTCATGAGCCAGGTTTGACTTGTTTTTTTTCTACTTCCTACTCAGATCATGAGCACCAACTAAGTTACCTGGGGGGGGGGGGGGGGTAAGGTTTGCATGTTTTATGTACAGTAGCAGGTTGTGACTTTTAAGGTAGCTACAGGGGGTTCATACGAAAAGCCCTCGTGCTATACAGTAATATGTATTTTTTATTTTCACATGGTACTGGGGGGGGGGGGGGGGGTCCATTTGTTCTTTCCTTTCCTTTTGATGACTCTAATAGCTCACCCCATGAGCCAGGTTTGACCAAACTCTCTCTCTCTGTGTGTGTGTGTGTGTGTGTGTGTGTGTGTGTGTGTGTACTTAAGGTTTGCACTTGTTAAGGTTTGCACAGCGATTTTTGCACAGCGTTTTATGTAGTAGGTTCTGACTTTTAAGGTAGCTACTAGTGATGCGCGGGTCACCCAGAACCCGCCGGGTCCCGCCGGCTGGGCCGCCCCGCAGGCGGGCTGGGTTGGCAAATTATGAAAATATCGCGGGTGCGGGCGGGGCAGGCTCAGAACGTGACAAAGCAACATTATTAAATAATTTAGAGCAATGAAACACGCAGAGTAATTAACCTTAAAGACGTTAACTCTCTCTCACACGTAGGTACACACAATCAGACAGACTCCTGCTGCACTCTCTATAGCCTACATGGAGTAAAGAAACGCTTCAATGAGGTAGACTATGTGCTCTCAAAACAAACATTTTGGAAGGATTATTCACTGTAATTATTATTTGAAGTGTCCATATAATGCCACCGCAGATTTTCTGTTGTGGACTCGACTGTGATCTATTCGTCAACTTTACTGCAACGTGAGCAGGCTGTGAACATTTGAGTGCGCATGAGGTAATTAAAATAAATCAGACAGCGAGTCTGGCCGTATCTGCAAGCCGTGTGCGCACCTGTTGCACTACTACGTTTAACCTACTACTGCAACATGGCCAATTGAGAGCGCATGAGGTAATTAAAATAAATGGGGAAGAATAAGAACTGTTTCTGTAGCCTGCCTAGTGCCTACCTCTACCTGCTACCTCCATTTGAAACACTGCGCGGTCACGCCATCCGCACTTTGGGGAAGCGTAGTCGGTCGTGCTATCTGAAGACCATGGATTAATTGAAGAAAGACCGACATGAAAGCAGCAGCGCAACTCACCGAGAGTAGGCCTAGGCTACAACTGTTGTCGCGCAGGGCAGCATGTGAGTGTCTGTGTGTCTGTGTGTGTGTGTGTGAGAGAGAGAGAGAGGGGGGAGAGAGACAGAGTTATTAGCTACTTTGCACACCTTGGAAGCTCTGCTGTGCTCCTCCTGAGTCCGGAGACATATTACATTAACACGTTCACTGCCAATGACGTGTTTTTACGTAAAAAAAAATCGATTTTGTTTTTTTGACGGTGGGATGTGCATCTAACCGTTTTACATCTCTTATATAAGTATTGGACGTGTACAACGTGTACAACCCATTCCACCGACCCACTAAGTGGCGACAGTGCTTTCCTGACTAGAGGAAGGCAAGCAAAAAGCAGTGTGACGAAGCCATTCTCATGAAAATGGATTGGCGAAAACGCTTTCGTTTTCGCGCTGATTGCTGGCAGTGCGGGATTGCAAATTTGCATAATAGATTACGGGTGGAACACACTTTGAAACACGCAGCATAAATATGACCAGAATCGCAAAAGCTTCATCAAAGCTCTCAACCAAAACTCCAAGAAGCGAGCGAGTCCATCCAGACTTCCTCAAAGAGCGGCCGCGCAGACAGGCACAGCAGCAGCAAAGCAGTGAGACTGGTGACAAGCTTGTGACACGGCCGCTGCAGCCAAGAAGAACGCCCACGGAGGGAGGAGTTGGAAGCAGAGGGGGGTTTCCTGCTGTTATGGAGGAAATTACTGTTCAAAACTATTGTTTAGATGTCTGACGTCTTACTGATGCCAAAAATGAATGGTTAAAGTGACTGTTCTATCGAATTTCACAAAAAGCTGTTTATCTCAGAATAATTTTTCTGACGCTGAAACCATGCTGTATTCAACTGCTAATGCTTACATAACTACTAACTCTACAAACTAACACTTTTAGACAGAGAAAGCACACATTCTATTAGTTCTTTTGAGATATTGTGTGTTCACAAAATCTTAGCAGAAAAGAATCCTCGGGTCTTGAAAGATGAGCCAGAATCCTCAAAAAAACCCTCTGGCAGAACCTACCTACAGTAAAAAAAAAAAATGGCTGGCAGTGAATGTGTTAAATTGGCCGTTGCGGGCTGCTGGGTTGGGCTGGGTTCGGAATTTTCAGATATTTTAACGGGGCGGGCGGGGCGGGCTGGCTCCAATGACGGGTTGGGTTGGAGCGGGCCTTAAAAAAACCTGACCCGCGCATCGCTAGTAGCTACTGTGGTTCTTGAAAAGCCCTCATGTTATACATTGTTATTATTATTTTCAATGCTCTATAGCTCAGCCTATGGGCCAGGTTTGATTTTCTCTCTCCAATGGTAGGCTACAACAGCTCAGCCCGTGAGCACCAGCAAAGTTACCTGGGGGGTATTGATTGTACTGTATAAATAAATATTTATATGTATTATGTATTCATGTCTACATTCATACCATTCATGTCTACATTCATACCAATCGAGGAGGGTTAAGTGTCTTGCCCAAGGACACAACGACAGCAGCTCGGAGGGAGCGGGGATCGAACCGCCAACCCTTGCATCATTGGCCGACCCGCTCTACCTCCTGAGCTAAAGCCGCCCCAATGATAATAATGATATAGGCACTTGTGAGGCACAACACTTAACTCATACATATATATGTGGTTCTTGGCATATAGAGCCTACAAGACATACATCCAGTGTTTGATGTCTGTTGGAGATGCACAGTGGATACAACGTCAGAGATTATGATGGAGTTGGCAGGGGCGGTTTTAGCATCAGAGCTTTGGGTGGGCTCAGCCCACCCAAAGGTCACGGCCCGCTGAACCCCTAGGGGGGTCCGGGGGCATGCCCCCCGGAAGAAAATTTTGTACAGTTTCAAGTAAAAATGGATCAAACTGGCGCACTTTGAGATCAAAATGAAGAGACTAGATCTATGAAGAACTACACACATCAATATCTTCTTTACCGTTCTGTGGTTTTACAGCGATGAAAAAATAATTGTTTCCCTATATATACTATATATATTCTGCATACAGGTTCTATATGGTAGAATTATGCTTGCATAAATAATACCAAAATCACTTCAGGGGAGTTTCAAGTAAAGTAACATTTTGCTTTGTAGGCAAAACAAAAGTAAAATTATATCAAAAGGGAACTTCCTAACTTATTGGCTGGAATAATATTCCGACAAGATAATAATATACTGTAAGCACTAAAGCAGGAGTTTGCAGTCAACTAGTTGAAATTAATATGTGGCAGTATTTGTGGGGGTCAAAATCTATGTAGGGTGTACCACCACAAATAGATCAGTGTATGGTAAACACTGACTATTAAATTGTGTGACTAGAAAGACACCAATAAATCTGAGAAAATGTACTTTAATTTTGAACAACAGCACTACAATGGTGGCATTACAAATGGTATTATGAAATTATTGTGGGAAAAAACAAGAATGCCACTTTTTTCATGAACTTTAAGCAGAAAATTAAAAAATAGTTTTAAAGCAAAAATAAATAAATAAAGATCATTTTAACAGAAACTGCTACTAATGACCACCATGGATTTGGAGAGATTTTTTTTTTTTTTTTTTTGGGTGAGCTGAGACTATTTTTGGGTGGGCTAAAGCCCACCCAAAAAAGGCCTAGAACCGCCCCTGGTTCCGGCCACCAGCCCTTCAGCGTGTGAAATGGCAATCGTACACAGGTGATTCACAGGTGGGCATGAGGGTGTTTTATTTGATTTTCTATGCATGACAGCCTCACATCTCTCTCTCTCCCTCTCTCGCCCTCTCTTTCTCACTCTGTCCCTCTGCTTGTGCACTCAGCAAGAAAGAAGCTGCTGTCACAGATGCAACGCAGTTGCTTTTAAGGGGGGTGGACACCTATTGCATTCATGAATGAAACGTTTTTATTGAAACAAGTTCTTGTCATTCTAATATGCCTATTATATTCACTTGTCATGACGATTTTGATGGCATTTTACCCATCATGTTCTTTTTTGTATTATTTTCTGGCTTCAATAAGATTATGTAACATTTTGGAATAAATATACAGATTAGCAGTGCGAAACTGGAGGCCACAATTGCAAATATCTCCACAGCAACACTGAACTTCCCTGGAGAGCTGACATACGCAGGAATAAAGGTGATCCAGACCGCACAGAATATCAGCATGCTGAAGGTGATAAATTTGGCTTCATTGAAATTATCAGGCAGGTTCCGAGCCAAAAAAGCTAGAAAGAAACATAACATAGCCAGGACCCCTATATACCCCAATACAGCCCAGAAGCCTACTGCTGAGCCTAATGCACATTCTAAGATGATTTTGTCTTTGAAGTGTTTAAAATTCTTCAAAGGAAAAGGAGGAGAGATAGTTAGCCAAAGTATGCAAATCAGGACCTGTATGAGAGTGAAAGCCAGAACACTGAGTCTCTGCTGAGCAGGGCCAAACCATTTCATGATATTACTCCCTGGAAGTGTAGCTCTGAAGGCCAGTAACACCACCATAGTTTTCCCCAGAACACAAGACATGCAGAGGACAAAGGTGATCCCAAATGCTGTGTGTCGCAGCATGCAGGACCACTCAGAGGGCCGGCCGATGAAGGTCAGCGAACACAGGAAACACAGAGCCAGGGAGAAGAGCAGCAGGAAGCTCAGCTCAGAGTTGTTGGCCTTGACTATGGGGCTGTTCCTGTGTCTGAAGAAGATGAAAGCCACCATAGCAGTCATGCAAGTTCCTAACAGGGCCGCCGCCGTGAGCAGTGCCCCCATAATCTCTTCATATGATAGAAACTCTGTGTCCTTCTTTTCACAGTCATCTCTTTTCTCGTTTGACCAGAATTCAGGATGGCATCGCACACAGGTGATGGAATCTATAAGTTAAAATCAAAACAGATATTAGATTTCCTGAGCAGCTGCCATATTGTCCCACGGCGGTGGCAGCAGGACAGGCCGCGGGGTCAGAAGATGCCAAAGTCAGGACACTCAGTCAATTACTCATATACATTTAATGAAGGGGGTGGGGCTAAATAATAGGGGCCGTAGTGAGGGATAAGTATGTGCAATCTTCCCCACTGTCATCCTCCTGGGTGACTAACATGTTCTTGCAAATAATTTCACCTCACTCCTTGACTGTCTCGGTATCACAACACATGTTAACTTCCCAACACATAACAAAGGTCGGTAACCCTTTATTTTACAGGTACCCTAGTTACATATGAACTATTTGTAATTACACATGAACACCAAATGTAATTACACACTAATTACCAATAGTTATAAATGAAGTTCATATGTAGTTACATTGTAACAGACCTGTAAAATGGAGTGAGTCTGTTAGACTGTAGTTCATATGTAGTTACATGGTAACGGACCTGTAAAGTGGAGTGAGTCTATTCAACTGTAGTTCATATGTAGTTACATGGTAACAGACCTGTAAAATGGAGTGAGTATGTTCAACTGTAGTTCATATGTAGTTACATGGTAACAGACCTGTAAAGTGGAGTGAGTCTATTTAACTGTAGTTCATATGTAGTTACATGGTACCGGACCTGTAAAGTGGAGAGAGTCTATTCAACTGTAGTTCATATGTAGTTACATGGTAACGGACCTGTAAAGTGGAGTGAGTCTATTCAACTGTAGTTCATATGTAGTTACATGGTACCGGACCTGTAAAGTGGAGTGAGTCTATTCAACTGTAGTTCATATGTAGTTACATGGTAACGGACCTGTAAAGTGGAGTGAGTCTATTTAACTGTAGTTCATATGTAGTTACATGGTACCGGACCTGTAAAGTGGAGTGAGTCTATTCAACTGTAGTTCATATGTAGTTACATGGTAACGGACCTGTAAAGAAGCTCCGGGCTGGCACAGAGATTGCTAAAACCCAGTGGTGGATTCGAACCACTGAACTTCAGATTGCAAAGCAAGCGGCTTTAACCACTCAGCCACGAGGGCTTTCCAACTTTCTTAGTGGAGTTTGGGAGGATAACTGTATGTCAGTCAGATGTAGTTGCCACTTCATAGCTTTGTTATTATAAACAGAGGCTTGGGAATTTTTTTTGATACTTTGTTAGTTGTAGCTTGAAAGACAGGCAATATTGATTAATATGAATGCATTTCTGCAGTGTCACTGTGCCATCAATATTTTCCCCAAGTCTCTGTTTATAAGTCTCCACCAATATTTATTTGATTGCTAGTATTGCATTTACTTGATCCATTAAATAATACTAGAGTACCTGTGGTGTTGCTGATTTCTCCCTCTGCACATGGTATACAGTCATAGCAGCAGACCGGCTTTCCTTTCTGGAGGACTTTACGGGTTCCTGGGGGACAGCTCTCACTGCACACTGACACAGGCACCTGCATGAACAAAAAGCAGTATGAAATACAATTTGATATGCTGTTGTCTTTACAGGTCACCATTTGAAATAAATGTTAAATGTTAAATCAAGATTACAACACAATAATCACATTCCATGAGTGATCATACGGTATGAACCTGTTCTGAGTTCTGTGCCCAAATTAAGGACTTAGTGTGCAGATTTAGCTGTTTTTCTGCAGGTAAAGATGCGTCGTAAAGACCAACAGTCACAAACTCCACACTGCCATTTTTGTCTGGCTGCCAGTTTATGATTTCATACTTTGCTGCTGGGTCTCCGTTCTCATCAAAGTAAACGTCCTCCCCCTCCTTTGTCTTGAACTGAACCTTTTTTATCTGCTGCAAAATCTAAGCAGATAGATATTACTTTACTTATTCCATTAAATGTAATCCACCTTGTATTAACTCTGCAGAATGATGGACATGCAATAATATATTAAACAATACTGTTAAAAAAAAGCAGAATAGAAGAAAATCGTTTCATGAGAAGCACATGTGATGCATAGCCTTCAGTGATGAACTCACCGTGAATGGATCTGGCTGTACCTTATTGCCACATATTTCTTTACAGTCAAGAACACTATGGAGAGCGTGAGCCACAGCATACACTCCTTTATAGACATTGTTAAAGATGGGCATGAGTGACATATCAGTGAAACTGTTTTGCTGCACAGACAGATCTTCAGACCCTGTACAGTATCTCTGATTCCCTCCTGAGCCCTTCGTATGCTTGAACCTACAATCAAACATTGTCTCCCAGAATTCTGTGAACAATTCATGACTAGATGAATTGAGTGACTTAACATCCAAAATGAACTCTATCATACCTGTGACATGGGCCTTAGGGATGGACAGCCCTATAGCACCATCCAGGATGTAGTGTTCATTCATAGTTACAGTGTAGGAATCAATGATCCAGCCCTCACTGCCTACCCACTGGTACCCAGTCAGGTTGTGGGGGGCCATCTCATGTATTAGTATTTGCAAATCAGAGTGGGAGAGGAAAGCGACAATCACCTGGGAGGTGGAAGCTTTGATCATTTCAATTATTGCATGTATTCTTTCTGGTGGATCTGTTCTAAAGAAGGATACAGAGTACTCTAGACAGATGCCCAGCTTTTGGGCCGTCTCTGTGAATATGGCCATGCCGTTATTGCCATAATCATTATTGCTTCTAATTGCCCCCACCCAAGTCCAGCCAAAGTGCTTGACCAACTGGGCCAGAGCTCTGCTCTGGTGGAAGTCACTGGGTGTTGTTCTGAGGAAGGATGGGTACCGGACTTTGTCACTGAGACAAGCACAGCTGGCCCAGTAGCTGATCTAGGGAATAGAAAGAAATGATATTGCCAAGATGAGGATGCAAATTCTAAAACAATGTACACAGGAAAACATAGAGCACATCACATTAGCAGTAATGCTCTTAAAACTACTTTTACTGTGAGCAGTCAGACTCATTTGAAGGATAATTACTGTATTGTCACCAAGAAAATGAAACACAATAAATAGATCAAACTGTGGCCAAAGTCCATTACAGTACATGGTTATACAAAGAAAATAAAAAGAACTCACCAATGGGATATGAAAAGGTCCAATGACAGTGGATATAGCCATGGAAGCAGAGGAGTATAATGGTCCTATAATGGCCTGAACTTGGCCTGGTCTGGTGCAGGGTGCCTTGGAGGCTGTGGATATATTCTCATTAGCATTAGCCAAGGCCAGTGCCACCCTTACTGCAATGGAGCCACATGAATCATAGATCTTGTAGCCCAGAAAGATGCCAGGCAGCAAGTCTGTGCTGTTGTTAATCTCCTCAATGGCAAAGAGCATAGCTTGAGCAAACTGGAACCCTGGGAAATCCAAACTTGGCACAGACAGAAATAGTTGGTGTTATAGCCAGTATGTCCTTGAAATGAAACATTAAAAGTGAAAACGATATGAGCAAACATCTGTTTCAACTCAACTCACCATGATAATTGTATTAATCCATGTTGTATATCTACCCAGCTCTTCCAATCTTACTTATGTCAAGCAGCTTGCTACAGTGTGATTTACCTTGTGCACTGCAGTGGCGGTGGTCTGTATGTGTAGGTGTTCTGTCTGTCTTTCCAGCTGCTGTGGAAAGAGAAGATTCCACCCAAAATAATGTCCCCATTCTTAGACAGCTGGGGGATCTCCGGCTCCCCTATCTGCCGACACACCGGCTCCTCAGCCCCAGAGAGAGATGCCACCAGCAGCAGCTGCAGAAGGACCCAACCCTGCTCTGTCCAGCTTTGGGTGGACACCATACTAAAGACCGTTATACACAAAGAGTGATGTGAATATACAGCACAAAATTGCAATGCAAATGTTGAGCCACCTGTCAATCACAGCAACAGATGTGTACACGTCAGAAGCGAATTTCTGAAAAATCAACCCTTGTCCGAAAAAAATAAAACGCTGCAAATTAATCGCACAAGAAAAGAAAAAAGCGTGTATAAGGACCTTGAGAGACAAACTGCAGGGCAGCAGCAGAGGCACCCTAACAGCAGCAGGGCAGAGCTTGCATCAGTATTTATAGAGATTAAAGCATGATGTAGTAGCAGGTAGTAATGAACAGTGATGTTCCATGGCTCCACAGGGAGGACAGGACAGAGGAGGGAGGTGCAGAACTGGAAATGTTAATGAGTTTTGGCTGTATCTTATGAGAAGTAAAAGAGCAATTTTCAAACCAACATTTGCTCCCTTCTGGTCCTTTGGAATGCGCCTGGCTTGATGCGCTTAAACAATACTCAAGAGTCCATATATTTCCTTTGTTATATTTATTTTCTTTTTCCATTCAGGTTTCATTGTGTTAGGTCATCTTTCTTTTTTCCACGAACAAGGAATTGTTCTTCAATCATGAGAGACTCGTAATATAATTTTAACAAACTTGCGTATGACTCCATGATGTGACGCTCCTCTTGTTTATGAGAGAGGGGCGTCAGTGCTGTATGAGATAGGACATCCCCCCTAAGGGGATCTGTTTCCAACAGGAGTCATGACATTGGTGGTGATCTGGGGAGGTGGTGGGATGAAGCTTCTTGCTCTGGAGATGCTGGATGAATGCGTGATGCTGACACGAGGTGAGTGATGACTGCACAAGTGTGATTTAAGCTGTGGTGATGGGGGCTTTATATAGTACCAGGAGAAGGGCATTTATGATGTCATAACTGACGTCACACTGCAACTTGACGTCATAGAGAAGGTGACGTCGGAGATGGTGACGTCATTTAGTGACGTCATTTGGGCTGAGGGGTATGACAGCATGGGGTGCTCTATTAATGCCTTATTTGGTCTTCCATGATTGAAATTCAGTCTAAGACTACACTTCAATCATGAGAGACTCGTAATATAATTTTAACAAACTTTATTGAATCAGAATAGACAGTTTGAGTATGGCGTATGACTCCATGATGTGACGCTCCTCTTGCTTATGAGAGAGGGGCGTCAGTGCTGTATGAGATAGGACATCCCCCAAAGGAATTTAAAGTTATTTCAGGAACTGGGAGAGTGAAAACGGGGGGTCATGGAGCTCGCCTGGGGTATGCTTTAGTCAGGTCATGGGCTGACAGGGGGAGAATTTATGCATGCCAGGAGATGAGGGGCTGACCGTTTTTTTTTTAAGGCAAAGCGGGGATGCAAGGGAGTGGATGTGGATAGCCCGGGCATGGGCACATTGATGAGAAAAAGGAGAGTTTGATCACCACCAACGAAGTGCTTGCTGCCTCTTTAGTCATGGAAGGAGGGATCTTTGGGCTGATAATATGGCGTCTTGCTCTGGTCGAATGTAGGATGCAAAGGCTGATGAGGACCAGCGCCCCAGTTGTTGAAGGGAGGCGGAGGACACCCCCTGCATGGCTGCTGATGTGGCTGCTCCGATCCTGAAGGAGTGACTGGAATAGTTCTCTGCAGGGATGTTGCATTTCTGGAGTGTGGTCTTGAAGTGAAGGATGAACCAGGATCTCGTCATGTGATGATGGGGAGAGATGAGGAAAAGGGGGGCCAAGGGACTAGTTGGGGGCCTGATTCTAATGTATTGAATCATGGCCGAGTAGGGGCAGAAGGGAGATTGGATGCGAGCAATGATTATAGAGCAAGCTCCGCCTACTTTGGTATGTTTCAGGGAGATGCTATAGTGGTCGGGTGGAATTTTAAATCGGAGAGAGTTATGTCACGTGAGGGTTGGAACGTGGCGGGGGATGTAAACTCGCTGATTCTGAGGAACCCATAAAAGGCCAGGGAAAATACGCACTCTAAGAGGATGTCTAAAAAGGTGGAGTGAATGCCTTGTCTGAGGCTGGTTAGCAAGTGCCGTAATATGGGGAGAGTAATGGGACGCCGGGAGTCGGGGGCAGACGGAAAAGCTTTTGAAATGCCTTTTAACTCATTCATGGCCAGTTTAGGACTGCCAATATTTAGCACAGGCCAAAGATTTTCATAATTGTTGGTCATCTTTCAAGACCCACAGTAAATTATCTATTAGCACCAAAGTGATTTGCAATACCTCAAAATGAAGATGTACGTCTCTGGGTTCACCAGGAAAAAACAAGTGAGCTTTTACCATGTTCTGTACTCTACTTATAGCCATTTATATACACCCTGTTTTCACCAAAAAGGTCTCTCGGAGAAGAGAAACAGCAGAAAAGGCAATTTTTGTAAAAGACACAATCTCAGGCAGAACTCGCTCTCAATTCTTTTATTTTGAACTGTATTGACATCAGACATGTAAATATTATTCATTATGACACAAATGACAAAAAAAAAAAAATATATATATATATATATATATATATATATACATGTGCTTTTTTTACATTCAACAATACAGTTTACTCAGTGTGAGTGAGTGTGCAGACAGACACACAGACAGACAGACAGACAGACAGACAGACACACAGACAGACAGACAGACACACAGACAGACAGACACACAGACACAGACACAGACACAGACACACACACACACACACACACACACACACACACACACACACACAGAGAGAGAGTTCTGTCCACAGCTGCTGCTGGATCGCACCTCCTTCCCCCGCAAATTAGCATAGGAGGGGAACACCAAACTGGTTTGAGATCAGCGTCTAGCCTCCTCTGCCTCTGCTGCATCGTTTTCCTCCTCTCGTTCGGGCTGGGACGAATGCTGCGACATACAATCCATGGCTGCGACACAGGAACGGGTCCGGCTTGGCTTTGGGACCAGGCGCTGGAACCGGATCGATCATGTTCGTCACGGGTTTGACTACTGCGAACAACTCAATCCAGGTTCGCACTGCAGCAAGGCGAGCAGTGCAGCGTGCCGAGGGGCGTTTCAATGGCGTTTCTCCTCTCTACAAGGAAGCGCGTTTCTCTGTTTTTCCTCCTGCTCATTTCAAAACAACAGCTGCGGTATGTGTTTGATCGCGTGTTGTCGGCTATGCCTTTGAGGCTAGGGACCTGAAAACATGTCACAGGCTGGGGAAGTGTTTGAACTACGTGCTGCACTAATAAAAACAAAAACACGTCAAACACGTCATTGGCCCTCTGGGCTATTCCTGATAACACGTCAAAGACGTCTTTGGCCATGAATGAGTTAATAGTAGTTTAACAACTGGATTTGTAAATAGACTGGGAAAAGCCGGGTCGAGGCACCTGGCGTAAAATTGGATGCCTGCCACTAGGCTGCGAATGTAAGGAGGGCGGAGGAGGCGGACATCTACGCAGAAAGTAATGAAGGCACATACTGTGGGAATTAGAACGGGGTGAACGGGCTGGTTGACGGAGAGGCAGAACATGGCAAACATTCGCCAAGCCGCGTCGTAAGCTTTGATAGTGGAACTGGCCAATCCTTGCCTAATATAGGACTGGGCCGAGTGGAGTAAATGGGTGAGATGGGGATTGCGCTCTATGAGAGCGTGAGGGCAGAAAAGGAGGGGTTAGGCGTCGGAGTCGAGTCCGCTTCGGGGTAGAGTCTGCGGAACGCCTGGAAATTGAAACGGGAGAGGTGATCAGCGATTATGTTAATATGCCCGGGGATGTGCCTGGCGACCATGATAAAATTATGGGTGACGGAAAGCCAGGTTAGGCGCCTGACGAAAGGCATAATGGCCGGGGAAGATGATCGTCCTTTATTGATGATGGCGACTACTGCAGCATTATCACCGGAAGAGATGCCGGCTGAAAAGGGGGATACAAGCCTGAAACCTGGGGCGGTGCTGTTTGGGCTGCTGCCGTGGGGAGCGTGGGGCTCCCGAGCGTCCTCAGCCGGGCATCGACGAGGGACCCGACCAGTGAAGAAATCGTTGCAATCAGGGGATCTTGGAGGCCTGGAGGGGCTGGAAGCCTTGGCGCGTCCGCCGAGGAGCCGGCGGTCTTGGTGCGCTTCGCTGGGCCTTTCTTGGAGGTGGACTTCTTGGCTCTTTTGCCGCGGCCACGGCCTCCGGAGTGCTGTGCGGACTGAGATCCGGGCGAGACGATTTGGACCTCCGTGGCGCTGGATCTTCTTTTGCGGCCGCGGCCCCTGGTGAGAGGAGCGTCCCATGTGACGCCTGTGACGCCCGAAGATGAAGCCTGGGGATTGGGGATTTGCCCGGGGCTGGCCGGGGGGTTGAACGTGCTCTGGAGGAAGGCGTCCACGGTGGAGCTGAACCTTTGCTGCTCGTCTTCGGACTCGGACATGGTGAAGGACTGAATGAAGCTTCTTGCTCTGGAGATGCTGGATGAATGCGTGATGCTGACACGAGGTGAGTGATGACTGCACAAGTGTGATTTAAGCTGTGGTGATGGGGGCTTTATATAGTACCAGGAGAAGGGCATTTATGATGTCATAACTGACGTAATTTGGGCAAATGATGTCACACTGCAAAGGTGACGTCATAGAGAAGGTGACGTCGGAGATGGTGACGTCGGAGATGGTGACGTCATTTAGTGACGTCATTTGGGCTGAGGGGTATGACAGCATGGGGTGCTCTATTAATGCCTTATTTGGTCTTCCATGATTGAAATTCAGTCTAAGACTACACTTCTTACCATAAGAAGGGTGCAGATCAAAGCATCAAAATGAAAGACATAAAATATAACTCAAATTCAGTTAGTACAGCAGTCAAAAACCGTGTGGCTACACACCCAAAGAACCAAGCCTGAATGCCTGAATGCCAGCTCCACTCCCCAAACCCCTTTACCATACCAGCTGAAAACAACTACCATTACTCCCTCAGCTGATTGGCAAAGAAAGAAAGACATTCCAATTACAATCCTCTCATACAACACCAATAGTTCATATGCCCATTCCTCATATTTCATTATATTAATGCATAATTCAATAAAACAAAATCAATATCAAAACTCATACTTTTGGCTCCAACAAGCAGGGTGGGAATTTCGTCAGTTTAGGGACAAGGCCATTTGGCCTTCGCTGTCGCAAAAGGCCACATGCCAGGGCACAAAGGCCATTAAAAAATGCTGTTAAAGCTTCAGGAATAACATTCAGAGAGCCTATCATTGATCTGCAGCTACAATATATGTGAGGCTAATTAATAAGAGCATTTGGAGCATACGAATAAACAATTTAACTTTCAAATAAGAAAGGAAAACAAATGACATGAAAAGCATGGCATGGCATTAACTTTTTTATTTGCAATAAAAAACACTTTTTTTGTTATTGTTGAGGCTGTATTGTAAACCGTAACACTAGCTCAGGATACACTTGACTCAAATATAAAGTCATCAATAAAAACCAATACATAGAAAAATACATTAGCTAGAAAGAGTAGAAAAATAAAAATATATATGAAAATATAATAGAGCAGCAACAATGGCATGCAAACGTTACGCATTAAATTTACTGGAGCAACCACAGTATGAGGATCTTTTGTTTTTCCTTAACTAGCTCTGGTTAACTCATTCATGGCCAGTTTAGGACTGCCAATATTTAGCACAGGCCAAAGATTTTCATAATTGTTGGTCATCTTTCAAGACCCACAGTAAATTATCTATTAGCACCAAAGTGATTTGCAATACCTCAAAATGAAGATGTACGTCTCTGGGTTCACCAGGAAAAAAAAGTGAGCTTTTAGCATGTTCTGTACCCTACTTATAGCCATTTATATACACCCTGTTTTCACCAAAAAGGTCTCTCTGAGAAGAGAAACAGCAGAAAAGGCCATTTTTGTAAAGGACACAATCTCAGGCAGAACTCGCTCTCAATTCTTTTATTTTGAACTGTATTGACATCAGACATGTAAATATTATTCGTTATGACACAAATGACAAAATATATATATATATATATATATATATATATATATATAAGCAATATAGCATGAGAGCCAGTGTGTTGTGAAGAATATATCCCCCTGATCAGCTGTTATCCCACGAGGCCGCAGGCCGAGTGGGATAACTGCTGAGCAGGGGGATATATTCCACAACACACGCAGCTCGAGTGCTATATTGCTTTTATAAAACGGTTTCCAAGTATGATAATATAATAATAATAATAATACTATAAGTCCGACTCCGACTGGCATGTCATTCTGATAGAGTCAGTTGAAACACTACTGTAAGGCGGGACCGCAAGAACATGCGAGTGATTTGATTGGATCGTTCTGGAGACTGAAGTTGACATTGGCCAATCCTGGCGCTTGCTGAGTAGCTGAGAGCTTTCTGGAATCCCCGACAGGCAGCTCGAGCCGCAGCGCTGCATTCTCAGCGCTTGCTGAGAAGCTGAATGCTTTCTGCAAAGCCGACACCAACTAACGTTACGGGGTTAAATGCGGGGTTAAATGCGGGGTTAACAGCCTTTCTTTTGCAAAGAAGACATTAGCCCGCATCTATTCTTGTACAAAACATCATTTTCTGCGAAGTATTAGTAAAGTTATAAGCGAAGATCGATTCACAAGGATCTGACAGCTGTCTCCGCCATTTTTTTTTTCTACGTTGTCATTTGAGGTAAGCCTTATTATTACTCTCTTAGTAAGAGAGTTGCCATGGCAACCAATAACCCATGGCCATGGGTTATTGAACTCGGTTACTGGAATTATACAATGGCTGTGAACCAATCAGATTGCTTGATTTCAGAAAGCCGTTTTATAAATATATATATATACATGAAGTGCTTTTTTTACATTCAACAATACAGTTTACTCAGTGTGAGTGAGTGTGCAGACAGACACACAGACAGACAGACAGACAAGTGCCTTTTAAACATGTTATCTGGATCATGTCCTGCTAGAGAGAACAGGATATTTTCAGGTTTTGCCTTTCTAAACATGAGGGGTCTTTGTTAAGAAACAACTGGATATGAGCCGTTTTTTCTGCCAGTGGGCGGCGGGGGGGGGGGGGGGGGGGGGGGGGGGGGCGCGGTAGCATCTATCAAAAACAAGAAATGTGATAGGAAACAGCTTTAGCGAATTTGTAACCAAACAAAAACAAATCAAGTCATATCTGACTTGTTTAAAATTTATTTCTCCCCACAAAAGTTTGATAGCCTATCAGTCAGTCAGCTCCTATCCTCTCCACAGTGTGGATGCACAGTCTGCCTGCCTGACAAATCTGGAGACTTCAAAAAACATGTTTTAACGGAGTCCATTGACAACGAGGGGTGGCAATGTGCCAAAAATGCCTTTGTTAAGCTACATAAAGCCGCGCAGTCAAAATAGTGGTCGGACTGTCGTCAATCACTGTGGGTGATTTATTTTATGACATTCAAGTCATATCTGACTAGTTTGAAATGTATTTCTCCCCACAAAACTTTGATAGCCTATCAGTCAGAGTCAGTCAGCTCCTATCCACTCCGCAGTGTGGGCGCACAGTAGCGTCAGGGACGATGAAAATTAATTTGGGGATGGAGCCATACGATAGCCTAAACACGCTCTGCTCGTTATGAACAGCGTTAAAAATGACATGCCACACACACACGCACACTAAACAGACATGCGGGCACTGGCAGAGAGACAAACAGGCAGATAGAGCGGCACGCATTGCGCTAAAAGTGTCAGAATGTCGGCTGCTCTTTGTGATAGTTGTTTCATTTGCTTCAGTCATCCTGCTGCCTCGTATTCTCAGGAGCGCGTTTCTGCTCCACTTTTCACTTTCCTTCCCCGCTGCCTCTCTGCAGTCAAGCCAGCCCTCACCTCGGAAAGCATATTGCAGCACTTGAGGAAACCGTGAGTTTGCTCGTTGATATAAGCGATTGCCCGAACGATTCATTAATTAATAAACTAGCGAACGTGAAGTGAGTCACGAAGAGCCACACCCACCCACTCAGACATATGCGGATCATATCGTTCCACTGTTTAACATGACCAGCGCTTGCGTGGAAGCGGATCTTATACCGGTGGTCGAGGTAGATAAGATACGGAGTCTCGGGAGTGCGCGTAGGCCGGCTAATTGTTGTTTAACATGCAGGCCAACCGGCTAGGTGCAGGTTATAATACGGATTCCACTGCATGTTAAGAAGTGGCTACAGACAGACAGACAGACAGACAGACACACAGACACACACACACACACACACACACACACACATACACACACACACAGAGAGAGAGAGAGAGTTCTGTTCACAGCTGCTGCTGGATCGCACCTCCTTCCCAGGGAACACTATTGATCGCCCCGCAAATTAGCATAGGAGGGGAACACCAAACTGGTCTGAGATCAGCGTCTAGCCTCCTCTGCCTCTGCATCGTTTTCCTCCTCTCGTTCGGGCTGGGACGAATGCTGCGACACAGGAACGGGTCCGGCTTGGCTTTGGGACCAGGCGCTGGAACCGGATCGATCACCCTGCAGCAAGGCGACCAGCGCAGCGCGCCGAGGGGCATTTCAATGGCGTTTCTCCTCTCTGCACAAGGAAGCGCGTTTCTCTGTTTTCTGTTTTTCCTCCTGCTCATTTCAAAACAACAGCTGCGGTATGTGTTTGTTCACGTGTTGTCTGCTTTTTCTTTGAGGGCAGGGACCTGATACCATGTCACAGGCTGGGGAAGTCTTTGAACTACGCGCTGCACTAATAAAAACAAAAACACGTCAAACACGTCATTGGCGGGGAGGGCTATTCCTGATAACATGTCAAAGACGTCTTTGGCGGTGAATGAGTTAATTCCCTAAATTATTCAACCTCCTCCAAACAGAGCAAACAGTGGAAAACATTCCAGTGATCAACTACTATTACTGCGATAATTGCTCTCAATAAAGCAATAAAAATAAAATAAATTGTACTTTTGTTTATGCCTCAGAAAAACATGGAAGCTGTAAACCAGGGGTGGGCAACTATTTTTCATGGGGGGCCACATGAGAAACCCAGATTGTTGCTAGCCTGACTCCACCAGACGGGGGCGGCATTGTTCCACAAATTCACAATCCACCTCAGTCTGGCCCTGGCCTCAGAGAGGCGTTCAAACCGGCCGCCACCCAGGCGCACCAATCAGCGTGAGCTACGGGCGGGCTTTAGGCGAGACCGGGTGTGACGCCACCGAGAGGCGCCGGTGCGTTTGTAGTTCTTTCACTATTCAACATGGCGGCGGCTACCGAGGCTAGCTCCAGTGAGCTATTCAAACATTCTATTCAAAACAATAAGCTAACATAAACGTTAAACACTTGATCTTACAGTGAGTACGAAACCGTAACTGTATTGCTGTAACGTTATCAACTATGAACGTTAGTAAACAAGACATTGTTGTAGAATTTGGGGCGATAGCCTTCAGACCGTTGCTAGGCTGGGATAACTTATTAGCAGCTGTAAGGCTGTAATGGCTAACGGCTAGCCATTCACGCAAGTCACACAAACACAAAGCCCTTCTCACCACAGCCCAGTAAACATGCAATCTGTTAAACCATCATTTTTGTTCCAAATCGAAATAAATCATAACGTTAATAGAAATGCCACTGAATTATTAGCTAATCAACACAGAACTGCAAAGTTCTTAAAGTTTGAGATTATATCCAAATACATGCTGCATGGTGTAACCAGGGTGTTTTTCCTCTTCTCTGTTGACGTCCTCTGGGCTCCAAGCAGCTCCCTTTCGCAGATTCATCTGACAACATCTTTATGCATTTACATCAACTTATCATTTGACCCAATCGTGCCTCAAGACCAGCAGATTATGTAACAACAACACCACACACGGCCGTCTTTTCTCCGTTTAGTTTATTATCACAAAAGTAAGCAAATAACATTCTCCAGTCATGCGTAAATATCTACCATTCCACTGACACATATGCTAAAATTCACCAGTTAAATAGTAGCGTTAAATCATTATATTGTATCAAAGCATTTGGTTGTTGCCATTATCATAAAGGCTAGAGAGCGTTGCGTCTCCATGACGTTAGCCGTCCAGGGTGCGTGCCACTCGGTGTCATATCGTGTCATCAGTTCCCTGAAGAAACGAACAACGATATGTGTTAGTGAATGAATCGCTGTTAACGTTAACATTAATCATCAATCATCAGACGTAGCACCCCAACCTCCAAATGTTGCTATCGTTAGCGTAACATCAGTTAATCCAATCAGTTACATTTAACGTGCAAAATGGCCTACCTGCACTTCATCCTCAGTCAGACATCTGCAGTAATTCTTCTTTCTTTTGTCAATGGTTGCACCCAATATTCACCTTACAAAAACAGCAAAAAATCTGCGAACTCCAAGCTAACTATTAGCAATTGTAGTCCTAGCTGATCAGGCGCTGGTACGTCATGAAGGGAAGTCGATCTGATTGGTTGGCGTTGGCAAGCCCAGACGGTGACAGACAGACGGTCCATCCAATCACCTGCCTAGTAGCTTGAAAAAAGTGACCGCCCTCTTCAGCAATGTAGCTTGGCCGAATCCAGATGGATGTTGTTTGTGAAACAGATATTTGAAGCAAACTCATTGATCTGGCAGCGTCAGAGATTGTTGCCGGGGGCCGAACAAATATTGTCATGCCGTAACCCATGGATGGCAGGGTTGGCCCTATCCATCTGGGGGCCCTAAGCAGGATATAGATTAGGGGCCCCCTCCCAGGTGGATTGGGGGGGGGGGGGGGGGGCAAACGTGACGATGATGATGCTCGTTTGCAGCCCTATCAGTGTCAAGCAAGCTTGTAGAAGCCAGGAGCCATAGGGGCCAGGTCAGTTAAACCAGGGTTTCCCAACCTTTTTTGTTCCAAGGACTGGTAGATACATGGGAAAAAAAGTCGCGGACCGGTTGTCAATTTTAATGATTTTAGTTACATATATATTTACTCACCAGGTGGTGACAAAGGGTAAATAACAGCCTTTTGTGTTGTACTGTATGTAGCCTACAGTATTTATGTTTTTGTTCAAACTACAAACATAAAAAAACGTCAACTTGAAACTATATTTTAACTACCACACACAGCCTATAATATTATTGCCTATGTTTATAAAAACTCCCCGGGCTCTAGGCAGCCGCTTAGTTTGCGTATAGAGTGGGCCGGCCCTGATGGATGGGCAACTTTGATGATAGAGAGGGCCACAAAAAAATGTCCTCGCTACCAGATTTTGCTGGGGGCCGAATGGCGCCAGCGTGAAAAATTTTGGGCATTTGAAGCCAGGTTTAAAGGAATAACTCATTTTAAATTAACAGTTGTGATGTCATTATTCAGTCTTAACCACCAATATTTGATCCTTTTCTCACTCACTCCTATGTCACCACCTGCTCTCCCTGCAGCGCTTGAAATTAACATTTTTGACCACCTGCCAATATGGCTACTAGATTTTAAAGTTACCAGCCAATTAGAATTTCCACTAGCTGGAATGTTTTTCTTGAAATAAACCAGAATATGAGTGGGTTAATTTAAGCATAAGTATCGGCCCGGGATTCTCAAAGCCTGTGTTGAGGGTCACACGCACACGAACATGCTAGGCAATTTGCAGGCTATGCTAATGATGCAAACGATAGCTGCAAACTATCTGCAAGAATATAATAATGTAGCTAGAAATGCATGTTCCAACATTGCTGTTCAACAGATACAATAGGTCACAGTTTAACGTTAGTGGAAATGGATGGGTGTGGGGCGACCTGAGATGACAAATGTACTGTTAAAGCAGCTACGAGCAAGATTTTTGATTGTTATTAAACAGTATAATTACAATATTGATGCATCACATCTTACCTATAATAGTAGCTGAGACCAAAGCCGTGTGAATCGGAGATTGCTCTCTTAAGTCTGTGTCTGTCTAAACTCGCGTCAACACGGGGCTCTCTCTCTCTCTCTCTCCTTACCGCCGGACCGGATAAACCCGGAGGTGAAACCCGGAAGTGAAACGCAGCTGCCTGCCTTCCCCCGTTCGCGCTGCCTAGCAACATACCATAAACAAGGAGAACGCCATGCATACTCTCGCGAACATCTCTCGTTATATTCTAACAGGTTTTTTGGAAGTTATTTTGTGGTTATGGCCGAAGTGGCTGCTGCAAACCGTTTCATTTCACTTCCTGATCTGCCCTGGCCACAGAGAGACACTGGCCGATTCACTCGGGGTTCAAGCGAGACTACTCTGCGTTGGTCTCGTCTACTATTAGAGGTAAGATGTGATGCATTGATATTAAATTTAGACTGTTTAATAACAATCTAAAATCTTGCTCGTAGCTGCTTTAACATTGCCCCATGTTAATTGAACCATATATATATAAGCCGCATGCACTTTGCTGCCGACGCTTGTAAACGTATTTCTTTCATTTGCGGCACTCTCTTACGTCGTGGCATTGTTCTGGAAAGACGATAGTACAGTTGTTACAAAGCGAGATAATCTACACCTGGCTGAATGGCAGGGGCAACTTGGCATTGACTTATCTGACATTATATGGGACAGGAGTAAGTCCGTGGTGCAATTCTGCTCAGTTAATAGTAGACACCAACTGATCCAGGTTAAAGTCACTCACCGTCTTCACTATTCTAAACATAAATTGCACAGGATTTACCCGTCTATCTCACCACTGTGTGACAGGTGTCAGAGGGTACTCTGTCTCATGCCTTCTGGTTCTGCCCTTCATTGGCGGGTTTCTGGGCCAAAATATTTGACTGGTATTCTAAAGCCTACAAAATAACCCTTTAGCCGGAGGCAGACATCGCCATCTTTGGTTGCTCAGAGTCCTCTTTGAACTTTCCTACAGCTGTGCAACAGTCTCTGACACAGGGGACTATTGTCGCCAAGAAACTAATTCTGCAGGAATGGAAGTCCCCCTCTCCTCCTTCTTTTGAGCCATGGTTGGTGGACATGATCTATATTATACGAATGGAGAGACTCCGGTTCCTACGGACCAACTCACTTAAAAAGTTTTCGGTTATCTGGGACCCGTTTTTGGCCTACCTTGATGAGGTTAGGGGCGCCCGCTGAGACTCGTCCAGCTGGTTTTTCATTAACCCCGTACGTGGGATCCCATATATGACATCTCTTGGAAGCACATGGACACCTGTAGCAGCTGGTAAAATCTACCAGCTGAAATCTACATTTCAATGTTACAACATGGTGCATGTTGTAATATTGAAATGTAGATTTTTTCCCCCCTCTCTCCCTTTCTTTCCGTGTGCCTGAGTTTGTTTGTTTTTGTTGATGTTTTGAAAACTGAAAATAAAATATTGGAAAAAAAAATCTACACCTGGCTAAGTAGCTAATGCTAACATGAATGAACCGGCAAGCTAGCGTTAACGTTGGTGGAAATCACGTTACGTTGTGTTACAGAGAGGTTTGATTCAGTAAACTAAGTCAAGTATCTCTATCGCTAGCTTATGCTTACCTGTATAAAGTTAACGTCCCAGGTCCCACTCCATTCGGTTTTCTGTGTTGAACTAGTTGTTTGTGAATGAATGAAGGATGAGGCTCCAGGCTGCTGCTAGCCTAGCAGCTTTGATGTGTCAGCCGCAATCCGCATGCGCCTGTTACAAGTCCCAAGGCATTGGGCTCTGTATTCAGATAATATGTTGTGTAGGGTGACCTGTATTTAACAGGGAAAACGGGGGGAAACACGAGACAGGGAGATGAGGTGATATTGTCCTCTGAGTCTGCTCAGTCAAGTCTTTATTTTCACAATCTTCTTCATATAAAAAAATAAGCAATATTCCAGTCACCAACATTGGTTTCCATTTTCCCATTTCTTTTCACAGCTATATTTCAAATATAGTTCAGTGGGTTTACTTTATCAGTAAATTACATTGCACACAATCAGTGTTGCAACCAGCAGTCACTGTGTGAATTACAGTAAACACCATTGGCTTTAGACATAAAATGCATTAAACTAAAACGTCAAAATAAACATCTGAGTACTCTGAGTGACTTGCCATATTCGAGAAAACCTTATTTATAAATCATCTTAACCTTATAAACTGTTCAACATTCATACAACTATATGTTCACATAGCACATGCACCAGTAGGCTATTAGCTTAACAGGCTAACTCTTAGCACATCATCAATGGCTTCATTAGCATTCACCCATTCCCAAAACGACTTGACACTTGGTAACACGGACTATAGTTTACACCTTCACTTAGCTCCTTCCCCCCACCCCACAATGACAATTACAATCCCCCAAACACAATAGGACAAAATTCAGTTCACTAAAGCAACGAAAATAATGTTAAATAAATGCGGTCGGCCATCTTGTCCCATGCGCCACCATTATAAAGCTGTTAGCTTTGTTAGCCAGCTATGTTAGCCTTTAGCTACCAAACGTAACTTGTAAACTAATTGTTACTTCTTTTTAACCCACGCATTTTACATGTTATATGACACCTTAGATTCGTTATCTAGCAGTGTTTTGATACTAACCTGTATTTAACAGGGAAAACGGGGGGAAACACGAGACAGGGAGATGAGGTGATGTTGTCCTCTGAGTCTGCTCAGTCAAGTCTGAGGTGATGTCAGGTTCCGTTTCCTACATCACACTGTGGACGCGACAGCGCCTCCCTGTGTTGTAAACTAGAAACACTGTATTAACCCAAGTGTTCAAAGCAACTACATAGGTGTAAAATTAAATTAATTTAGCCTATACCATAAAACAAAATGTGACTGCTTTTATGGGTGTCACACGCTCCCCAACAAAAAGAAATAGGCTCCGGCCTTTCCAACTCGTTGAGCTCCTATTATTTTAGTACCCATACATCGGAATGCTGTAAGGCATTATCAAGGGGTAGGGTAATGTCTGGGGTGGTGGTGGGAGATAATAAAGTGGAGTGCCCCCCCATAAACATAGGAGGTATATTGTGAACTGCTAGTGTATTGACTGCAGTGTGGGGCTGGAATGAAGGTTGACCTAAGTGCTGGTAGGTAAATGTTTGTGTGGGTTTTCTTTCTCTGGTGGACCTTCTAATTGTATCTGGGTGAGTATCAGTCGAGGGGATCAGGGTCGGTCGGAGTGGACTATCTTCAGGTGCTGGGGGTCGGCGTGGACTATCTTCAGGTGCTGGGAGTTCGTACCCATCCTGTTCACTTCCAGCCTCTGACATTTCAACCTCTTCAGGTAGGTCCTCTTCCTCCATCCTTTCCTCTTGCTGCCTTGTCCCTCCCATTCCTCTTCCAGATGTCTCAATCCTAACTTCTTTTTCTCTTTCAGGTTCGGCATGAAGACGACTTTGCGGCGGATTCCAGGTAGGTACCTCTTCAGCAGGATGTCGGCGAGGATCACAGGTAAGTGCTTTGTCAGAGGGGCGTCGGCGAGGATCAGAGGTAGGTACTTGGTCAGTGGTTTGGTGGTCACTTCTTTTACGTGTTCTCAGCCAGTACTGGTATTTAGGGTTTTCATCATCATCAGAGTTTGTGTCGCTTGTTTGTAGTGGAGCAGGTGGCGTTTCATCCTCGGCTGCTACTGCTCTTTTCTTTCCCTTCCTTTTCTTAGGTGCAGAGGGGTTTACTGTTGGAGGGGGTAAGTCTGCCGGTAGGTCATTGACCACGTGCAACAGGTTCCGATGTAGGATGCGTGTCTTGAAACCATCGGCTTCTGACACCACCTTGTACACAGGGCTGTCGCGAACTTGTTCTTTTACCACATAGATGGTCTTCTCCCAGTAAGCCCTTAGCTTCCCAGGCCCACCTCTCTCCCCCAAGTTTCGTACAAGCACTCTGTCGCCTGGCTTCAGGATGACTCCTCTTGTATGCTGGTCATAATACTTCTTCCCTCTGGCGCTGGACTGTTTGGAGTTCTCAGCCGCAATCCTGTAGGCTTCAGTCATCGTCTTGGCCCATTTCTCGGCGTAGCCTCTAGGAGTCTGAGCTTCTTCGTTGACGTTCAATCTGAACACGATTCATGACACGTGCAATTATACGCGTGGACTATTTGAGGGAGGTGCTCCTTCCATCTTTCTTTCTCCTTCTCCGCCAGGGTCTTCAGCATCTGCAGCAATGTTCTATTGAAGCGTTCGGCGGGATTGCCCTGGGGATGATACGGCGTTGTTCTGGAGTGCCCAACTCCACTCAAGTTCTGCAGGGTAGTGAACAGTTCATTTTCGGACTCTCTGCCTTGGTCATGGTGTAACTTGCCAGGATATCCAAACCGGGGAACGAAATCACTGAATATCCTCTCTGCAGTGGTCTTGCCTGACTTGTTCCGAGTCGCATAGGCTTGGGCAAATCTTGTGAAATGGTCAATTACCACAAGGATGTACTCGTAGCCACCTTTACTGGCTTCCAGGTGTAAGTAGTCGATGGAAACCAACTCGAGAGGTGAGGTAGTGGTGATGCTGCCCATCAGAGCCCTTACATGCACAACCGGTTTCTTCTGTTTAATACATGGACAGCGTTTGGTCACATATGTATCCACTTCCCGCTTCATATACGGCCAGTAAAAACGCTCCCTGGCCAAGTTGAGAACTCTTTCCACTCCAACATGGCCCATGTCATTGTGTAGTTGATGGAGGACCATTGACTTATATTGAGCTGGTAGGACAAACTGACGCCTTTGGCTGGTTCTTTGGTATAATAGTCCATCTTCCATGTGGAGCTTCCCCCACTCATGCATCAGTTTTTTTACTGTCTCGCTCACGCCTTGTCTCATTTCGTTGGTGAGTATCCTGTTGGTTTCTTTGAGTTCCATTATCTTTCCAATGGCTGGATCAGATCTTTGGGCTTTAGCCAATTCATTATGGTCAATTGCTGATATGGGGTCTGGGACGCCGTCCCCAGATGATCCATATTGTGTCACATCCGGTATGCAATCTGAGATGCTGCATTCAGACGCTCCATTCCGCGTCATGCTCAGAGCTGCCACCCAGGCAACCTCTTGCATCTTCGCTGCTCTGGTCCCCTCCCACATGGCACTGACAACCTCCCGGGGCAGCTCCTCTGTACATTCCACCAGGTACGTGTCAACATCAAGGGGACAGCGAGAGAGTGTGTCAGCATCTATGTTGCTTTTCACCGGCCTGTACTTTACATTGAACCTGAAATCAGACAGCTCCCCCACCCACCTGTGACCCACAGCCTTCAGTTTGGCAGTGCTAAGCACATAAATCAGGGGATTATAGTCTGTATACACCGTGAAGTGTGGTGCATAAAACAAATAATCCCTGAATTTCTCGCAGATGGACCATTTGAGGGCAAGGAATTCCAGTTTCCCGGAATGGAGTCTGTAATTTCTCTCAGCTGTGGTGAGGGTTCTTGAACCGTACCCAATGACTCTCATTTTCCCGTCCTGTCGTTGGTATAAAACGGCTCCAAGTCCCTGTTTGGAGGCGTCTGTGTGCAGGGTGAAGGGCATTTCGAAGTCTGGGTAGGCGAGGACAGGAGGGCTTGTCAATGTGTCGATCAGAGGACTTCTTGATGTTCATCAGACCATACCACCTGAGTTTTTGATGGTAACTGGCCACATTTGCTCTTTCCTCTCTTGAGTTTGTTTTGCTGGACATTGGCTATGCCATCTTTCATTTGCAGTAACTCATAGCTTGGCTTGGCGATCCTAGAGAAATCTTTAACGTAGGCTCGGTAGTAGCTCAAGAACCCCAGCACTCGACGGACGTCTCCAACGGTTGCAGGTGTCTTGACTTTCAGTACATGTACGGCGTCCAAGTCTTTAGGATCAATCCGGACACCAGCAGCAGACACCAGCCGACCCACATAGCGCACCTCTGCTTTGAACAGCTCGCACTTGGTTGGTCTTAGCTTGACGCCATGGCGTTGTAGAGCCTGAAGGACTTTCCTGAGCCCGGCAACATGGTCCTCAAAGGTTCGAGCGTAGCAGAGGACATCATCCAAGTATGGAATGCAGCACTGATCCCGCAGAGAGTCCAGCATTTCCTCCATACTCCGTTGAAATGCAGCGGGGGCGTTGGTCAGGCCGAAGGGGATTCGGACCCACTCGTAGAGTCCCCAAGGCATGATGAATGCTGTAAGATGACGTGAACCTTCGGCTATGAAGCCCTGGTGGTACGCCTTTCCCTGGTCCAAGATGGAGAACCAGCTGTAGCCACCCAGGGTGTCCATGAGGTCCTGGATCCGGGGCAGGGGGTGCCTGTCTGGTACGGTTTTCTGATTTAAGAGCCGGTAGTATGGCGATTTTGATTTTACAACCCAGCCCTTGACCAGGAGATCTTGGATATATTCCTTGACTTCCTGATACAGAGGCTTGGGCACTGAGGTGTATGATTTCTGGACTGGAATATCATCCTTCAGTGTTATGGGCATTTGTAGGCTTGGTATAGATCCCATGTCATTGTCATCGCGAGCAAACGCCAGTGACTCCTCGAACAGCATCTTCTTCACAATGTCTTGCTGTGTCTTGTCAAGATGGCTTATGTCAACTGGAGGATCCCATTTTACAGCTGCATAATTTTTGTTATGGTTCAGGTCAGGGTGTGAGCTGACACTGTTGACTGTTGCGCTGTTTGGTTGTGTAGGCTGTTCGGGCTGGTCTGTTTCTATTATCTTTACTATTGGTTGGATGCTTCCAAGGACAGTTTTACGACGCAGAACCACATCTTTGTTGGTGTTATTCCCAATGGGAAATTTGACAAAAGTGTTTCCTGTCTTACAGACCTCAATCAAACCATCTCCTACATCCAGTTGTTGGAGTTGTATGTCTTCGCTGGGCTCGAACAGGACAACAGGATCTGCGAAGTGAAGGTTAGCTGGCATTTTACATTTAACATGTGCGACTTGGCCTGCTCGGATCACAATATCATGTAGACCCACTTTGACCATTGCTTCATCAACAGCATTGACTGTCTGGGTCTGGATGAAGTTTACGATTGTGGTGGCCTTATCTTCCTCAATTTCCATTGCACTACAGAGTAGGCTTACCAGGGTGGGCACAATCCCTGGCCCATCTTTCCGTCCTTTGGCGATCTGCTCAACTACGTTGAACCCCAAGAGCGGCTGCTCAAGGGACACATTTCCTACCAGAAATGGTACCTGGATTGATAGGTTGGGGTCACTGTTGCCGGGGAGGTTCACTGTCACTTCGACCCATCCATCATAAGGCACAGGGTTTCCAGTCACAGCAAATATGTTGAGGGGTTTGTTTCCCATCAATTCATCCAGGGGTCGGAGTCGATGGCCAGGTATGTATGTCTGTCTCCACTCATGATCCACAATGCTGACTTGGGAGCCTGTATCAAAGAGTGCCGTAGTAGCATATCCATTCATGTAGCACTTGAGTAGGCATTTATTCCCCACTAGTGCTGCTACTTTTACATGTGTCGGCTGGGTCTCACCGGGCAGCTGGTATGTAGCTGTGTAGCTGGCGCTCACGTTGTGGATCTCCGGTTGCCTTGCATCATTCGTGGGCTGTCTGTGAGGATTAGTTGCTTGGCGTCGCTCTGTTGACGGCCGGAGGCTATCTCCTTGCCTTTGCCTCCTCAGGCATCCTACAACTCTGTGTCCCACTTCTCCACTCAACTTAAAAGTGTCCCACTTCTCCACAGCCATAACAGCGCGGACAGTTGGGAATGCCCTGCTCGACACACCTTGGACATCCGCGTGGTCTCACTTCTCTCCGGAATGATGGTCTATTGTCTGCACAAGCGTTCTGTTTGTTTTGATTGTTTCAGGGCCTCAATGGCGTTGGTGAGGGCCTCGACCTGAGCTGTGAGCTCTTGTACCGTCTTGGTCTTATTTTTGTTCTTATCAGGAATCGTCTCTTGTTTGGCCTCCCGTGCAGATTCAAGCTGAGCACTCCGGACTAATGTTACCTTTTGACGTGAGTTTTGACCCAATCTGCGTTGTCTTTCGTTTTCATCGCTCATGACTTTGATCACCTGCCTGAGCAGTGCTTCATCTGATACACTGTGATCAGCGAGTAGTGGTTTCAGTTCGTTTCTGACATCACTATACTTTGGAGCGATGCCCTGGTGGAGAGTTCGTAGGAAGACATTTTGGACGTTACGTGGGTCATACTCAATATCAGCAGCAGCAGCGTGCCTTGACGCGAACATCACTTTTTGTTTAAGTCCGATGAGTCTATACAGGAACTGCTGAGGTGTTTAATTTTCATGTTGTCGGGTGCTCATCAGCTCCTGAAAAAGCTCTGTGCTGGTCTTCTCGCTCAAGTGGGATTGGATGAAGCTTTTCAGTTCAGTCACAGTCATCTCATCCATGTTGATGAGCATGTCTTTGAACTGCCCCGGCTTTATGATTCGGAAGACCCCTTGGATAATTTCACTGTCAGTGTGGTTGTTCTTCTGTCCTTCTTCAATCTGCTTGCACAGGTTGCTGTAGCTGATGTCAGAGGAATGGTCACCTACCTGACCCCCGTGTATTTTAAACTCTCTGCGTTGCAGAAATGACAAATCTCTTAAGGAGTACATTGTCTCACCTCTATTGTGTGGTGCACTTTCAGAGTGGTGAGTATGTGTCACATTATGGTGAGTAGGCGTTATGTTATGTACTGTGGAAAAGGGTTTGTCATGTGTGGTTGAAGCAGGTGATATCTGACATGTTGCGAGCTTCTTGCCCAGTTCTTCATAATTTGACAGTAACTTTTGGTATTCAAGTGCTTGTATTTCAACACTAAAATTAGCCGCACCTGTTTCACTGGTTGCACTAATTGGCCACTGGCCCGTGTTATGGTGGACTGTATCAGTTGGTAGATTACCAGTGTATGACGGACCCATGTTAGATACTGATGTGTGTGTCTCTGTCGACATGCTAACCCCCACCTCAGTTTCAGGTGGATTCTCTGTGGCAATTTCGCGGTGCGTTTCAAGGTCAATAATACCATCTTTCAATGCGAATAACTCTGAAAACCCCTCATCTTCTCGATTAAGCATGTCTTTGCAGAGCATAAATGAACAGATGTATTCTATGCAACTTTCCTCATTACCTCTAGTTACCGCAGAAGAATCCAGACCGGGCAACAGGGCGATGCCCTGCGCGACTTTGAACAGTTCATCTGGTGTTAAGGTGTATAGCTTCTTCTTTATTTCCCATATCAGTGCCTTTCTGTCTGCCATATTGTGGTTCACTAATTGCAAACTGTTCTATTACTCTTCCGGTTCTGGAGTCAGGAAAGACACACGCCACTCTATGTTACCGTCACTGATCCTGCAGACACCTGCTCCAAGTGTCACTGGAACTGTTACTCAGGCTGACGTCATCACTGGCATGGTCACTGAAGCTGAAGTCATCACTGGCATGTGGTCGCTGAAGCTGAAGTCATCACTGGCATGTGGTCGCTGAAGCTGAAGTCATCACTGGCATGTGGTCGCTGAAGCTGAAGTCATCACTGGCATGTGGTCGCTGAAGCTGACGTCATCACTGGCATGTGGTCGCTGAAGCTGACGTCATCACTGGCTTGTGGTCACTGTAGCTGACGTCATCACTGGCATCAAAGCACACGTCGCCTGGGTTGTTGATCTTCGGGATTGGCACTTCAGGCTGCAGTCACCAATCCCTAGCGGTGCCTCCAAAAATCTGTTACAAGTCCCAAGGCATTGGGCTCTGTATTCAGATAATATGTTGTGTAGGGTGACCTGTATTTAACAGGGAAAACGGGGGGAAACACGAGACAGGGAGATGAGCTGATGTTGTCCTCTGAGTCTGCTCAGTCAAGTCTGAGGTGACGTCAGGTTCCGTTTCCTACATCACGCTGTGGACGCGACAGCGCCTCCCTGTGGTGTAAACTAGAAACACTGTATTAACCCAAGTGTTCAAAGCAACTACATAGGTGTAAAATTAAATTAATTTAGCCTATACCATAAAACAAAATGTGACTGCTTTTATGGGTGTCACACGCGTAACCAACCCCCTCCTTTTAGAGAGAGCTTGGTGACGCGAGGTGAGAGAGCGAGCCACACGGATGCTTGCTTTTTAAAGCAACTTCGAGGGCAGGGCACAGCTGCCAAGTTGGTCGTAGGAATCGCAGGGCAGTGCGGCTAGAGGGAGGGGCAACGGCATGGCAGCTGTGCCCGCCGTTTAATTCCCACCTTGCTTATGAGTAGTAGCCTATTCAGTCACATGCAATTGTGGTGTTTTTCCATTCAATATTATAAAGTCTGATTTGCTTTAATTTGATAAATCGAGGACAGCAGTAGCTCAGGCAGGCCACGAATGTCAAGCCCAGCTTAAACCCAGCCCACAGCTGTTTAGGAGCTGATCTCAAAACCCAGCCCACATCAGCTGACTGCTTAGCTGATGCATACTCACCACTAGCTGCTCCTGCCATGATGCATAGTTTGTTACTCTCAGTTGTGTCTTTTAGTACTTTCCGCACTGATGTTTTGGCACTTTTTAGATTTTAATTTGTTTTTATTGTTCTCCTGTTTGAGTAGATCGTAGCCCGTCTGGTATTCAACCAACCCAAATTCTCTCATGTCACGCCCCTCTTCCAGGACCTCCACTGGCTTACCATCTCGGCACGCATCAAATTCAAGACACTGGTACTGGCCTACGGGGCAGTACACCAGTCAGCTCCCCTGTACCTGGAATCTATGGTCAGGTTCCAAACCTCTCAGCGCTCCCTTCGCTCCTCCACCAGTGCAGGACGCCTCGCCCCTCCTTCGCTACGGGGGCTCAAAAGTCACTCATCCCGATCTCGACTCTTCTTGTCCCTGGCACCTCAATGGTGGAACGAGCTTCCACCTTCGGTCAGGACAGCTGAATCACTGCTGATCTTTCGGAAAAGACTAAAGACACACCTTTTCAGGCTCCATCTGGGCCCCTCTTGAACTAACTTCTTTCTAACCCTTTCGGGAGGCAACCTCCATTCCGACATACCCCTATTACGACAATCCTCTATTACGACATCCCCCTATTAAGACATGCCTCTATTACGACATGCCCGACGTGCCCCTATTACGACACATTTTAGTACCGCCATTCCGACAGTTTAGGTTCGCCAACATAGCCTACATGCCCGCAACAGTGGGGCTTACAAGCATTAACACATGTAAGAGGAGAAAAATACTATTTTTTAGAATAATAATGTTTATAACATGACATAAAATCCAACAAACCACAAGAACAACAAAAACATAGCCTTATAAAACGATTACATTTCTGACACACAAAGATCAGCACCACGGATAGCCACCAGATCTGGCTCGGCCGATTCACTCCATTAACGGGAGCTGTCTGCCACCATGGTGCTGAAATCAAATCAACCGATGCTGGGAAAATCGATCACCCACAGTTTAATCATTTCTGACACACAAAGATCAGCACCACGGATAGCCACCAGATCTGGCTCGGCCGATTCACTCCATTAACGGGAGCTGTCCGCCACCGTGGTGCTGAAATCAAATCAATCGATGCTGGGAAAATCGATCACCCACAGTTTAATCAGTGCATAATGCACATGCACGGCTACCTAATGCACTAATTCCCCGCTGCTGCTCGTGTGTATGTGTATATTTGTGAATTACCTTTTTCACAACGAAAACAAGGAAATGTAGCCTATTATATTCAAACAAAAATGTGAAAGATTAGACGACAGGACAAATTAATTTGCTGACCTGTATGTATCTATAAGACCACATTGTATCCCCCTGACTTGTAAAACAGTATCCTCCGCCTCCAAAAAACATATAGCCTACTCAGTCTGAAGTTCATTTAGCTTGGCCATTTTGCACTAATAAGCAGGTTTATGAATTATATCAATCAGACAAAACAGCTGGTACAAACTATGAAAATATGCACACATACCGGTGTCATGCCGAGTTTTGCACCCCCGCCGAGAATTGCACCCCCACCATATTTTGGGGCTGTTTTAACTTAAAAACAGGGATGCAAATCTCGGCAGGTACAAACTGCCGAGATTTGCACCCCCCTCCATAAAGCCAGGAGAGATCCCCAGGTCTCGAGGTACTCTGTACCCGGATTTTGCCTGTGTCTGTCCCTGCATTCAACTCATTCGAATCCATTGTGTGTAAACTGCCTGGCCCCACTCCCACCATTCTGGCTACTATCTACCGTCCTCCCAAGCCTCACACTGAGTTTTTAAATGATTTTGCTGCTTTTCTCACCCATCTTTCCACTCTCTCACCTAATGTAATACTGCTGGGTGACTTCAACATTCACATGGACAACATCAATCTTCCACTCACCCGTGACTTCTCATCATGCCTTGAGAGCTCTGGTTTTCAACTTTTCACTGATTTTCCCACCCATATTAAAGGTCATACTCTGGACTTAATCTGTTGCTCTGGTCTCACCCCCTCCAATTGCACAGCTGACCAACTCCCCATAACTGACCACTTCCTCCTCTCATTCAATATCACACTCCGCCTTTCCATAACCAAGCCACCACGTCTCATCTCATTCCGGAATATCAAGGACATCAATACGGACACCCTCTCCTCCACCATTGCCACTATCCCGGACCTGGACTACTCATCCTCCCCCGATGAACTGGTTACCCACTACAACAACTCCCTAACTAACATTCTCAACTCCCTCGCTCCTGTTAAAACCCGGTCTGTTTCCTTCTCCCATTCTGCCCCCTGGTTTACCCCTGAACTCCGCTCCATGAAAACCAAAGGTCGGCAACTCGAGCGACTCCATAAAAAGACTGGTCTCACCATCCACCACGACATGTACAAAACTCACATTTCTCAATATAAGGACTCCATTGCACATTCCAAATCCACTTACTACTCTGGTCTCATCTCTTCCAACCACGGCAACTCCAAGACACTCTTTTCCCTCCTTAACAGAATCCTCCAACCCCCAGATTCCCTACCCCCCCACCTCTACTCAACGGACACCTGTAACTCCCTTCTTCTGTTTTTCAATGAGAAAATCGAGCAAATCCACCAGCATTTGAGTCCTATTCCCTCACCCCCCTCCTCTGAACCTCCCCCCTGCAGTCTGCCATTTTCCTCTTTCCAACTTCCTGATCCCTCTGCAATCTATGACCTCATTCTTAAATCCAAGCCATCCACATGCCAGCTAGATCCCCTCCCTACAGCCTTGGTCATATCCTGCTTCTCCTCACTACTCCCTCTCATAACTGCCATCATCCACTCCTCACTCACCACTGGGTCTGTTCCTTCACTCTTCAAAACTGCAGCTGTCTCCCCAATCCTGAAAAAACCCGGCTCTGATCCCAACAACTTCAACAACCTCCGCCCCATTTCCAACCTACCCTTCATCTCCAAAATCCTAGAAAAAATTGTCGCATCTCAACTCCACTCCCACTTATCACACAATAGCCTCTATGAAGAATTTCAATCTGGTTTCCGCCCCCGCCATAGCACAGAAACGGCCCTCCTAAAAATCACTAACGACCTCCTCATTGCAGCTGACTCTGGTTTACTCTCCATCCTCATCCTCCTTGACCTGAGTGCGGCCTTTGACACAATCTCCGACACCATCCCTCTCAATAGATTATCCTCCATCGGCATCACTGGCACTCCCCTTGACTGGTTTCACTCCTATCTCTCAGGCCGCACTCAGTTCATCCAACTCAAATCATTCAGATCCCAACCTTCCCCCGTCTCCTCTGGTGTGCCCCAGGGCTCTGTCCTGGGGCCATTTCTCTTCATCACCTACCTCCTCCCCCTTGGCTTCATCTTCCGTAAATTTAACATCCTTTTTCACTGCTTCGCGGATGACACCCAGCTCTACCTTTCCACTAAACCAAATTCCACCCTCCCTCCCTCCTCCCTCACCAATTGCCTCTCTGAAATAAAATCCTGGTTCACCTCAAACTTCCTCAAATTAAACAGTGATAAAACGGAAATCCTTTTAATTGGTACCAAATCCACACTTTCCAAAGCTGACAGTTTTTCCCTCACAATTGACAGTTCCTTAGTTTCCCCCTCCCCTCAGGTCAAGAGGCTGGGTGTCATCCTCGATAGCTCACTCTCCTTCAAATCTCACATCAATAATATCACCCGGTCTGCCTATTTCCACCTACGCAACATCAATCGTCTCTGCCCTTCCCTCACCCCCCACACCACCGCTATTCTTGTGCACAGCCTTGTCACTTCCCGCATCGACTACTAACTCCCTCCTCTTTGGTCTCCCTCAGAAATCCCTCCATAAGCTCCAACTGGTCCAGAACTCAGCCGCCCGCATCATCTCCATAACCCCCTCCTTCCATCACATTACCCCTGTCCTACAGCAACTTCATTGGCTCCCAGTTAAATTTCGCATAGACTTTAAAATCCTCCTTCACACATTCAAAGCCATCCACAACCTTGCCCCTCCTTATCTTTCTGACCTCCTCCTCACTGCCACCTCTACCCGCTCCCTCAGATCCTCCTCCTCCATCCATCTCTCTGTCCCTTCTGCCCGGCTCACCACCATGGGGAGCAGAGCTTTCAGCCGCTCTGCTCCCAAACTCTGGAACTCACTCCCTTCTGACATTCGTAACATTGACACCCTCCCCCTGTTCAAATCCAGCCTCAAAACTCATCTCTTCAAAGTAGCATATTCCCTGTAATTTCCTTGGTGTTTTCTTTGTTTACTGTTTAGTTTCTGTGTTTTTGTTCTATCTTATTTCCCTTCCACTCTTTTATATTTTATACTGTTTGCTTACTTGTATTTTATACTGTTTGCTTACTTGTTGATTTTACCCTGTAAAGTGTCCTTGAGTGACCTGAAAGGCGCTTTTAAATAAAATGCATTATTATTATTATTATTATTATTTTAAGCACCAAAGTCGGCTTCCATGAGCCAGAAGAGAGCCCCAAGCATGGAAGTCACCTCCGGGCGGATCTAATGCATCAAAGTCGGTCTCCATGACTCAGGACAGACCCCCTGGCTTGGAGATCACGTCTACCAAGACAATTATATCATTTTTAAGCAGTTAAGTTTCCATATAAATCATTACAATATGCTCCCGGAAGGTGGGGATGCAATTATCGGCGGGGGTGCAAAACTCGGCATGACATCCATTATACATAATACATAATACAAATATTAAGGTGACGTATGTGTGTGGATGTGTGGATGTGTGGAGACACACAGCGCTACTGCTAGGTGACATCCGTCCGCATGCGGGGTGGCCGTAGCTACTCTGCGGCCCTCCATCACCACCTGCAGCGAAGTCTACTGCACTCCAGCAGGAGATGGTGTTCTTCATGAGGGGACCTCCTTGAGCTTGTGTCATTGTTTAATCTGTTAATCAACCTCCATTCGTTGCAGGTAATGCGGATACAGGAGAACCCAGCATGTGACATCCCACTGCTATATTTTTTGTTCAAATAAACCTGGTTTCGTTTTCAACCGTGTGTTGTGAGAATCATTGAACATTATAATTTAAGGGTGTCAAATCTACATACAGAGGGTCCCAGGGAATTGATATAATTGTATAGATGTATTCCTAAGAGTACTTATTTTACTGCGTGAAGTGTGTGTGAAGTGTGCGTAAATTGTACGACGCTGAAGTTGGCATCCGATTCGCAGCTCCCGATTCGAATTTTCCAGTCCACCTTAAAAAGTGGAATAACGCCTCTAGATGGCGTGGTTCGACCATTTTCAAGCGAGTTCATGAACTGGAAAACATATATAGGGGGGGATATGTAATGAGAATACATTATAGAATGAATCCTGCATTTTGTTCGTTTTTAATGTTGCATGCAATTCTTATTGACCTCAAAAAGGTTCTCCTATTGGTGTAAACAGCTGGAAAAAAGAGTTGATTTCACAGCTTTTGCCCATCTAGACTGCATAAAACCACGTCCAACTCACAGACCATTACACTTATTCTTTTCAAATCTGGCCTAGATTATAAAGGGGACATTAGACTCTCATTATGGCACAGTGTCTGATTTGTGAAACATATCGCTGATTTGTGAAAATGCTATGATTGCAGTTTTCAGCTGATTTGGAGCATCTAGACCACACAAAACCACATCCAACTCACAGACCATTACACGTATTCTTTTCAAACCTGGCCTAGATTATAAAGGGGACATTAGACTCTCATTATGGCACAGTGTCTGATTTGTGAAACATATCGCTGATTTGTGAAAAGGCTATGATTGCAGTTTTCAGCTGAATTGGAGCATCTAGACCACACAAAACCACGTCCAACTCACAGACCATTACACGTATTCTTTTCAAACCTGGCCTAGATGACAAAGGGGACATTAGACTCTCATTGTGGCACAGTGTCTGATTTGTGAAACATATCGCTGATTTGTGAAAATGCTATGATTGCAGTTTTCAGCTGATTTGGAGCATCTAGACCACACAAAACCACGTCCAACTCACAGACCATTACACGTATTCTTTTCAAACCTGGCCTAGATGACAAAGGGGACATTAGACTCTCATTATGGCACAGTGTCTGATTTGTGAAACATATCGCTGATTTGTGAAAATGCTATGATTGCAGTTTTCAGCTGATTTGGAGCATCTAGACCACACAAAACCACGTCCAACTCACAGACCATTACACATATTCTTTTCAAACCTGGCCTAGATGACAAAGGGGACATTAGACTCTCATTATGGCACAGTGTCTGATTTGTGAAACATATCGCTGATTTGTGAAAATGCTATGATTGCAGTTTTCAGCTGATTTGGAGCATCTAGACCACACAAAACCACGTCCAACTCACAGACCATTACACCTATTCTTTTCAAACCTGGCCTAGATGACAAAGGGGACATTATACTCTCATTATGGCACAGTGTTTAGCTGACTGTTGAAGTATACAGAGGACGTATATAGAGGACAGTACAGTAAGTATAATATAGTCTACTGTAGCCTACATAATTTCACATGGCATTACAAAAAAACAAGGCTATGGCAGGTGACAGAGTGGCTCTCTACCGGGGCGTCTGGCATGGCCATCCAGTGAGGGAAACAGGCCTGCTCCTTGCCCCCCCAAAAAAAGATATGGCATGACCTTTATAAGGTAAGATTATATGGCTTATCCATGTTCAAGTTAACAACATGACCCTAACACAATACACTGTAACATCAGGTACAGTATGTGATGGTACATGTATGTGAGTCCAGTCAATGTATGTGCATTGTGTGTTTCAGACTGCCACAGCCAGGTATCTGCACAGCTCAGGGATTACTGAAGTATCACAGCAAGATGGAGCAAGGTGATCTTCTACTCCAAGCAGGGCTTCAGGTATGACCTCACCTTCACCCACCCATGCCTCCTTGGCCAACAAGGTGAAATAGTCATATTTAATTTAACTTGGACTTATTTTTCCCTCTGTGTATCTTTTCTCAAGGTGAGCGCCTACACTATCTGAAGGAGCTCCTGCTCGTCATCCACCAGCACAACCACATCCTGTCTGCACGGGCACACATCCCACCCAGCGACATAGAAAAGATGCACGTCTGGTCTGGTCGCGTTCAGTGAAGCCGCTGCATACAGTATTAGACGCCGCTCTGGCGGCAGGTACCAGTATAGGTCACAAGGCCCGCCTCCCCATGTTAGTGGATGGGGAAATGGACAACCGAAACAATCACAGTACACGTCAGATAATTCTTCCCCAAAGGTGGTTTGTATCATTTTAGATAGTTATTATCCCGCTAATGCCTGTGCAAGTGGTAATTTTTCTGATCAGTTTGTTTTTAATTAGTTATTTGACATATAAAAAAGGATGATTGACAGCTGTGGCAGTCAGTCTCAAGCCGTCATTGACTGGACAGGCTCTTCATATTATACATCTAGCGTTAGTTTTACATAGACAAGACACAGTACTGCTTGGTAAAACACTGCTTGATCTGTTATCTACCAGACATATCGATGGACCGCAAATAAAAGGACATTGTTTTGAGAAAGGTGAAGGAAAGGAGTCACTCCAGCTCAGGGACGTGCAGAGAACATTAGAGGGGCAGGGGCTCAAATTCATAAAAGGGCACTACAGAAATTAGAGGCAATTTGAAGGCCAATTTAGGGGTATAACTCATTTTAAATATTCCAATTTTAACCAGATTTAGAGGAATATCTCATTTTAGGATGAGTTCCCTATATTTTGGTTATTTATTTATTGGGTGGTTTATTTATTTATGTATTTATTTATTCATTCATTCATTCATTCATTTAAGTCGAACAAGAGCCACAACAACTACCCAGGCCAGTAGCCATAAATGAGGCTCACTCAGTCATCACTGGCTAGTGGCTACGGAATACATATCGATATCAGACAAAGCCAATTACAGTTGCAGTTATTTAACTCCGTTTTTGCTACATAGACCACCATAAGATGTGATTTGCATCCCCTCCAGACCAGAGGCCTGCCCTCAGTGCCCTGGCACATAGACACAGACTTCAAAAGCATAAAAAAGCATTGAGGTGACTTCCATGTTTTGGGGGCTCTCTCCTAGCACATGAAGGCTGAGTTTGGTAATCAACATCCAGGTAGAGGTCATCTCGACATCTCTGTGCTGGCGGGGTGTAAAACAGCATTACAGGCTGCTGCATGCCTGTCTCAGACAGGCATGCAGCAGCCTCTGCACCGGCGAAATTTCAACATGAAACTGAAATGGGGGGGGGGGGGGGGGGGCTCTCTGTATAATTCTTTGTTTTGACAAACATACATACCTGATTCAAGTTGACTGACTGATATATCTGTCAGACTGTGTGCGCCTGTGCTGCTGCTGTCCGTCTGCATGTGGTTGCTCTGGCTGAGTGGAGTGCGCACTGCTGGAGTGGGGACGGGCCACGTGCGTTTTTGGGTTGGTGCCTTCAGGGGCGGTTTAGAAAAACACTGCTCCATGCAGAGGCCTATTACAAATGGTGCATTCAAGGCCAAGAGAGCTCGGAAAAGGCATTTCTCTTTGAATGCTGCCTTCAGTGACGGCATGGAAAGGGCAATTTCCATACAAAGCACCATTAGAAATGCATTCATGGTCAGGAAAGGGCGCTTTTTATTTTATTTTTTCATGTGTCTGAGCTGTTTGTTTTGTTCATGTGTTGTTGGAATGAAAATGAAAAATGTATTATAGAAAAAAAGAAGAAAAAAAAAAGGAAAAAAAACTTTTTACAGACTGAAAAAAAAGGCAGGGGCTCAAGCCCACTTTCATGTCTATGTGTGCACGTGCCTGCTCCAGCTACATTATCCGTTATTTTAATACACAATGGTTTTCACGGATGCAGGCTAGCATTAGCCGCTTGTGTTAGACGGCTGTTTTGCATTATTTGTCGGCTTAATATTACTATAACCTAACAACCGATAACAATAGCTGGAATAACACAATAGACACATATTTTCAGAACTTACCAGGTTGTCCAACTGACTGCGTATGCCAGGAAATCTGTTTTATAACGTTACAACTCCCGGGTATAAAATGAGGCCTATACAATACCAGCCATTAGCTAATAGCTAACGGGTTAGCCTGTAGCAAACAGACACTAAAAACACGATTTCAGACGGCAGCCCGTCTTTATTGTCACACGAACACACTACAACACATGCATGCGGCCACTACACACACTCATGCCGGTGAAATATGTCCTCTGCATTTGACCCATCCAGGCTTGTCCTTTCCTCCAGGGGGCAGGCCAGGAGCAGTGGTCGCTATTTCTTTCCAGCGCCCGGGGACCATCATTGAACCAACTTCAGATGTTGTCGTCACTGGTCGGATGACGATCTTCTGCATGTTTTTAGTGGGGGGTTATGTACGGAGGAAGCCCCTGGGGGGTACGGGGAGAACATGCAAACTCCACACAGAAAGGCCCTTTTGACGAGATAGCCCACCTGGGCAGTAGGCACTGAAGATATGGGGGGGTCACAACTCCAGCGCCCACAGCGTCCCAGGTGAGAATCGAACCCAGGACCTTCGAGCTGTGAGGCGACAGCGCTTACCACTGCACCACCGTACACTAGAGGTTTTATTTGGGGTGAAGCACGAGGAGAGCCTATATGGATATCTCTGGGAAGTGCTTTTACTATGGGGATGTTTGCATGCTCCTCTCCTCGTAGCTGTTGTATAAGGATACAGAAGAGACAGGCAGCTGGATAACGTTAGTTAGAAAAACGAACCGACTGTGAGTGAGGGGCGCTGCTCTGCTGAGGCCACAGCAGCCTGTTGAGGCTGCCAGCCTGCCTACGTTAGCTCAAAGTGGCTGACCTGGCGGTCACGTTTGTGGTGTTTTTTGTCAATATTGGACACTAGTAAATATGCCTTCTTGCGATGCAGTTGGTTGTATTAACCGTACCTCAAAGAAAGGTGGTTTCCACTTTTTTCGGTGAGTGAATGAAGCTGTTGGTGGTCACTGCTAACGTTCATTTTAGCATGGACTGTAAATAGTGTTTTACATAGCCATCTGTGCTAATAATGCGAGCATAACATTATCATTTTCACACACACTGAATATACTGAGACTTGATCATGGACTTAATGTTAATCAAAAACGGCCGCACTCATAACGTTAAGGTGTGTTTGACCTAATATAAATATTAACGTTAATGCACTCACATTTTAGCGTGGTTCCAGATGTAACCTATTTAGCTAGCATTTTAGCGTGGTTCCAGATGTAACCTATTTAGCTAGCTGTTTGGAGGCTATACCGTTAATGTAGTATTATATATTTTTATTATAATATTACTATAACAGGCATTCTACGATTAACGTTAACGTTTTTGCACTTCAGAAACTGACTGATTGAGACTGAGACGTGACGTTACGCCTTGATATCATATTCCAGAATGTAACCTGTAGCTAGACTAGACATAAGGGGCCCTATTCTCCCACAGGCCATCGGCGCTATTACGGGCCTTAACCGCAAAAAAACGTGCCTTGCGCCTGTTTCGGCAAGATAGCAATAGGCTTTAGGCTGCCAAATGCGCTTTAGGCCGAATGGGCGTGGCGCAGTCCCAAAGTGGGCGTGTCGGCGCTAAATACCAGCCTAGTCATATCTTGGGAGCTGGCCTACATTTAGCGCTTTGCGCTTTTCAAAAGCAGGCCTATTCTTTGCCTTCACTGCTTCTTCTCTGTCACCCTTCTCTCTCTCTCTCTCTGAGTTCCCAGCATGCATTGTGTTTCTTCATTTCGCTACTAAATAGCCACCAAATGAGCCAAAATAGATATAAAAGGTAGTTCTAAATTAATGTGTAATGGTAACACAGCCTGCCATTGTCAACATTTCAATATTGGACCAAATAAAACCTCGAAATGAAAACACCACCCTATGTGAAACATATATGTCCTCCTGGGCATATATATACCCCTTGTCGAGTTAACGTGATTTAGAGAAGTAACAGCGGAACGCGCTTCGGAACGCGCTTCTAATGGCATCTGCTATACTGTGATGTCCGTCCAATAACTTGGCCCTATTTCACATTTAGTTTTACAATAAAAACACATTTATGCAATGACTTGACATAATGTAGGGTATATTTATGTGCATCATCCTTCCTGCAGCAGGCGAGAGAAAATGATATCTTTCTGGACAAACTTTCACCAATCTAATAGGCTATATTTTTCTAGCTGATGCATAGAACATTATTTTCACTTTGATCTTGCTATAGTGTAGCGTATTTACATGCTTGCAGTATTGAAACTGCAGTTAGATTGGTTTGAGAAGCATAATAATATGGAATAATAGCCTATAATGCAGACAGACAGGCTGGATGAAGGGAGGGGGGGGGGGGGGCAGAGCGTTTGGCTTTCGTCTGGTTTTGCGGGATCACTGGAATTGGAGCTAAAAAGGCAAGCGTGCGATTCGTTTATTGCACTTATCCAATGAGCATGACGGTGCATAATTTTACGCCTAAAAGGCGTGGTTGTAATGCTTTGGGCTGCATCTAGCGCCAGCACGACGATATCAAGTGCGCCTTTCCACGCCCACTGCTTTGATCTGCGCCTGCCGCTCGGCCTAGAAACTGCGCCGATGCAACGATAGGGGCCAAGATCCACACTGCTAAGGAGTAAAATAAAAAGTATCAAGGCTTGATATCATCCAACGTGAATTCAGCTGAGGGGTTCCCACCAGAACGAGACTGTTGCATTCAATATTTTTAGACGCTGCTGTGCAGTAGTTAGTGCAGGCTAGTTAATTGTTGGAAGTAAGGTTTTCGAATTCTAAAAGGCTCACAGCACATGTTGTTTCTGACTTGGATTGATTCATCAAAACGTTCAAAATCCTTACTATTGTACTGTCCATTAATAATGACATCAGGTGACAAGCTGAAATGTCAATTTTTCTAGCAAATCTAGGTAAATTTCAGAATTTAAAGTAGTGTCCAGGCTTCTCTGAGGTGAATGCAAGTGAACTATATTTTTCAATCCTGTCCAGGCTGTCTTTGAATACAAGTTGTACATTGTGTTATACTTGAAAACCATGTCTCTGCTCGCTTATTTGTGTTTACAATTTAAAAAAATCTGTATGGTTTATCTGTTGGCATTAAACCATGGTATTTCCTTGGGTGATATTCCATATTTGTCATTACCATACCTAGACCTGGCGCCTGGTTCCGCAATTCGGCCGTATCAGTTCTTCACTGCAGAGGATCAAAGTTATTTCTTGAAAAAATGTGGTTTTGCTTTTTTTTTTACAATAGTACAAAATATATTATTTGAACTATCCATTCCATATAAAATGAAGACGTTTTGGGATCATTAAATGCGTTAATCTTGTTAAATAAAAGTCGACTAGTTTCATCTGCGGAGATTGGGAAACAAAAGGATTTGCATATCAATGTTGATTGGCTGCTCGTGTGGTGTCGGCCGGCCTTTGTTTGGTATCCGCCAATAAGCCCTTTTGTTTACATTCCTGGCAGTGAATTCACATGGAATGCTCCAGTTTAGTTGTAACGTTACACTAACACCGTGTGCGTGTTGATGGATTGGATTATAAGAAGATTCTTTAAACGTTATCTGCGAGTGCGGTCCGGCGCAGAACGCAGCACAACACACAACATTATGGGACTTACTTAGCCTAATGGCTGCAGCAGTGTGGGAGCTCCTGGAAAATCCTGGATTTTCCTCCTCTGTGAGTTTGTATTTAATCATGAGCCCTAAAGTTACGTTTTGTTTCTGTTTTAGGACTGTGCGAACATATAGTTATGGATAGATGTGTGTTTTAGCCATAGACTGTATAATATAAATGTTTTAGCACGTTTTGACGTGTGGAGTAGTCGAAGAGTACACAAAGAAACAAAGAAAGAAGCGAGAGTTAGGGCAGCGCTGCCACCATTTTGGCCCGAAAATCGTCTCCTTTTGCGTGGTGTCATCGTCATGGGTGTCTCCAAAATGGCGGGTCTCTTGTGTGCGATTGTCCCTCTCCAGCACTTCTTATCAATAAGTTCTTTGGCGGTACATAAACCATAGATTACTCGTCTATTTTCAGATCAACTGTAACAATCAATGAGGGGAAACACGGGAAACACACACATCTCTTGTTGAGAACAAAAGAAAACTTTAGCGTGCTAGCGAGGCCTGCTAGCCACGGTGTGTGTGTGTGTGTGTGTGTTTTATTTTTGTTCAGCAGCTCCTGTCTCTTATCAAATCTTTATTCATATTATATCCTATTATTATTATTATTATTATACAAATGAAACCTTTATTGCCCCTCAGAGAATTTTCTCTGCACAAATAGCCCAAAAAGAACATAATAGGCACACATGTAATAATAATTACAATAATCCAGATGAGATGTGATAAAAGCATGGATACCTCAAAATTAGACCGCGCGTACCCCATTTGATAAGATTTTTGCTTTCAGATGTTTTATTACAGAAAGTTTATGAAACCCATCACCTAAACAGTAGGCTATTACATTCTATCATTGTCTTACTTGTGGCCTGTGTCCCAGTGTGTCAGAGTGACAGTGATCAGCTGTGGGGAGTGGTTAATGTAAATGAGGAGCCATTGTTCACTCCCCCTTGCCTGGCTGTCCCAGGTGTGAAAGACTTCTGAAACTTTGAGAGCCGATTTCTCAGTTCCTGCTTCCCAGAGTGTGAACAATCAAATAAGCATATCTCCTTCAATTTTTTTCAGATTACAATGTGTGACACATCATTTGAAAGCTTACAGTCTGCCATTTCAGAATCTGTAAAAATCAGAAAAATGCCCTTGGCCTAGTTGAGGGTCAAAACGACATATGGTGTCACATATGAGCTCCAGGGTCCTAAAGATTGTTTCTCTATCGTCTATCGGGGTTTACCCTCCAATACAGAGATATGAATATATCTTGTATGGGAAACCTGATTATTTGAATCAGGTGACGTGAATAATTACTTTAAGACAATCCACCTGTGGACATAGTTCCAGCCGAGCTGATATAACCACCTATTGACCACGCCCAACTCAACATTTTCGATTTCACTGGAGCAGTGTGACGTGTGGTCGCTCTGTCTGAGACAATCAAAAATCTAATCTAATTCTATCCTGACTCTCTCGTTAACAGCCTTGCCTCTTACCTTCGGTGGGAGAGAGGACGATTGCCTCTCGTGGTGGCTGTTGTCTGGGTAAGTCAAGTCAAGTCAAGTCAAGTTTATTTGTATAGCACATTTCATACAGAGAGGCAATTCAAAGTGCTTCACATAAAATGGTTGACAGGAAAAGAAAATAAAAGAAGAGAGTAAAATGGACATTTAAAAGCATCACAACAAAACTTAAAAAAAAAAAGAGTATAAAAAGTGCATTAAGAAACTTCATTAAGCACATAAAATGGTTGATAGGAAAATAAACGAAAAGAAGAAATAAAATGGACATTTAAAAGCATCACAACAAAACTTAAAAAAAAGAGTTTAAAAAGTGCAATAAGCAACAGGCGCAGCAGTTGCAGAAAGAGCTAAAACTTATAGAGGACTCATTGGGTTTGCATAGTAGCTGTCAGCAGTTAAAAGCGACGGTAAACATAAAAGTCTTTAGTCTACTTTTAAAAGTAAGTAAGGTTGGGGCAGATCTGAGGTCTTCAGGCAATTTGTTCCAGCTAGCAGAAGCATAGTGGGTAAATGCAGCCTTCCTGTGATTTGATTTGATCCTAGGGACAGTTAATAAGCTGGACCCTGTTGACCTAAGAGTTCTAGACGGTTCGTAGCGTGGGAGCAATTCAGCTATGTATTTTGGGCCTAGGCCATTAAGTGATTTATAGACTAATAACAGTATTTTAAAATCTATTCTCTGACACACTGGCAACCAGTGTAAGGACTTAAGAACTGGAGTGATATGATCAGCTTTCTTAGTCTTCGTTAGAACTCTAGCAGCAGCATTCTGAATGAGTTGAAGTTGCCTAAGTTCTTTTTTGGAGAGACCAGAAAAAAGGCTATTGCAGTAGTCTAACCTATGAAGGCGTGAATTAGTTTTTCTAGATCCTGTCTGGACATGTATCCCCTAATTCTTGCTATATTTTTAAGATGATAAAAAGCAGATTTTCTAATTGACTTAATGTGGGAGTTAAAGTTGAGATCGGAATCAATAATAACTCCAAGATTTTTGACTTGATCCTTAGGCTTCAGGGATAGAGACTCAAGGCGTACAGTGATTTTAAGCCTTTGTTCTTTGGGGCCAAACATGATCACCTCAGTTTTGTCTTTGTTTAGCTGTAGGAAATTCTGGCACATCCAGTTATTTATTTGATCAATGCACTGGCACAATGATTCTATGGGGGCATAGTCAGCTGAGGAAAGAGTTATATACAACTGAGTGTCGTCTGCATAGTTATCATTGTTGGGAAGTAACGAGTTACTAGTTACTCGTTACTGTAATAATATTACTTTTTCCAAGTAACGAGTAGTGTAACGAATTACTATAGAATATAAGTAATAATATTACAGTTACTTCAAGATAAACGAGCTTGTTACGTTAGTCGTTACATCTTTTGTTGAGTCCATTCTGTGATGCAGCTGCGCTGCAAAACGACACGCAGTCGGCATTCACTGATCACAAGCAGCATGGCTTTAATGCTCCCAAAACAAGGTGACGTCACCGCAGAGCACATTCAGAGCACCCTCTCTGCCTTGCTGAGCCAAGGAGGAAAATCCGTGGCTGAATATATTCCCATGACTTTGTTTTTGTCGGGAAGAAAGGTGACACGAACATCAAAGTCAAATGTAAACGGTGTCCAGACCAGGACAGGTAGGCTACTAACACTCTTTCCACTGTGAAAAACACGAGCTCAAACTTCCTAACGTTAACGTTACGAGACGAGAGGACAGCACAACAGAAACCGGAAAACTGTTCAAATACAGAGATAACGTAAAAACTCACAAGCTGGTGGACATCAAACATTGCTGTTATTATTGTTAATGTTAATGTTGCAGAGCTAACATTATTTGTGACACAAAAAAAGATGTTGTTTGTTTTAATTTGTTCATGTTCTGTTTTTTCATGTATTCGCTATGCTTTTTATGTCTGCTGCACACAAATTGCCCTTCGGGGACAAATAATAAACTTGAATCTTGAACTTGAATCTTGAAATCTTTGATACATCCCACTATCGCAGAGTCGTCAGAGAACTTCTGAAGGTGGCAAGACTCAGTCAGGTAGGTGAAGTCTGTGGTGTAGATGGTGAAGAAGAAGGGAGAGAAGACCGTCTCCTGTGGAGCTCCCGTATTGCTGACCACTCTGTCTGACACACAGTTCTGTAGGTGCACATACTGTGGTCTGCCAGACAGGTAATCCACAATCCAGGCCACCAGGGGGGCATCCACTCGCATCGCCGTCAGCTTCTCACCCAGTAGAGCCGGCCTGATGGTGTTGAACGCACTGGAGAAGTCAAAGAACATGACTCTCACAGTGCTGGCTGGGTTGTCCAGGTGAGCGTAGGCGCGGTTGGTCAGGTAGATGACCGCGTCCTCCACTCCCAGTCGGGGCTGGTAGGCGAACTGGAGGGGGTCAAGGGATGGTTTGACCATAGGCCTGAGCTGCTGCAGGACGAGTTTCTCCAGGGTCTTCATGATGTGGGACGTCAAAGCTACCGGCCTGTAGTCATTGGAGCCGCTGGGTCTTGGCTTTTTCGGTACAGGAACGATACAGGACGTTTTCCACATCACGGGGACCTTTTGGAGACTCAGGCTCTTGTTGAAGATCAGCTGTAGCACATCACACAGCTGGGGGGCACAGGCTTTGAGCACCATGGGGCTGACGCCATCCGGGCCAGCTGCTTTTCTCGTGTTTAGTCTCCTCAGCTGATTCTTCACCTGGTCCGCTGTGATGGTCAGCGTGGGTGGGGGGGGAGTGGCATCCTCAGCTCTGAAGCCCCTCGGGGGGGGGGGGGGGAGGAGGAGGGGGGGGGGATGTGACCTCGTCTCTGGGTGACGGGGTATGAGGGAGGGGGGAAGGTGGGCCATCAGGTGGGCCATCAGCCGGAGCCAGAGAGAGGGCGGGGGGGGGGGGGGGGGGGGGGGAGAGCCGTATGGCGGGGGCTGCTGTTGGAATGCATCAAATCTATTGAAAAACAGATTCAATTCATTGGCCCGATCAACCCCCCCCTCCACCCCCCCGCCCCCCTGCATTGTTAAAGCCCGTGATGGCTCTCACACCTCTCCAGACCTCTCTCATATTGTTCTGCTGAAGCTTTGCCTCCAGCTTTGCCCTATAGCACTCTTTAGCTACTCTAATGCTCGCTTTCAGTTCTCCCTGGATGGCTCTGATCCTGTCTCTGTCCCCCGACCTAAATGCACTTTTCTTTGCGTTCAGGATGGCCTTAATGTCTTTAGTTACCCAAGCTTTGTTGTTCGGAAAACATTTTATTTCCTTTGTGGGTATGTTGCAGTCCACACAAAAGTTTATGTAGTCCGTAATGCACTCTGTGATCCCGTCAATATCCTCGCCATGTGGGTCACAGAGTGCCTGCCAGTCCGTTACCTCAAAACAGGCTCTAAGAGCCTCAGTTCCCTCCTCTGACCATACCCTCACTGTCCTGGAGGTTACAGGCAGCTTTTTTACCATCGGGGTATATCTAGATCTGAGGTAGACTAGGTTGTGATCGGCTCGGCCAAGCGGGGGGAGGGGTGACGAAGAGTAGGCAGCATCCTTCACGTTCGCGTACATCAAGTCAATAGTTCTATCGCCCCTAGTGTTACAGCTCACGTACTGTTTAAAGTTGGGCAGTGTCTTTGACATAGTCACGTGATTAAAATCTCCTGATATCAGTATCAATGCACTCGAGTGCTTAGACTGGAGTCCCGCAATGGCGTTGTGGATAATGTCACACCCTGATATCGGATTAGCGGAAGGTGGGATGTAGATCGCCACAACAATCACATGAGAGAATTCCCTAGGTACGTAGTATGGCTGTAATCCCACAGCTAAAAGCTCCGTGTCAGGTGAGCACGAGCGTTCTTTAATGCTGATATGAGCCGGATTACACCATTTATTGTTAACAAGAATGGCAAGGCCACCTCCCTTACTTTTACCGCTCGAGGTGCTATCACGGTCTGCCCGTATAGTCTGGAAGCCATCAATTGATGCGTTGCAGTCCGGAATGTCCTTATTTAGCCAGGATTCCGTGAAGCACATTAGGCTGCACTCGCGAAATTCCCTCTGAGTCCTCGCCAGACCTGTTAATTCCTCCATTTTATTCGATATCGATCTTACGTTGCCCATTATCAGCGAGGGGAGATTTGGCTTGAATCTCCGACGTTCTCTTCTGGCTTCGTTCTTTCTTTGTCTCGCCCTTCTTCCTCTGCCTCTTCTTCCTTGCCGTGTATTCCTTACCAATTCCTCTGGAATCAGCGGCGCCGGGGCAGCTACGCCGGCCGGTAAGCGGAGCTGCATCAGCTGTTCTCTGCTGTAAACAATAGCCGCCTGTGCTGGCTCCAGCCTTTGTCCCCAGGCGAGACATTGTAGGAGCAGTAAACTGGTCAAAAATAGATTAAAAATTCCTCTGAACCTCATGGTTACTGACGGATACACTATTTACACTAAATATACACTCGATAGTTGTTAGAAAAAAGCGCTAATAATAGTAATATACAAAGAGCACGGAAAATGAACGAGCGAACTGCGACAAGCGACCTGTCTGGTCGACGCCTGCGCAACATCAGTCATCACTTTGAGCCAGGTGTGCTCTTCATCAAGCATCTCTGTAGGAAGCTGTGCTCTGGCAAAGCGATTAGTTTAAATGGAACGGCACATAATAGACCTAGTTCACACATTCGCACGCAAAGTCTGCATTTTGATGAGAAAAACGCCATGGGCCTTTTTCACAACGGCCATTTGTGTCTAGAAGACAGAGTATACACAGGTGCAACCAACTAACTAATTAGGGCTCCAGCACTGGAACACCTAAAATCGTACCTCCCACGACCAGGGTCAGGTCAGCACGGCGGCTCCAGAGCCAACGACCCAAACTATGGAACCCACTGTTCCAGTGCCAATGCCACCAACACTCCCACCTAGGACAGAGGTCGCCGACCCTGAGCATGCAATAGAGCGCAACGGGGCGGCCGACCCCGCCACTGGGATACCCCAGACTCAGGGAGGCATGGCGAACGCTGAGACCAACAGCCTGGGGCACAGTCAGCAGGCCGGCGCCAATCATTCCCACAAGACAGCCGGGGTCGAGAGCTGGGACCCCCCCAGAGGGCGGGACCAGCCATCATTACCTATTCCCAGAATTCACCTCCTGACCCTGCCCGGGCTCGTGGAGACAACTCCAGCCAGGGCCTCCAGGGAGGCCAAGAGGTCCGGGCAGGTGGAGCAAGTGGACATGCCTTTGCGGACGGTGAGGCAGGAGCCCCAGATGCTCCACGGGGCGGCCGTCTCCCTCATCGTCTCGCCGGCAATTCACCCAGAGCAGACCTACTGCACCAAGAGAGCCTTTACGGAACCGAACCTTGGTCTAGGCGAGCAACCTTACCCCGTCACCGCCCTGCAGCAGGAATCCCGCCCGAGGAACTTGCCCCTCCATCAGTTCGGGAGGATCCATCTTGTCCTGCTCATACAGCACCTATGGAAAAGGGAACCAGGCCGGGATGATCCAGTCCTACCTGAGACACTGCTGCAGGCCTGGGAAGAGTGGGAGGACGAGCCACCGCAATCAAAGGTAGCTGTTGTGGTCGACATTGCGCGGGGAAGGCCCCTTCCCGCACTCACCACCAGCAGTCGGGGTTGCCGATCCCCCTTCCCTCTTCTCAGCCCAGATCGCTGGCTAGAGAAACCCGACTCCACACGACCGCGGATAAGAGCGAGGAGTTGAAGCCAAGTTACGGTGGCCTCAGGTCGGCTCCCCCCATGCCGGAGGAGTGTACGACCTTCGGTGCCCTCAGTGAGGATGCCACACCGGCGGCGCTCCACGGGGCGGCCAACGAGGCACTAGGGGCAGAGGCCTCCCTCCAACGAGGGCAGACAAACTGCTTCCTCACCGACCCTACGCCACTGAGGTTCCTCAACTGGAAACTCAAGCCACCAGAACCAGAGGCTCCTCACTACCGCAGTAGCTGGGTAGACCCCCGGCTCCTGAGCGGCTCCCGCGCTGACCTCACGCCGCTGAAGTTCCTCAACTGGAAACTCAAGCCACCAGAACCAGAGGCTCCTCACTACCGCAGTAGCTGGGTAGACCCCCGGCTCCTGAGCGGCTCCCGCGCTGACCTCACGCCGCTGAGTTTCCTCAACTGGAAACTCAAGCCCCCAGAGGCCACTACAGCTCACTACAGCAGTTGCTGGGTAGACCCCCAGCTCCCACACACATCCTGGCCAACGAGGACAGTCACCAAATCTTGGCTCTTGTGATGTACGGGACTGGACAACAACGTGTAGACCTCACCTGTTCACCTGTGAGGTCATCGGCGACGTCAGGCGGTCTAGGCTGACTGTGATGGCAGACGGGACTTTACGGGGTCACCGATGATGTCATAGCATAGAGTTCACCTGTGAGGTCATCGGCGAAGTCAGACATAACATATATATACAAGGTGCTCTGTGACGCTGTATCCGGTATTCTTCTTCTCTCTATTCTACTTCATAATGTCTACCCTTGCCACGACCAAATCCGAACCCGAGCTGAATCCTGGCTGTCTTACAACCAGCCAGGCCCTGGTGACCGACTGCCTTACAACCAGCCAGGTCACGAGTGGTATTCCTTCAACCGCGTCCGAGGACCGACATCTCTGTGGTTCTGATCGACCACGGCCCGTGAGCCCTCATCTACGATCCAGCACACTTCACGAGGCAAGCCCACAAGCTTCCCAACATCTGTAGTTACTGATTACCGATGCATCAAGGCTACGCTTTTTTAGTAGGGGTTTAATAACTGCAGTTTTCAGGGACTCAGGAAAAGTGCCGGTCATAAGGGATCTATTAACTATTTGCAATAGGTCCGACGACAGACAGTTATAAATGCTTTTAAAAAAGCTTGTTGGAAGGGTATCGAGACAGCACGAAGATGATTTAAGGCCTTGCACAGTTTCCTCTAAGATGTCGTGGTCGATAACGCTGAACTGGGACAAATTTATCGAACTAGGGATCTGCGGGTAGGATGATGTCACAGCATTTCTTGGTGTGGAGTCACTAATAGCCTGCCTGATATTAATAATTTTATCCGTAAAAAAGGCAGGAAACTCATTACATTTGACAGTAGAGAGGAATTCAGGTGCTACACAGAGAGGCGGATTAGTCAGTCTATCAACTGTGGCAAATAGAGTGCGTGCATTGTTCACATTTTTGTTAATTATCTCGGAAAAGAACGATTGTCTCGACCTTTTCAGTTCGAGGTTGTAGGAGTGAAGGCTTTCTTTGTAAATATCATAGTGAATGTGAAGATTAGTTTTCACCAAGGCCCCTATCGTTGATCACTTTATTCGACACGACCATAGTGTCTCAGACCTCCGCTTCTGGGCCATAGACATTGTCAAACCCCACCCGAGGGGTGGCGACCTTGACAGGACGCTTCTCCAGCGTGAAGCGCACTGGATCCACAGGTTGGATACCTCCGCTCCTAACGGACTTAATGAGGAGCTGGACCTTGCATGCTTTATTTAGTTAGATCTTGAAGTCTAGTACTGGAATGCCTACTGTTATGTTATATTTATATTCTTCATTAATTATATGCATTGCTCTGTGTGATTCTTACATCATATCCTTGTGTGATTTTGCTGATATGTTTTGCATTAACATCAACATGATAGGACCTGTATTTTCCTACAGCATTATTGATGTGACATGTAGCCTATTTTTGCATTATTTTTGTAATATATCATCATGTATGGATCTCTGCTAGTTCTGTCTATCCTAGTAGAGCAGACCATTTCCTCTGACGTCAGGGCTCTGCCCCCTTCACGTCACTCCACACTACCTGTGCCACGTAGGCTATGTTCTCTATTTAACCTGGTGCGGTGGCCGACGCCCTCCCATACAGCCTGATGAAAACCAACGGTTGAAACGCATTGCGTTTTGTGTCTTGCCCGTATCACCTATATGAAGATGTACACTGTTTGTTAACTGTGAAGTACGCAGGTACAAATTACTTCTTATTAAATTTATTTACCTTTAAACTCTAAGCAGCTCATTTTTCGCTTTGTCAAGATTAGTTTTCCGCCATTTACGCTCAGCTTTCCTGCAATCTTTCTTTTTGCATCTAACGGATGCAGAATTTCGCCAGGGTGCTTTAATTTTGCCAGACAGCAATTTTAACCTAACAGGCGCCACACTATCAATAGTATTCAGAATTGTTGAATTGAAGTTATCAAGAATCTCATTGACAGAAGCTGATGTGGGAGGAGATAAAGAAAATGTCTCCATAAACAGCGCGCTGGTGCCTGCATTAATGTCTCGTCTTTTAACGGTTCGTGACCTATTAATGATCTCAGGGGAGATTTCCATTTCAAAAAAGATGCAAAGATGGTCAGACAACGCAACATCAATAGTCGACACAGAAGAGGACTTGAAGCCCCTAGTAATAACTAAATCCAGGGTATGGCCTCGGTTGTGAGTAGGCCCTGAAACATGTTGAGACAGATCAAAAGTATCAAGTAAGATATTCAGTTCTTTGGCAAAATTATCCATCGGGTTATCAATATGAATATTGAAATCCCCAGCAATAGATATACAGTCATGTTCCATGAAAATTAAGGAGAGTAGATCAGCAAATTCAACGAGAAAGCTGGCTGAGTATTTTGGTGGTCTATAGATATTCAGCAGTAACACAGTGGTTGAGCATTTCAGAATAGCAGCAAGGTATTCAAACGATGGAAAGTCTCCAAATGTTACCTGCTTACATTGAAACATATCAGAAAAGACAATCGCTACTCCCCCCCCTCTTATCAGCTCTGGGAGTGTCAATGAAGCTATAATTAGGCGGTGCTGATTCGGACAGAACAGCCACTCTGTTTTTCATATCGAGCCAGGTTTCGGTGAGGAACATTAAATCCAGATTATGACTGGTAATCAGATCACTGATGAGGAGAGATTTATTTGACAGCGACCTAACATTAACTCATTCTCTGCCAAAGACGTACCCGGACGTACTTTTAACAATGGCGTTCTGTGCCAAAGACGTACTCGGACGTACTTTCATGTTTTGGCTGTTTACATTACATCAGACACTTTCCCAGCCTGTGACATTGTTTCAAGTCAAACTGATAAAAGGAACCCGCTAGTTTAGTATTTATGGGTGGAGCCTGTGGTCGAAACAGAGTCCGATCCAGAGTTCTCGGCTGGAGACGATGGCGAGGAAGACGCCAGCGTTTTTGTTATTGCTCCACGACGGAGCGCCATGGCGACGAAGGCTCCCCTTCACAGCGTTCTGACAGATGAATCGGAGGAGGAGAAATGGGTGCCACTTGGAGAGAGCGATGACGATGGTAAAAAGTAGCCTATTTTTTGTATCGCGTTTGAGATGAAATGATCACACACACAACATTCGAGTATAATTGTCACGCATTGTTTATAACTTATGCCGCCGGCATGACTCGCTTCACGTTTCCTCTTGCCAGCTCTCCCTCTCAAGGGAGAGCTCTATCACACTCAAGGGAGGGGGAATCACATGGATACGTCAAACGCGTCAAACCGCGTCACACACCCGTCCCCAGCAACCAAGGCGAAACATGTGTCACATAAACATTTCAAAGTTTACAGCACTAACGTAGCTATTGTGTGATCTTCTGTGCTAACGTTAGTTATGAGAGGTAACGTGACAGCAGGTAACGTTACAGCACTCGTTATTCCTGTGTGTGTGTGTGTGTGTGTGTGTGTGTGTGTGTGTGTGTGTGAGAGAGAGAGAGAGTGTGTGAGTGTGACCACATAAGGGTTCGTTCCATTTGTTTATGCTTTTATCAAGCTAAGCTAAAAATCCACATGGCAACTGTAAAATACATTCTCTTATTTTTTATTTTTTATTTATTTATTTGGGAAAACAAATACTGTATATGTCTGATGTGTCACTGAGGCAAAAAATAAAAGGCTCAAAAGAGAGTTCTGCTTGAAACGGTGTCCTTCACTAAAAACCTCTTTTTCTCATATTTCTGTCCAAAGGAGGGCATTTTTAGTGAAAACAAGCTAACTTCCACTGCTTGTAACTAAACAAGGAAACATGGGAGAGTTTCAGTTTTTTACAAGGGGTAAGAAGAGAGTCTCTGCTTTATTGTGAGATATGTTGTGTAATTTTATTCCTAGCACAGAATATTCTGTGGGTCCTGGAAGATCAGGAAATATGCTCAAAATCCTGGCACTGGGAGCACACAGACCGAAATGACCCTGGCAGAGAATGAGTTAAGGAGTGCGGCTTTAATATTTTTAGAGCCTGGAACTTGTATCGTTTGCTTCACAAGGGGAATGGAGATTAAGTCTGATTTAGAAACAGATCGTGTTGGGGGGAAAGTATTACGTCTGTATGAAATCAAGACTGGTATCGAAGCATTGGATTGATAGACCAATAGTGGTTTATCGCAGCCAGTTCCACTTCTAGTGTGTGCTGGCGCAGTTCCTTTATAAGGCTGTGGGACCTTGTTTCTATGGGGACAGGCCGGGATGGAGGGGTCTGGCGTCGGGCTGGTCGACGCTTGGGGACTTGGACCACAGAGGGGGGGGCAGATTGGGGGGGGTCTTGGACGGGCGGGGGTGGGGCGTGTCGACTCTTGGGGGACTGCAACCACAGCCGACTCTGCCGACTCGGGGTCGGTGGGTCGGGGGTGGGTCGAGGGGGTGTGGGGGATGGTGGAGAGAGGGTGGGTGGGGGGGGGCGGGGAGCAGGTAGGTTGAGGGGGATGTGAGGGAGGGGACTGTAGGGGGACCAGGTTCGGGGTCGGGAGTGCTGGGTCGGGGGGGCATGGGGCATGGCAGTATGGGAGAGGGCTGGAGGGCATGTGAGGGAGGGGACGGTCGGGGGGCCAGGTTCGGGGTCGGCAGTGGTGGGTCGGGGGTGGGTCGAGGGGGTGTGGGGGATGGCAGAGAGAGGGTGGGGGGGGGGGCGGGGAGCAGGTAGGTTGAGGGGGATGTAAGGAAGGGGGCTGTGGGGGGGCCAGGTTCGGGGTCAGGAGTGGTGGATCGGGGGTAGGTCGGGGGGGCTTAGATGGACAGGGGGACTGGGGGATCATAGACAGTCCAAAGCTTATCAGTTCGTTCATCCTGCTGGAGAATGGAATGGGGGAGGGGGGTGGGGAGAGGTGGAGGACCTTCATCCTGGAAGCAGAGAGGAGGAGAGGAGGGGGAGGGGGCAGCGTCCTCCGCTTCCTGTAAGGAAGACGTCATGGTTGGTAGTTGATGAACTGGGAGATCGCGGAGGGGTGTAGGGGCCGCAAAGGGGGGGGGGGGGGGGGGCTGATATCGCCTGCATGGCAGAGGATATTTCGTCTAGTCGGCTGGCCTCGAGTTGTGGCAACAGGGATTGTTGTTGATGAGACGTGTCGACTGGCAGTGTGACCTCGCGGCGAGGGTTGGAGATAGTGGAGGGGGGGGGGGGGGGGCTCATTCCTGGCCGTGGAGTTATCAGATGTTGGGTGATTGATGTTGTAGATAAGGTTGGCAGTAAACAGCCTTGTGCCATCTCTGTTGAGTCGACCATTACGATTGTAGAGATGGCTTCGATCCCAGAAGAGATTGAAGTTGTCAATATAATTCACATTATACTGAGGGCAGACAGTTGAAAGCCACGTGCTTAAGCTTAGGGACCTGGTGAACGTATTGACTTTGTATCCATTGGGGGGCAGGGGGCCACTGATAAATGCTTCAATATCGAGTGAGGCTAGGAGCTTCAGTAGGTCCAGGAAGTCACGTTTTAGTGTTTCTGATTGCTGTTTCAGAATGTCGTTGGCTCCTATATGCAGGGTAATCTTGTTTAGGGAGCTGTGAGTAGACAGGATTTCAGGAATTTTCTCTGTTATGTCACAGAACATCTCATCAGGGAAACAGAGTGTAGCGGTATTGTTTTTAATCCCAATGTGTTTAATATCCGAGTCTCCGATGAGCAAGGATGTTATAGGGGGCTGCGGCCTGCTAGCTCTTGATAGCCTTTGAGGCTGTGGCCTGCTAGCTCTTGATAGCCTCCTAGCTTTGGGGCTACCTAGGTTGTCGGATAGCCGATGGGCCGGTCCAATATCCATATCGGCAGTCGATACAGGGCTACCCAATAGCGGTTGAAATCTGTTTACCAGCTGTAGGGACATCAGTGGTGGAGGAGCAAAACTCTTCTTTCCACCTCTCACAACAATCCATGGTTGATCAGTGCTAGTGCTAACAGGGGGTATACTAGCTAATGCAGGCCAGCCCGTGGCTGAGCTAATTTCCGGGTGATAAGAGGCAGTCTCTGTGGGTCCAGGGATCACTAATCTTTTCGGCTTTGCTCCCTGGACATTCCAGAGACAGTATCAGTTTGTTTCCCCGAGATAGCACAGGCTTGCGAGGCAATGTTTTTGGGGACATGCGTGGGCAGTTTACCCAAGGATGGGGGAGCTAGCAGACTGTTAGCATTCGTGGTATCTGTGATGGAAGATGCATGTACATTACCCGATGAGGGAGTAGCTAACGCTAAGTTAGCATTCGGCATCGTAGCTTCTGTGAATCCATTGGAAAGGGAGCTCTGAGGCTGTGTAGAGGTAATCCCAGTGTCTTTCAAACAATAGATGGTAGTTTCCAGTATTGCAATTTTTTTAAGGTGGCCAGTACATCCTTTACAGGGCGACATGCCTTTAGGTAACACAGGGTCCCAAATCCACACCAGGCAGGCTGGTAGATAGAGGCCGCAGGCTGGGAGATAGCAAAAGCAGGCAAGCGATAGCAGCGGAGCACAGCTTGTACACGTATGTACAGTCTGAAGGCTGAAGCAGTGTGTCACAAACTTCTCAGCGCTGACATATTGTCTCCAGGTTTCTGGAGGCTTCCATGTCTTGGGGCGCTAGGTCTTGTTTCTCGGCTCCGTAACTGGAGAGAGAGCAGGTCCGCGAGTGTGTTGTCCGTCTCCTATATAACGCTAAACACAACTTCCTCGGCGCTGACATATTGTCTTCAGGTTTCTGGAGGCTTCCGTGTCCTGGGGCGCTGGGTCCTCTCTTGGCTCCCTAATCGGACAACGACAGCAGGTCCGCGGGTTCGTTGTCAGCTTTCTCTCTCTCTCTGACCGCGGCTTCTGTCTGGCGAACAATAGCCCGGGCAACGTTACACAAACAAACAAACGAATACTGGAGCTTAAATTTTTAGAGCTCTTCCGTGTTGTAGTCTCGCGAGGGCGGGGCCTATCGCAAGGTTTGGTGGACTGTGCATGTCTGTCAAGTTGGCAGCAAGCGCAGTTACACTGGTTTAGCACTTCCTCTCTTCCTTCAAAATAAAATCATTATAAAAGGAAAGGAAGCTATGGCATCCATATCTGTGTGGTGTGTGGAGTGCAGCTGCCCACTGAAGATGGGCATGATGTGTGTGTGCATTAGTGATGCGCGGGCCGCAGTTATAACCACACTGACCGCGGATATCCCGCCCCGCGGGCTGGCCAGATCATAAAAATAAACATTCTGATTAATAGCGGATGGGTTGCGGGCGGTTGAAACGATGTATCATTAATGAGGAAAAATAATATTAATTACTTTCTCTAGTCTATGAACGTATTTTAAGCTACATTTTTCGTCAGGCACATTCTTAGTCGCCTATTGTAGATCCCCCAAAGGACCCACGGCCGTAAACCAAACAATTCAGCCATGTGCTCTCCACTTTTCGTCCATATATGGTCAATGACGTCACCCTCAAAAAGGAGTCTCCGCTGAAGACGTGTTTGAAGAGAAAACGTGTTCGATTTTTCCCATACAATGAGGGAATCAAGTAAACTAAACGTAAAGCTATAGGGTTAGCCGAGTAAACTACATGAGGGCAAGTGGTGGACTGGACATAAGCATACAGCATGGACGTTTATTTGGAGTCTTGGACTGCAGCGATCGCATCAACGGCAGCAGAAACCGTAAGTTTGCTCCTTTTATAGCGTTTTATATCGTTTATAGCGTCAGGGGTGCATGGCGGGCGCAGATCTATAAATAGTATGAAATAATTAGCGCAGATTTATGGCGGGTGGACAGTTCATGCATACACACGGATTAGGATGGCATAAAAGCTCATCCGTGCATCTCTAGTGTGCGTTGTCTCGGAGAGGAACATGCCTCTGAAGTGGTTGTTAATCCCTCCTCCTGTATGGATTGCTTTATTTTGGCAGCATGATCCCTGGAGGCTCAGCTTTGTGTGTTTGGCGTTAAGCGCAGGCGGGTTGCTCTAGCACAGTCTGCTTCGCCCCAGCAGGTTAAGCGCCTTAAAGCAGTGGGGAGTGGGGGTGGTTCCTCAGTGGATCCCTGCCCATTTCCCTTACTTAGGACATTTTTACCTGATGACAGCATCAGGATTGAGGCTGGTGATCAAGGGGGGGTGTCGACATAGAGGGGTTATCAGATGAGGGGGGCCTCACTGAGGGGTTCGTTGCAGAGGACGAACAGACCAGTGAACGCAAGCGATTCCAGGGTCTGATGGTAAGGGCTTCCCAAGCTTTGGGACTTGAGCCCGTCGCAGGCCAAGCCCCTCCTCCCTTGCGCTTCGATGATGAGGACGCGTCAGGTCCGGAGGTGCCATTTGAGGTGCCTCTCCTCCCAGAAGTGGAGAACCTAATGCAGGCGGGGTTTGCAACACCCATGGCTGCACTCTCCTTTACCTCTACCAACAGACGGCTGTCTGCCATGCAGGATAGGGGTAAGGTGGGCTGTGGCCCATTGTCTCAGCTGGACCAGGCCATATCAGCTCTTTTGTTCCCGGCCAGCCCAGTGCTGGGGCCGGCTACTCCAATGGGGGACTGTAAAATGCTTGATGCCGCACTGGCTAAAGTGCATAGCCCTGTAGCAGTTCAGGCACGGTTGGCTAATACTGGGTCCATACTAGCATTGTATCAGAGGAAGCTGGTTCGCGAGCTGAGCACCGGGTTCGATGCTCATCTCATTGCTGAGATACAACTGGTTTCATCGGTCTTATCACAGCTGATGAAGGAGCAGGTGTCGACTGCTGGTAAGGGTGTGTCAGCACTCTGGGTTGCTAGGCGCCAACTGTGGCTGTCCCAGTCCAAGTTGCGATCAGAGGACCAGAGGGCCCTCTTGAGGCTGCCGGTCGCGCCATCAGCCATGTTTGGTCCTGGTGCCACTGGTTTGTTGCAGCAGTCACAGGAGGCACGTCGTTGTGCTAAGGAGGTTTCTGATGCACTGACCCCCAGATGGTCCAGACAGTCGGGGGGCAGGAGGAAGGAAGCCCCCGCACAGACACAGAGGTCGGGCTGAGGCGGCGGTGCAGTCAGAAGGGTGGTCAGGGCCCAGTTTATGCCAGTTTACGTCCAGCCTGCCTCCAGCAAGCCCGGGTGGGTCTTGTGGCTTGGAGGTCACTGCAGGCGAGCCCCTGGGTGGTTTCGACCATGACCCCGGGGTATCGTATTCAGTTTGCTCGTCATCCTCAGACCTCGAGGACCCCAACGGTTTTCACGGTGGTGGGCGCGGAGCACAAGGCAGTGCTCCAGGCCGAGGTTTCTACCCTGTTGGAGAAGGGAGCCATCAGGGAGGTGCCTCAGTGCAACAAACAGGCTGGTTTTTAATCCCGGTATTTTCTCATCCCCAAGAAGGATGGGAGACTACGCCCCATTTTAGATCTCAGGGGTCTCAACAGACATCTCAGGCGTCTGCCTTGCAAGATGCTGACAATCCCAAGGGTGCGACAGTCCATCAACAGAGGGGACTGGTTTGTCCCTTTGATTTGAAGGATACCTCTTCGGATTTTGGATACTACTTCCAAGTTCTGATCTGGGAAGGGCATTGGCGGTTCCTCAGGTTCGTTTTCGACGGCAAGGAGTACGGGTTCCGGGTCCTGCCGTTTGGGATCTCCCTAGCTCCCCGCACCTTTACCAGGTGCATGGACGCAGTTCTGTTGCCTGTTGTCACTGACGCAGGAGAGGCAGCTATCGGCATGGTGGCTCAGTGGTTAACACTGTTGCCTCACCGCAAGAAGGTCCCGGGTTCGAACCCCGGTCCGTCCCAGGTCCTTTCTGTGTGGAGTTTGCATGTTCTCCCCGTGTCCGTGTGGGTTTTCTCCGGGTGCTCCGGTTTCCTCCCACCATCAAAGAAAGACATGTATGTTAGGGTTAATACTCCTGTCAGTGCCCCTGACCAAGGTACTGGCAAAAATAACTGGAGTTGGTCCCCGGGCGCTGCACAGTGGCTGCCCACTGCTCCTAGTTCTAGGAAGGTTCCTAATAGAGGATGGGTCAAATGCAGAGGATGAATTTCCCCAAGGGGATAAATAAAGGATAACTTAACTTCACTTAACTTAACTTATCCCTCAGGGCTTGCCTCTCCCAATTCAGGCTGGGGACCGGAGTCACATGGAGGCTGTGTCTCCGCCTCTTGGGCCTGATGGCGTCTTCGGTCCCGTTGGCCCTCCTACACATGCGGTTGGTACAAAGGTGCCTCCTGGGTCTGGGCTTGAGCCCCAGGAGTCACCTAAGTTCCACTGTGCTCGTCACCAGGCGGTTGCGGGCGGCCCTCCATTGGTGGGAGGATGACGGGAATCTCAGCAGGGGGAGTGTGCTCGGCCCAGTGACACATCGTCAACTGGTATTGACAGATGCTTCACTGACGGGCTGGGGTGCTGTGTTCAGAGGAAACGGTGCCAGCGGGTGCTGGAGCGGGCCTCACACCACCCAGCACATCAACATGCTAGAGCTGACAGCGGTCCATCTGGCCCTTCGCCATTTTTTGCCATTTCTTCAAGGCCAACACGTGTTGGTGAAGACAGACAGTGTGGCAGCGGCTGCTTACATCAACAGGCAAGGGGGTTTGGTTTCCCCTTGCCTTTGTGAGCTGGCACGTTGGCTTTGGCTTTGGGCATACCCCAGGGTTCTCTCCCTGAGGGCAGTCCATGTGCCAGGGCTGGACAATTGTGCAGCGGAACAGCTGTCCAGGGGGGGTCCGGACCCAGGGGGGTGGTGGCTGCACCCCCAGGTGGTCGTGGAGATTTGGCTCCGCTATGGACGAGCAGAGGTCGACCTGTTTGCATCACAGGAATCCACCCACTGTCCCCTGTTCTTCTCGCTAGGGAAGGACAATCCTCCCCTCGGAGTGGACGCCTTGGCTCATCCTTGGCCATGCGTCCTGCTGTACACTTTCCCCCCATTTGTTCTCCTCCCGGTCCTCCTACAGAGGGTATAGTTGGAGGTGATGAGGCTGGTCATGGTGGCCCCGTGTTGGCCACACATGACCTGGTTCTTAGACATCCGCCACTGCTGGACGGGAGCCCATGGGAGCTTCCAGTGCGGCGGGACTTGCTGTCCCAGGCACAAGGTGGTTCAGTGGTCGGTACACTGCAAGAGGCTCGGGCACCATCGACGAGAGCACTCTACGCTTTCAGATGGAGGGCCTTTGCGGCCTGGTGCAGGGAGCAGTTTAACAGTTAACAGTTAGTAGACGGACAAGCCTGTCTTTTATTGTCACATGAACACACCAACACATGCATGCGGCCACAAACACACACTCATTCAATATTCAAGCTTTTTATTGTCCCTCCGTGGTACAAGTATCACGTGAAATTCTTGTGCTGTGGACTCCGTTTACAACATAGTACAAATATAAGAGACACAACAAGCAATAAGGCAGTAGAGTGATAAGACAAGTCAGAGACAGTGGCATATTCACTGCACAAAGGTGCACATGTCATGTGCATACTTTCGACGTGGTTAAACATTTTAAATTCGACGTATTTGACGTACAGGTGCAAAAAGCACCTAATTAAACATACAATTAAACATTAGACATACATAATGGTAGCAGCTACAGTACGGTACAGTACAGCTACTACACTATTTGTGTATGTTAAGGAGTCTCGTGGCCTGCGGGAAGAAACTGTCCCTCAAGCGATTTGTGCGTGCTTTTGGGACCCTGTATCTCCTCCATGAGGGTAACAGGGAGAACAGGCTGTTGTGGGGATGGTTTGTGTCTTTGATGATCTTCAGGGACCTCCTGAGGCACCGCTGGTTATACAGTTCCTGCAGTTCTGGCAACTCACATCCTGTTACGTGCTGGGCCGCGCATCTCACTCTTCGTAGCGCCCTGCGGTCCATGGTGGTACAGTTCCCGTACCAGGTGGTGAAGCAGCCAGTCAGCAGGCTTTCAATGGTGCCTCTGTAGAAGTCCCTAAGGATTTCTGACCTTAGCCCAAATTTCTTCAGGCGCCTGAGTCCGTGTAGTCACTGTTGGGCCTTTTTGACAACAGTGGCGGTGTGACCGGCCCAAGTCAGGTCCTGGTGGATGTTGACTCCCAGGTACTTGAAGCTGTCCACCCTTTCCACCACTGTGCCGTTGATGGTGATTGGGGGGTGTGCACCCCCCCCCCTCCTGTAGTCTACAATGATCTCCTTGGTCTTGGAGACGTTCAGAGAGAGGTGGTTGTCCTGGCACCATTGTTCCAGGGCCCCCACCTCCTGTCTGTAGGCCGTCTCGTCACCCCCCGAGATCAGCCCCACGACTGCTGTGTCGTCTGCAAACTTCACGATGGTGTTCGAAGTTTGAGTCGCCACGCAATCGTGGGTGTAGAGGTCGTACCAGAAGGGGCTGGAGACGCACCCCTGGGGTGCTCCTATGCTGATGGTCAGTGGGGAGGAGGTGAGGTTGCCCACCCTCACCACCTGGCGGCGATCTGTCAGGAAATCCAGGATCCAGTCGCACATTGCTGTGTTTAGTCCCATATCCTTGAGCTTGCGTACCAGCCTGGAGGGTACTATGGTGTTGAATGCTGAGGTGTAGTCCACGAACAGCATTCTTACATAGGTGTCCTTCCCCTCCAGGTGGGACAGGGCAGTGTGGAGCACGTGTGCTACTGCATCCGCTGTGCTCCTGTTGGGGCGGGATGCAAATTGTAGCGGGTCGTGGTCCGGGGGGAGTGTGGGGGGGATCTGTGATATAACCAGCTTTTCAAAGCACAAAGAACTTTAGTCATGCTGATGGTGTACATTTGTATATACTGTAGTTGTTGATGCACTTGTTGATTTTGTAGAGCAGTTTTGGTGGCGGTGACGTCTCATTTGAAGCTCCCGATTCAGCCTCCTGGGGGGGCTGGTGCTGCTCTATTCCCTCGCGGTGTGTCTTACAGCACTTCCCATACAAGATATATTCATATCTCTGTATTGGAGGGTAAACCCCGATAGACGATCGAGAACGTAAGGTTACATGATGTAACCAGGGTTATCTGAGTAGAGGGGTTTACCCTCCAGCTCGAGGCCGCTCAGGGATTCGTTCAATCGAAACTTTAGTCGAGTTGGGCGTCGTTAATAGGTGGTTATATCAGCTTGGCTGGAACCACGTCCACAGGTGGATTGTCTTAAAGTAATTATTCACGTCACCTGATTCCAATAATCAGGTTTCCCATACAAGATATATTCATATCTCTGTATTGGAGGGTAAACCCCTCTACTCAGATAAGCATGGTTACATCATGTAACCTTACTGTAACCTTACTGCAGGGAAAATATGTTATTCTTGCCTTTTTTGTTTCCCTATTTCTGCACACTGTAATGTCAAAACAGTCATTGTCAATTGTATAATTAAATTCAATATAAGTAAATTGTATAATTTGGGTATGGCTACAAAGCTGAGACTCCTGTGATTTCAAAGAGCCCACTCACATTAATGTGTGATGCAATATGGCCTCATAGTAACCATTTCAAAATGATTTTTTTTAATTGACCTTATACTGTATAAAATGACCTATTGTGAGCTCTAGGATAATCACATCCTGAACATCATTCCAAACAAACTTAGGAAATTCGCCTTTTGTTATTTTACTATTTTACTTTTGGTATGCCTACAAAGCAAATGTTACTTATACTTGAGTTCTTCCCTGGAAGTGATTTTGGTATAGATGGGCCACAAGCAGTATTCTACCTACCATTCTACCTGTATGCAGAATATATATAGCAAGACTATTATTTTTTCATCATCATTGTAAAGCAACAGAACAGTAAAGAGGATATTAATGTGATGTGTGTAGTTCTTCAGAGATCTAGCCTCTCCATTTTGCTTTTAAAGTGCACCAGATTGATACATTTTTACTTTAATTGCGATGCCGAAGGCCAGGTGGCCTTGCCCCTAAAATGACGGAATTCCCAGCCTGGTGAGTGGCCTGCCTCAATCGATAAACAGCCAGATTAATTATTTTCTTTTCTCATGTTATTGGATCATAATGCCAGTCAACACCTAGACACGATAGAAGATGATCCTGAATTGACTATTGAGAAATGACTGGGCGCGATCTGTAACAATACATACCAGTGGCGGCTGGTGAGATTGGAAACAGGGGAGGTAGAAAAAAAATTGGGCGTTTTTTTTTTCTCTTTTGCCCAAAACGCCCAAATCTCATTTTAAATTAGCATTAGGATTAGACTGTTGTGATGTCATTATTCAGTTTTAATTGTTCCTTTTCTCATTATTTCATTTCTCAGAGTAAATACTGTATATTTATTTCGAGATTTTTGTCAATGGTTTGGCTTATGGTGCGTTCCTTTATGACAACAGTTTCGGCCGTAGCCTTTGTCAAGTCTCATACAAACACAGTGCAAGACAGCCATTATAAAGACAGGTGGGCTGATTGAACACCTGTCCTGTGAAAGCACACCTGAGTGTGATTACAATGACATCATAGGATCAGTCATGCAGTATAGGCTACATTTAGACAGATTAATCAAAACATTGATGTCACAGGTACGCTGTATACCATAATATATCATGAATCTATGTGAATAAATAGATTTATATAAATAGTAATCACAGTCTAATGCATAGAGATAAATCCTGAAACCTTCTCGCAACAGTTCTAGCCTAATCGTGCTAGCATTTATAACTGGGGACTGGTAATCTTACAACTTCAAAGGTCATGAGCTGGGCGGTGACATCATCAGAGCTGGTATTTCCCAATACCAAACTCGTAGGAGTCTCAGCAGCCCCAACCTCAAAAATCCAAGATGGCTGCGCCGCGCAACAACAGTAGTAGTAATCGTAGTAATATTGTTTAGCACTTCTGTTTTGTTTGTGTCTCATTAAATCAGCTGTACACACAGCACTGCCTAACTTCTATCTGTGTGGACATGAGGCTGCAGTGTTTGTATGCGCAAAATGCCGCGAAATGCCATGTTGTCAATTGTTATTGCTAACAATGGCTAGCCTGGCTAGCGACTGGATCTGACCAATGAACAGTGAACTTCCCAGCTCAAGTTTTCTGCAAATGGAACGCTAACAAAACGGATGTGATGTCATTTGCCCAAAACGCCCAAATCTAATTTTAAATTAGCATTAGGATTAGACTGTTGTGATGTCATTATTCAGTTTTAACCATCAATAATTGTTCCTTTTCTCATTATTTCATTTCTCAGAGTAAATACTGTATATTTATTTCAAGATTTTTGTCAATTATTTGTGCTGTTATGGTTATAATTAGCCTAGTTACTCACTTCTACACTATCTTAGATTGTGTTACTTATGGATGGCATGGAATTATAGTGAAAATAGATTATCCCCCCTTTTTGCTGGGGACCCCACTTTGAAAACCACTGGCTTAGGCTAGAACTGTTGCGAGAAGGTTTCAGGATTTATCTCTATGCATTAGGCTGTGATTACTATTTATATAAATCTATTTATTCACATAGATTCATGATATATTATGGTATACAGCGTACCTGTGACATCAATGTTTTGATTAATCTGTCTAAATGTAGCCTATACTGCATGACTGATCCTATGATGTCATTGTAATCACACTCAGGTGTGCTTTCACAGGGCAGGTGTTCAATCAGCCCACCTGTCTTTATAATGGCTGTCTTGCACTGTGTTTGTATGAGACTTGACAAAGGCTACGGCCGAAACTGTTAGCGTTAAATTACACTTTCTTGCATCTGGAACCAGAGTGTGCCTTCCCCTGCCTACACTATCAACATACTCGTTTAGTTACATTACAATTAATCAACGTTGGAGCGTTATTTACCCCCCCTTCCTAACATGCTAGGTTGACATGCTTGGTCCCAATCGATTCCTTATTTCTTCTTCTTTCATATGGTATAAAGATTACCACTCACGCTTTAAAAACGAGCTCGCAGTCAGTCATGGATTTACGGGCTGATAGAGAAAATTTACATCACATTAGCCTTTATTTGGACAATCACTAGTTATTAATATATTCATACGTGGCACGGCGGTGACAGGGCACAGTTTGCGATAGAGAGGAGCTGCAAATGTATGGTACAAGTTATCTAAATACGTCTGTCTGTGTATGTACACAGGTTATCCAAATATGATGTCTATCTGTGTATGTACACAGGTCATCTAAATATGAAGTATGTCTGTGTCATAACTATATGTAACTAAAATTGGAAATGTATATGAATATATTAATAACTAGTGATTGTCCAAATAAAGGCTAATGTGATGTAAATTTTCTCTATCACGGGCCAAATTCAGTTAAAAAATGTGGGAGTTTAAAGGGATAGTGCGGATTATTGGACATAATGTTGTATGAACTTCATCCCAGCTGTAGAGTGCCTGGGGAGCTCACTTCCTGATCCATGAGTCCCGTGGGCGGAACTATAACTTGATCTGAGTGGAGAAAAACTAGTCCCGACAGACACTACAGGGTCACGGAGTTATCAAGTTGTACCCCTAAAGAACGCATGCATGTGTTATGACATCTCATTTCAACAATAAAACCGCAGGCTCGTAGTTGCTCAGACCGGCGCTATTTATTGGCACTATTTTCTGGCTAGTATCACTCCGCGCACTGCAGCCGCGGAAGCCATTACCGGTGTGTTCAGGTGTTTCAGACAGCGCGGGCTGTCTAAAAAAAGTTAAACATGTCTGACTATTCGAGCGATGACGATGATATGCTGTTGACAGAAGATTCGAGGGGTTATCTTTATGAACCTGAATACACCGATGAGGAACTTTGTCAGATCGACCTCGAACGGGCAGAGAGAGAGAGGAGAGAGAGAGAAGCGGAGGCTGAGCAAGGAGACGCAGATGGGCCCGCGGCTGCAGAGAGGAGAGAGAGGGTGAATGAACAATGGTGGTGCACTTGTCATAAGTGCCAGCCGATGCCAACGGAGTTGGAGAGCTACTGCTGCCGGGAGTGGGATCTAGTCGTGCCACAGATGCAAGATCTCATCTCAGAGGACACCAACGCATCTGCTTCTGCCTGCATCACCAACCATCCAGACTTCCCTGCCATCCTGAATGCTGGCGTCTTGAGGACGTTTTTCAACGTCCCCAAAATAAACTGGAAGAAGCGTCCCAGGCCAGCTGGACCCAATGGCCAGCTGTCTGTAAAGTAAGTGCTATGGCTCTAATAATAGTAATTATTTAGCAGTTGTATTTGAGTGGTGGCTAAAGTATTCACTAGGATGCTACTTTATAACCTTACTGATCTGTAATATTACAGTTGTGTAGGCTATATCCTATAATTTCACTTCTTGTTCTGTCAGAATACATCAATAATAATAATAATTGGGGCTTATATAGCGCTTTTCCATAGCTCAAAGACGCTTTACAGTAGCCTACACAAAAACTAAACACTTGGGGGGGGGGGGGGGGGGGGTGACGTTAGTGAACATATAACGACAGAGATGACACTAAACACTGAGTAGGCCTACTATGTGGGGGGGGGGCGATAGTGGTGAGACAAGACAGTAGACAGAGACAGCACACAAGCAAGGATGGGGGGAGGAATAGAATAGTTCTGTCATACATAAATAACAGCCAAGGTGTATAGCATCATATAGCCTACTCTACCATATCAACCAGTCAACCATACAGAAATGTTCATGAATTGTCTTGATTTGCACATTACAGTATGCATATAATGAACATGTTGTATTGTTTCAGTCAGTACAGGCTGATTGGCTACCGGATGGTACTGGAATGGGCCCTAAATGGAGAACAGCTTGGGAAAGGCAATAGGAGAGTTCTTCCCTCATGTGTGGTGGATAGGATCCGCAAGGAATATCCATCACCAAATGGACAATATGTGGGATTCAAGGAGTCTGAGGAATCAATGGATTTGTTTTAGGTCTTTTGAAGTCACATTGTGAACGTTTATTTTCAACATTTGTGTGTTACACTTGAAACGATAGTGTTCCCTTTTCCTTGAAAATATTTCTCAACATTGTTTTGTAAAAGAAATGCACATATATGTTTCCAATTGTTCCATGTCATTGTGTTTTTGGATAAAGTGCAAAAAATATAAACATGTACCAAAAAATAAAACTAAATACTTTGAGTAATAAATACACCAGTCACGATGCAATTATTATATACATAAACCAAGCAAAATTGTATTAGCAGCACTCAGTTAGCTAACAACCTATAACTGAAGTGATAAGGCTCTGTGACCAAACAACATTTTGGTTTGTCCATACAACATTTTAGCTTTGAAAACGTGTGGACATTTTTGCCACCACAACAGCTTTGTCCGGCTTTGGGGTAGGAGCTATATTGGCCGGGAGGTCGACTGCAGGATGGATGTGGGACCCCTCATCTCCAGGCTTTCTGTCCAGTCGCCGTTGAATGACACGCTGCACCAAGTCCTTCCTGAAGTCCTGGTTGGTTGGCTCATAGATCTTCCTGGCAACCCATTGGTTTGATTGCCTGGAGTGAAATACATTGTATTTCTCTTTTCCTGGGGGAGTAATATTGAGTTGCATGTTAGTACAACAGGACTATGTACAGTTATGTGAAAATGTGATTTTCTTGTGCCTCTCACACAGCATTGCAGACAATGTGCTGTCATATTCTAGCTTATTCTTTCATGCTTACCAGACAGAGTAGTATCATGTTGACGGCCAACATTGTGGTTGTGGTCAATGATACTCAGTTGGGTTCGTGCCAGCATGGTCGGGTATTTGAAGTGCCTCCTCTTCTCGGCATACTTCAACATAGAACTGTGGAAAACCTCGAGATGTCCTGAAACAACAGATTTTATTCAGACATTTATCTTGAAAGAAGAGCCGATGCACACCCTCACAATCTTATGGATAGGTGCGTCGGAGGAGAGAGTCCATAAGCAGAAGAAAGAATTCCCGCACACTATCCAGTTACTGACAAACTATATTACAACGTTTCTGTCACTCAGACCTTCATCAGGTTATTTTACCTGATGAAGGTCTGAGTGACAGAAACGTTGTAATATAGTTTGTCAGTAACTGGATAGTGTGCGGGAATTCTTTCTTCTGCATTCAGACATTTATCCCCTTGCATTTCGATAACACAGCATCACACTATGACTAGTCCTAATGATACGCTTATTTCAACTTACCAGTGTGCTTGAACAAGGTCATTTGAGGCAGGTCTCTCAAGAGGTTTTTATCCAGCACAATAGCCTTGAGAGCGTTGTATGCTGCACTGCCCTTCCCCAGCCATTTCTTCCTTCGCTGTTGGTCTTCGTCGAGGTCACCATGGTAACACTTGTATTCGATCCCATCTTCTTCCCACCTGTGGATGCCACAGACATGAAGCAGGATAGAGGTCCACCGGCGTCTCAAATCCTGTAGTTTGAAACATTTTTAATAGTGTAGTTAGCTCATTTGAAAATGTAAGTGGCTATGAATTCAAAGTTTCTCTTGACATGCTTCACCATGCAATTTGGTGCTCATTGGATAGGATTGTCATAATGATAATCACCTGTAATTTGATTCCCATCACCTGTTTAGGACCAAGTTATCTACCATCAAATAATATGAACACCCATAGAACCATGTCATTTTGTATAGCCCTTTTTATATGGAATAACATTTACAATTACTTCCCGTCAGCTAGTGTCTTATCAAACACTGCAACAGGAAATAAAGTTTGGCCCATTTACATGACTTATGTTTCAAGCATGAAAAGGTCTATGACAAAAGATAAAATAAATTACAAATAAAATAAGCCTCACCATTTCATCCCCACCACAAGAGCTGCAGGACCACCAGAAGTGATTGCCCAAGGACTTGATCCATGGCTGCAAATCTCGGTTATCTTTCTTCTTGGCTGCTGCAGTTGCCTTCTTCTTCACACCTAAATAATGTAAAGAGAGGAAAAGGGAAAGCAGAACATGTAGAATAACCCAGACAATAGTCCTTTTACAAATGACACAAAAGCCTGCAGTCACAAATAATGATTTCAGTTTGCATACGCAAAACTGGTGTGTTATTTCACACATTACACAAGGTAACAGATAAGAGAGAAAATAAATAACCTTTTGCGACATGCCAAGGATCAAACTGATGCTTTAGTTGGGGGTAGGACTCCCTCATTGTCTTCCTGATGGATGGGTGACGGTCCGTGGTGACGACATCAACTCCTACTGCAGAATCCAACAGACGATCAAGGCCCCTCCGGAAACCAACATTCTCCATCGCTGGTGAACTTGTGGTTTCAGACACCTGTTGTATCATGTATGGCAAAAGAACAGTATAATAAAAAAAAACATACCAGTACAGTACAAGGGATCACCAAAAACACAAGGCTTCATTCTGCAATCTGCCTATTAGTTTCAGATATAGTCTGCCAAGTTTATATTTTGGTCTGAGGGTGGCGCCAGAGGAAAGGCCAATAGGGTCAGCAAGGGTCAGTAGGTTGATCCTATACATAACAGTGATGCATAACATTGATATGCGACAGCATTGGCTCTCCAAATGTCAATACTCACCTGTTAGCACAGCAGCATCCATGCTATATGACCCCATTCAACTTCAACATCCTACACATTTATTCTCTCTATTCCTCTCACAAGGACATTACATGTATTACAGTAGATAATTGTTTGGGGAGTCACACAGATAAAGCTCAAGGGAAACCTTAGACTCCACACACCCAAAACCTTTCCTGCCACACATTGACCCTATATATTTTCCATAATAAACTATTCTTCCAGTGTTCCAAAGGTACACTAAATCACTAAATCATGTTTCCCACTACAGTATAAAAGATTAAAATTTTACCTGAATTAAATCAGACATGATAATCTTCTTGGTTGCGTCATCTAAAAAGCTGTAGGTAGTGTACTTGGCACTGTAACCTGGGGAATCTGATCTGTAGATATAAAAAGGAGAAAAGAACATATACAATTGTAGGGCGTGGTATGGGCACGATTACCTGATTACATTTATATCATCATGGCCACACACACACACGAATACAACTTAGTACATGTATGCTCGATAACTCCAATACACACCTAGCATCACCACCAACGTCTATGTGGCCACCTGCAGCAGTTTTTTCCTTGAGTTCAGACAGAATTTCTTCCTGCATGTCAGTGTATGCTTCTTGAACCACTGGTATAAGTTCAGTTGACTGAGATGAATAATAAGCAGACTTCTGTGGCAGCTGTAAGTTGACAAGTTTAGCCCACTCTCCAATTTCATTCTGCGTTGTCCCAGTGAAAAGGATGGCGGCTGAAGATACCAGGTTGTTCTCAGGCATTCCCTTGACATAAGGACAAGACTGCCACGAACCATGATGGCCATTTGTGCATGTCCAATTGATTTTTATCATGGATCCATTCATGGTTTTTTGATTGTCTTCAAGGAAAACGCCACATGTGTGGCATGTTTTGAACAGTTCCATAAGGGATGATTCATTTACAAGCCACTTTCTTTCAGACCAGTCTCTATGTTCTTCTGTTCCATCAATGCTGACATCTGAGCAAGACGTTAGTATGGAAGTGCTGTCGTCTGGAACAAATGTGCTGTCTCCCATAGAACTCTGGCTCGAAGTCTGGCTCGTACTCTGGCTTGTATCCATTGCTTCAGATGCAACTGTTGAGCTTTGGAACTCTGACTTCTAAAGAAAGAAATAGCAATGAGTGAAGTGATTGACTAGATGTATTCACACATCTAAAAGTAAGTTACATTATGGCCATTATGCGTTATGTTCATGGTTGATACATTCACCGGACCCTATCTTTGGAACGGTACCTTATGAAGAATGGGCTGCTCGTTTTGAGAATATATCAGCTTACCTGTGACTGTGTCCATGTGGGAGGGAGGCAAAGGTACGTCCCAGATGATGAAAGGTTTCCACTTGGAACAGCTTGGGCAGGGCTGTTGAGAACAAGCTGCATGTATGCACCAATTGTGGTAGAGTGCTGCACAGGCGTAGATGGTTGGACTCCAGAAAACACGATCCCATCCTCATCAGCCGTCAGAACAGGAATGCATGCCTGGAGTGGAAGGGGCGCAGGTGTCATCCCTGAGGAAGAACCCCTACGTGCCCCCTGAGCACGAGTAGAGGTGGCTGCATCCTAAGGGTTAGAATGGGTCAAATGTTGAATTCCCCTCTGCCATAGATAGCCTACAAGTTACATTTTAAAAGCTATTGTTATCATTAGATGTGATTGAATCACACTTGGTCATAATTTGACTTCAACACACACACACACACACACTTGATTGGACATGGGCTCTCAGCTGTGCCAAATCGCTGCATGTGTATGATGGCTAAAACAGGTATAGGCCTAATGCTAAAATAATTACAATTATGGATGGAAATACAATGATGTGAGCAGCAGACGGTGTTATTTAGCTGCAAATTTATGATAATCACACCAAAGTGTGAGTTGCAATGCTAACCAGGTAGAATTTGCCTGGTAGTAAGCCATCAAACTAGTAGTACTAGTAGTACTAGTAGTTTGATGGCTTACTACCAGGCTAGAGGCTCTAGCTGAATCCCACAACCGATATAGGCTATCCATCTTATTTTTGTGAGGCTCCGCTGTAAAATAATTCTGGGAGCAATATCCAATCTAGAACGTGAGCAGCTGTGTGTTTACGCTAGCTTGACGTTGCCTGGATAGTACACTGCATCGCATTTCCTTGTCGAACTCCGACATTAAAAGTTTGCTCGTTACAAAATAACACTAGTTTAGGTTATGTAGACTAATCATGTTTTCTATCACATCCGCTAACCTGTTGCTCGTTGAATAAGTCGGCATTTTTCAGCTCAGCTGCAACGCTTACAGACTGGTAGGCTATATTAGACGGGCTGTGTCAAGCTAGACGTAACGAGGGAAGGGGACAGCAGAAGGATCATGGCCGCCAAAAATAAGGTGGATACTGGATAGACTATTTCCTTTTTTTACTGACAACATTGTTATATTTAGGTACTGTAATCTCTCTTACCATGGGTTTTGGAACAGCACTGCTCTTCAGTACATGGGCCTTCTTCTGTCCTGGACGTGGAGGGAGGTACTCATTTTTGGTGAAATGAGCGCCGCAAACACGAAGTTTTTTGATCCTCGCTGGCTTTGTCTCAAACCTCAAGCCTATCGCAACAAGCCAAAGTTGTCTAAGGGCACGGTCCGTGACAGGGAAACGATGGAATACACTGTTACTAATGTTTGCATTGTTACAGCCAGGAAAATCACAAGAGCAAACCATTTTGTCAACGTGCCTCCTACCGTAGCCTACTCCTCTCTCGTACTCGCTGTTTACAGCCCGCGCTGTCTGAACACCTGAACACACCGGTAATGGCTTCCGCGGCTACAGTGCGCGGAGTGATACTAGCCAGAAAATAGTGCCAATAAATAGCGCCGGTCTGAGCAACTACGAGCCTGCGGTTTTATTGTTGAAATGAGATGTCATAACACATGCATGCGTTCTTTAGGGGTACAACTTGATAACTCCGTGACCCTGTAGTGTCTGTCGGGACTAGTTTTTCTCCACTCAGATCAAGTTATAGCTCCGCCCACGGGACTCATGGATCAGGAAGTGAGCTCCCCAGGCACTCTACAGCTGGGATGAAGTTCATACAACATTATGTCCAATAATCCGCACTATCCCTTTAAGGTTGCGGTTTTTATTAGGAAAAATGACAGCATGAAACATAAATATGAAAAAAATAGCACTGCTTGGTGGAGCATTTGCACGCCGAATTTAATAGAAGGCCCGGATAACTTGAAATTAATTGACTTACTTGCCTATCCATCTAGTGTAACCGCATGCTGCCGAGACGTTGCAAATATCGCAGTTTTCTCGGTCTCCACTCACTCCGTACCGCGGCCCGCAACTCGAAACTCGTTTTGGCTCGTAATCCAATGCAATGACTGTCTGGCTTGTGAACTAACTTACTGTTTGATAAAAAGTAAATAAAAATAAGGGGGAAATATAATATGCTGCTACTGTCGTCAGTGTCGTGTAAATCTATATATGTGACACCGGCGGTCGGAAGGTACCGTAATTCGGCCGAGGGAGATCTGTGCAGCAGAGCTCAAAAGTATTTTCTTGAAAAAATGTGGTTTTGCTTTTTTTTCAATAGTACAAAATATATTATTTGAACTATCCATTCCACATAAAATGGAGTCGTTTTAGAATCAGTAAATAGGTATATTTAGCGATTTAAAAAAATCAAGATTTCAGGCTTGAGTCGCATAGCTGAGGTTTTTTTTTCATTAATTTGCATGCAGCGTTTCACTGGCTGCAGTCTGCTATTGTTCCGAGTTTCGGCCAATGAGGCCACATCAATAGAATTCAGCGTGTACATGGGGGCGGGGTGCAAAGCTCTGTTTACAAGTCTGAGATTAGGGGAAAGTTTGAGCTGGCGTTACGCTGATGGATTGGATTATAAGAAGATTCTTTAAACGTTATCTGCGAGTGTGGTCCGGTGCAGAACGCAGCACAACACACAACATTATGGGACTTTTACTAATAGCCTAATGGCTATTGCTGCATGTAGCCTAATGGCTACATGCAGCAGTGTGGGAGCTCTGGAAACCTGGAAAATCTTCCTGGATTTTCCTCCTCGGTGAGTTTGTATTTAATCATGAGCCCTAACGTTACGTTTTGTTTCTGTTTTAGGACTGTGCGAACATATAGTTATGGATAGATGTGTGTTTTAGCCATAGACTGTATAAATGTTTTAGCACGTTTTGACGTGTGGAGTAGTCGAAGAGTACACAAAGAAAGAAGCGAGGTTTAGCTCAGCGCTGCCGCCATTTTGGCCCGAAAATCGTCTCCTTTTGCGTGGTGTCATCGCCATGGGTGTCTCCAAAATGGCGGGTTTCTTGTGTGCGATTGTCCCTCTCCTGCGTTTCTTATCAATAAGTTCTTTGGCGGGACATAAACCATAGATTCGCCTATTTTCAGGTCAACACAATCAATGAGGGGAAACACACACATCTCTTGTTGAGAAAAAAGGCAAACTTTAGCATGCTAGCGAGGCCTGCTAGCCACGGTGTGTGTGTGTGTGTTTTATTTTTGTTCAGCAGCTCCTGTCTCTTATCAAATCTTTATTCATATTATATCCTATTATTATTATTATATAAATGAAACCTTTATTGCCCCTCAGGGAATTTTCTCTGCACAAGGAGCCCAAAAAGAACATAATAGGCACACATGTAATAATAATTACAATAATCCAGATGAGAAGTGATAAAAGCATGGATACCTCAAAATTAGACCGTGCGTACCCCATTTGATAAGATTTTTGCTTTCAGATGTTTTATTACAGAAAGTTTATGAAACCCATCACCTAAACAGTAGGCTATTACATTCTATCATTGTCTTACTTGTGGCCAGTGTCCCAGTGTGTCAGAGTGACAGTGATCAGCTGTGGGGAGTGGTTAATTTAAATGAGGAGGCATTGTTCACTCCCCCCTTGGCTGGCTGTCCCAGGTGTGAAAGACTTCTGAAACTTTGAGAGCCGATTTCTCAGTTCCTGCTTCCCAGAGTGTGAACAATCAAATAAGCATATCTCCTTCATTTTTTTCAGATTACAATGTGTGACACATCATTTGAAAGCTTACAGTCTGCCATTTCAGAATCTGTAAAAATCAGAAAAATGCCCTCGGCCTAATTGAGGGTCAAAAGGCCAGCTGGTGTCACATATTCCTGTCAGCTCATCACAGCAAAGTGGAATTTTGATGTCATCACTTCCTCGTAGTGAACTGGATTCAGCGTTGAGAGAATCATTCAACATTGGGCAATACAATGTCAATCTTACAGATCTATCCAATCAACAGCCAATTTGGTTGAATAAATTAATTGATTGGTATTGATTGGTAAGGGCGGTTTAGGCTTCAGCTAAATATGATTGTTTGAAAAACACATAATGCACTGTTCCCTGTGAATTGCAAGTGTTTTTCAACCAATAATATATTTGCATTAGATAAATTACCAAAGATATAAACGCCCTCAGGGGTAATGTTTTTGTACCATACCCCCTGAGGGGGTACGGTGCCATCAGTGCCCTACAGGTGTCACTGTTGTTGAAGCATTTTAAGAATATAATGAATGCACTTTCTGACATCTGGCGACTAGTGAACCAGGGTGCGCGAGAATACACATACTACTCTAATGTACACAACTCTTACTCGAGAATTGACTATATCTTAATGTCCCGCCAGTTTACTCAGAACATTATTGACAGAACGGTCTGATATCTAGCCCATTCACCCGACATCGTGGTGTCCATCAAGGATGCCCTGTGTCCCCATTGCTCTTTGTCCTCGCCCTGGAACCACTTGCCTGTGCGATACGTAACAACAAAGATATTATAGGGATTTCTGAGCATAACTACAATTTCAAACTGAGTTTATATGCAGACGATATCCTTGTCACTCTAGGTGAACCCTCAGCCTCTTTACCTGTACTTCTCGAACTTGTTGAATCTTTTAGTTATGTTTTAGGGTATAAAATAAACTGGAGTAAAAGTGAGGCGATGCCTCTGAACCAATATACGTCTCAAACAGACTTAGCAGGAACGCCCTTTGTTTGGGAAAACAAGGGCATGAAATATCTAGGTATCAATATTATCTCCCCAATTACCCAAATATTTAACTTGAATGGCCCTAAGCTGCTAGTTAAAATCAAAGATGACTTGAAAAGATGGACTGCTTTACCAATATCAATATGGGGAAGGGTTGAAATACTTAAAATGAATGTATTACCCAGGCTCACATATATTATTTCAGCCATCCCTCTCCAAATTCCTTTAACATGGTTCAGACAAATCGACTCACTGTTTACCCAGTTTATTTGGAATTATAAAAAACCAAGAATAGCCTATAAAAAACTCTCGGTACCAAGATCACAGGGTGGTTTGGGGGTACCGGATGTATACCGTTACTATTTATCATTTAATGCAAGATACCCCCTTGCCTGGGCATACAAAGGCAATCCAATAGAGGGCAGTTGGGAGTGGTTGGAGGGGAGGACCATCTCTAGTAGTGCTAGTATCACCACACCAACTTCTCTATGGTACTCTACTAAGCCCCCAACAGCCCCTACCAACATCATAATAGACTTCTCTTGTTCCATCTCCAAGGTGCTTCATAGAAAACTGGGTATGAATGGATTAATGCTACCTTCCTGTCCTATTTGGTCTAATAGTTTATTGACTGCAGGAGGGAAACCATTGATAAACAAACTATGGCAACAGCAAGGTCTCATTTCCATTGGACAGCTGTTTAATGAGAATGGCTTCCGTCCCTTCAATGAGGTGAAAGCTGAATACAACTTACCTCAATCATCATTTCTGTCTTATTTCCAGATTAAATCAATTATCAGTAAAGGGACAGGTGAGAATATATCCTCCCCTGCTTTCAAACCAGAACTAGACCACAGTCTAATGTTAGCTGCTACAAAAAGAGGCACCGTCTCTAACATCTACAGCCTGTTATCATTTGCTTTATCCAATCCATTCATACCCACGCAACAGGCATGGGAAAAGGACCTTGGCAAATCACTCACTTTAGAACAGTGGAGCGACATCTGGCGGAAGGGTACCTCCTCATCCAGGTCTGTGCGATACAGAGTGATTCAATTTAAGATGTTATGTAGAGCCTACATGACCCCTTCTCGTATTGCTAAAATTAACAGTGAAATGTCAAACCAATGTTGGCACAACTGTGGAGAACATGGCTCTCTCTTACACCTTCTGTGGGACTGCCCTGCAGTCAAGGCTTTCTGGTCTGGGGTCATGGGGGTTCTAACAGATATGCTGGATGTACAAGTTCCTACCTGTCCTATTATCTGCCTTCTCGGGCTAAAACCTGACAATATAAAATCCAGGTCTGTACAGCTTCTTTTAAACCTTGGTTTCTTGTCTGTAAAGAGAATGATCCTTCTAAACTGGAAGGTACATAAGCCCTCGTGCTTTGCTTTATGTAAGTGGTTTAAAGATTATCTTGATCTTCTAAGCATGGAAAGAGTGTCTAACTTGTTCCTCAACTTTGACAGGGGCATGCAGGGCCACTGGGACATTGCACGTGCATTTTTTGATAAAGACAGACACTATACCAATATGCTACTGTAGACCCTCCTCTTGATCAGCACTATAACTGTATAACCATGTTCTAAGTGTTATGTGTTGTGTTATGTGTTGTGTTGCCACTGTATACCTGTGTACGATAAACCACATCATGTTTGTAATTTCCATTGTACAACCCCCCTCCTTTACCTCTCCTCCCTCTCCCTTTACTTTATTTTACCTTGTTTACTTGTCTGTGTATAAAAAAAAGAAAAAGAAAAAAAGAAAAAAAAAGAATATAATGAATGAAAAAATTAGCGTCCGCACATCAGAAAAAACACATTTGATTGATATTTTATTTAAAGCAGCTACGAGCAAGATTTTCGATTGTTATTAAACAGTCTAAATTTAATATCGATGCATCACATCTTACCTGTAATAGTAGACGATACCAACGCAGAGTAGTCTCGCTTGAACCCCGAGTGAATCGGCCAGTGTTAGTCTGTCTCTGGCTAGCAGATCAGGAAGTGAAATGAAACGGTTTGCAGCAGCCACTTCGGCCATAACCACAAAATAACTTCCAAAAAACCTGTTGGAATATAACGAGAGATGTTTGCGACAATAGCAAGCCCCTGCATGGCGTTTCTCCTTGTTTATGATCTGTTGCTACAGTGGTAGACGGATCAATAAGCATGCCTTACCGCAAGCTGTGTATTGACACGCGGCGGCATTAAAACTAATTGAGGTGTAGTTGCACCGTTGACCACCAGGTGTCATCTGTGAGCATCCTTGAGAGCATCCTGACTGAGAGAAATACTACAGGCGATTAGGCCTGACTGAAGTTCGATAGGGTTGTGTTTTTGCAAATAAAAAGTGTTCTTGTACGGAAACACCTTGTTTCTTTTCTTCTTTTTATTTGTCTTATATGGCTATTATTAGGAGGGGGGGTTGATTAAATTTTATGAAGTCGTTGCGGTGCTGTTTGGCTGCCCGGCCCGGCACCGCTGCGAATGCATTCACAAACATACCAGCAATATTGAAAGGCACAAAGCAACGTTAACGTTTCATACAGAATAGATCCTGACCAACAACGTATGTTTTGAATTTAACTATCTGGCATAAAACGGGCAGAATTACTGGTTAATGTTAACTCATTGAGTGCCAGCCACTTTTGGAGAACGGACGCTCCCAGTGCCAGAGTTTCAGAGCGTTTTCAGTGATTTCTCGAGGCCCACAGAATATTGTGTGATATTACTATGTAAACACCGAACACGCAAAAAGAACGATGAGACTCTCTTCTATCATCAGCAAAAACAGGTTTATTGATATCATTTTCCGTTCTTTAGTTATCAGCCGGAGAAGATAGCTTGATTTAACCAAAAACAGACGTTTTTTTCTAGAAGCTGAGATAATGAGCCTTTTGTGAAATTAAACATTTCATGTACATCACTGACTGAAGCTAATATTTTCTGATGTAGTCACACCTCAAAAATAATTTCCTTCAATAGAACAGCAAAAACCAAGGAATTTTGTTTGGCAAAACAATATTTTTTAGCTGCAACCAGCAGCGCTGGCCCCTGCGTGCGTTGCTGGTTGCAGCTTCTTGCTGGTCTTGATTTACTGCTGGTGGGCATCAGATATTCTAGCTTGCGTTTGCCAATCCTGTCCTGCTGTCTGGGTCTGTCTGGGTCAGTGTTGTATGCTGCTCTGCGTGCCCCCCCCCCCCCCCCCTCAACTGCACACTCCTCCTCCGTGTGGGAGTGTCTCTGGGGCTTTCTGCTGCGTTTGCTCTGCACTGAAAAGTCCGCTACATCCAGCTTTTTTACAGCGTTCCGCGTGTATTTGTCACCGGCTCCCATGCTTCCAGTTGAGAATAATAACAACTAATAACAAAATCATGCGGATGGGCTATCGCAGCGGACACGGAGGTGCTCGATTGTGGCAGCAGAATGGCTGCTGCAGGCACAGCTAACGTTATGCTTCATGCATATCGATGCATACGGATGCGATGCGATTTCCGTTTCCCCAACGACTTCTCTGTTTTTTCCTCGCCTTTCTGTAATCTGGAGAGCACTGTCGCCACCTAATGGGTCCCTAAAATAGCTTTTACACATTCAACAGTCACCATACTTTCACAGGAGATGGATCTGGCTTTGATGCACGTCCCACCATCAAAAAACGCAATTGACGAACATACTCGTCCTTGGCACTCAATGAGTTAATAGAGAGAACGGAATAGAAATAAACACACGCGGGCAGCCAGCAATGGATGGACTTCATGGAAACAGGTGGGTTGAATGAATTCACTTTGCAACTTTGTCCAAGCTTGTATTCCTGAAGGTGAACGCAAAACTAGGCGTAGCAGTCTGTAAAGAAAGACTGTTATTTATTTTTATTTATTTTAAATTGCACTTTATTTTAAATTGACAGAGATCATTTAATTTTATGCTACAAATATGTGCTATTGCACATTAGACCCATAGGATTAGTCCTTGCGCCTTGGCCTAGTTTAATTTAGTTTTAAAACTCGGATAACTTGTGTTTTGTAGCCTATATAGAGTAGACTATTTATTTCATTTTTATTTAGGCTATTTAGGCCTGTTATTGATGCATATAACAGAGTTTCTTCATTGCAGAGATCATTTAATGTTATGCTACTGTGTGTGTGTCAGTGTGTGTGTGTGTGTGTGTGTGTGTGCGTGCGCGCGCGCGTGTGTGCATGCGTGTGTGATTCGATTAAATCTTATGACGGATTTCCCTTAGAGTCAGAGTTAAGGTGTCCTTAAAATTGAATCGGCTGCACAAAACACCCTTAAATCTTATGCTTATGTTTTCCTTAAAAGGTTTAACCTTAAGGAGAAGATTTAATGGCCCAGGCACACCAGCGTGCACAGAGCCTGTCGGGTTCTCGTCGGGGAGCAGCAGCACGGCCGCCCGCCTGACTGAGAGAAATACTACAGGCGATTAGGCCTGACTGAAGTTCGATACATGCTTAATTCGTTTATTTAAGATAATTGCATAATTCGTTTTGTAGTCTATTTATTTTACACAGCAATATCTGCTGGTAAATTTTAATGCATTCGCACCGCTGCGAATGCATTCACAAACATACCAGCAATATTGAAAGGCACAAAGCAACGTTAACGTTTCATACAGAATAGATCCTGACCAACAACGTATGTTTTGAATTAAACTATCTGGCATAAAACGGGCAGAATTACTGGTTAATGTTAATAGAGAGAACGGAATAGAAAGAAACACACGCGGGCAGCCAGCAATGGATGGACTTCATGGAAACAGGTGGGTTGAATGAATTCACTGGTTACATGCTGCCACTCCGACGTGCTGCCACTCCGACGTTCTGCCACTCCGAAATATCGGCACTCGGCAGTCTATATTCCCCGTTTTTCACTAACCTCTGCCAGCCCCCACGCCAAACCTAACCTCCCCCCATGCCTAAACCTAACCTCCCCCAGACCCTAACCCAAAACCTAACCTCTCCCACCCCCACGCCTAAACCTAAGGTCGACATTGCGGCTTCTAAGGTGAACGACCGCCAGTCCGAATAATGGAAGTTAACGTTCGGAGTGGCAGGGCGTCGGAAAGGCAGAGGAACCCCGAATTCACTTTGCAACTTTGTCCAAGCTTGTATTCCTGAAGGTGAACGCAAAACTAGGCGTACAGTAGTCTGTAAAGAAAGACTGTTATTTATTTTTATTTATTTTAAATTGCACTTTATTTTAAATTGACAGAGATCATTTAATTTTATGCTACAAATATGTGCTATTGCGCATTAGACCCATAGGATTAGTCAGAGCAGGCAGAGCGAAACAGCGGAAGGCAGGCAGCTGCGTTTCACTTCCGGGTTTCACTTGCGGGTTTATCCGGTCTGCCGGTAGGCAGATAGAGAGAGAGAGCCCCCTGGTGACGCGAGGTTAGACAGACACAGACTCTATAATCATCAAGAGAGCAATCTCCGATTCACACGGCTTTGGTTTCAGCTACTATTATAGGTAAGATGTGATGCATCAATATTGTAATTATACTGTTTAATAACAATCGAAAATCTTGCTCTAAAATCCCCAATCTCTTCTAAAAAAATAGAGGACCCTGTGCCTAGAAAAACCTCCTCTGACACACACACACACACACACACACACCTCATTCCCCGCCAGGGTTTCTGGGGGACCGCCTTCCATTCCGAAACACCACCGTTCCGACACACCCCCACTCAGAAACCCCCCCATTCAGAAACCCCCCCACTCCGAAATTGAAATTGATTTAACACCCCCACTCCGAAACCCCCCCACTCCGAAATGGAGTTTCCTGCATTCCTGCAGCTTGAAATAAACGTTTCAACTCATTGTTTTTTTTATTATATGTCACTGTCTTCATATAATTTCGCTATAGCAGTAAACACGAGCCTGCTGCATTCAGATAGATAGGCTATAGGAATGTGAACGTTGGATACATCCTAAAATCAGCTGTGGATCACCATCACAGACATGTTGGTAACGCTTTACAATACTGGTGCAAACATGTGCATGAATGCATGCTTAACTCATGATGAATTAAGCCATTAATTGATGCTTACCGCATCATCAACTAATGAAAGGTATGTTTGATGAACACACCGAGTCATATATGAATTACTATTAATTAAGTAGGCTATGCCTATATCATCATAGTTAATTCCTCATCAACACATACATCAACACACTGTGTTCAATAATACCGTAATTCATGTGTTAATTACCACTATTAATGTCACTTTTCCCCAACCAATCTGCATTTTCCTTCCTTCTTAGCTATGTTTTATTCCTGCTGTAATTTGCCGTTTTTAATATATGTTCTTATTACGTGAAACTGTTTTTATATGCACTGTAAGGCGACCTTGGGTGTTCTGAAAGGCGCCTCCAAATAAAATGTATTATTATTATTACTATCGACATCCAGCTCCCTGCAACCGGAACTTTAGCGTTACCAGACCGCAATGCCGATAGCCCACATCAGAACCAGCTGAGCGAGGCGGTGTGCAGCGTGTCAGGGACCGGCTGGATCTAACCTCTCCCAGCCATTAGCTTGTTCATCATGGGCATTCCTTCCTCTTCGAAGCTTGGTCCACTGCAGGGACGCAGAACATGTGGCCGGTGTTTTGTGCCTATCTTACCGGGTGTCTACCGCGTTGATACCAGCGGTGGAAATGGGCCATGCACGACCCAGCAGGCCAGCCACCCTCTACCACTACCCAGGCTAAGAGCCTCTCTCCCGGCCCGACACCCAGGGCAGCCCCCCTACTACCACCACCCATCCAGTCGCCTGCACCCGGGAAATCGATTGAGTTTCCCCCGTTGCATAACGAAGACGGGATGCGCTAGCCACGCTCCTCCTTGTCCGAGCTAGCCTGGTAAACCAAATGAAATGTGAGTTCACGTGACGGGCTGGTTTACCAGGCTATGTCCGAGCGACATCTCAGGGAAAACATACTCGACTTCGGGGAAAGAGAGTTCTCTTTGTTTGACCGGTGCCTAGCTGGCTGGAAAGAGAGGCGTTCGGGGTGCAGCGGAGTCGCCTCTGCTGTTTACGGTAGTTTGTCAGTGGTGGTGGCCTGGCGGAGACACTGGCGCTATATGTATGACTGGGAAGCGTGTGTTTATGGGCGAACTGTGCTGTAGTCTATGGTACTATCAGTAGGCTATCATTCTGATTACTTGTTACTAGTGTAGTAGTGTAGGCTACGCTATTTTATGGAGGTTCCTCTCGTGGCTCAGGCTGATCGAGTGATTGATGCTTGGTGGCGGTGCTCACGGGTAAACTCAAATTGACAGTAGCCTAAAAGAGCCCATGTGTTTACCCAATCTGTCATCCGCTGCATGTATCTTTGGGATTTGCCCCTGGTAATCCGAAATAGGCTAAAAGCGCACTGTGAGCGTGCTATTTGTTTGACATCCTGACCTGCAACATGTTCTCATATCAGACACCATTGTAGCTGTCAAGGTAACCACGAGAAAACATATAGTTTCCGGCCAAGACTTTCAGAATAAAAGTCGAAATTCATGTTGTAACCAGCTACGCAGTACTGAGCTCTGCGTGCTTTTATTTTTGATGGCAGGCTGAGGCAACGGAAGTAATTGTTTGTGTGCCATGTCTTTCTTGACACTTATCCTCGTGGTCGAGAGCAACTAGCTGGGTTGCACAAGGTGGTGTTCATTTTGCAAATATCAACAGCTGCCTCCGTGTTCTTATTCTACAAAGAGTACAAACTGCAAAGCCTAAGAGTCGGTCACAGTGGTGGTGGCAGTGTCGAATGGATACCAATCGCAAGAGGAACGAGCGGGTTTGTTAGCGTTTCAGGTAGCTAGCCGTAGCAATTTAGCTAGCTTGTGGCTAGCTTGTTTGTTGTGTGTGCGTGCATGGTTGAGACCTGTCGCTACAGTCACGTTGGTTCGGGAAGTGAAGAGCAACACAAGTGAAAAAGGACGAGAGCTGGACCCGCCGGAGAGATCGAGCAACGCGGGCCGTGGGGAGGAGAGGGGAGAGGCCAGACTGTTTCCCCCAGCTGATACAGACAAGGGGCACTGGAGAGCGAGTCCTTGCTCCAGGGCAGACTTTGGGGGGACATGTTCACAAACTTGATAAATAAATGTGCTTTTATAACTCCAATGATGGTCTTCACTGATTACCTATATATTTTGAATTGTTCTCATGACTATACTGTATAAAAGTGATTTCATGATCAGCATCAGCTAATGATTTGTGAGGATATCATTATGTCGTGACTTTACAATATGTGGCACAAAACTATTAATTAATACATAAGTATGTCGTGACTTTACTATTTGTGGCACATAACAATTAATTAATACATAAGTATATCGTGACTTTACTATATGTGGCACATAACTATTAATTCATACATAATGATATAGGCACTTGTGAGGCACAACACTTAACTCATACATATATATGTGGTTCTTGGCATATAGAGCCTACAAGACATACATCCAGTGTTTGATGTCTGTTGGAGATGCACAGTGGATACAACGTCAGAGAATGTGTTGGAGTTGGTCTGGTTCGGGGCTACTACACGCATAGCCTATATCAGAGCAGCAACATCGGAATGATAGCTACTACAGCTGCTGAAATAGCCGTACCCGGCTAAGAGGTTCTGAAGGGGTCTTGGCCGGAGGTGTGGGACCCAGGCAAGGTGAGGGGCAGGGCGGGTAGGGGTTGGGTGGTGGTAGCCTGGGTAAACCCAGCCCCCAGTGACCTCGACCTGCTCTCAGACAGACCCTGGGCTGCCCTGGGTGTCGGGCCGGGAGAGAGGCTCTTAGCCTGGGGGTGGCTGGCCTGCTGGGTCGTGCATTTAGACACCCGGTAAGATAGGCACAAAACACCGGCCACATGTTCTGTGGACCAAGCTTCGAAGAGGAAGGAATGCCCATGATGAACGAGGTAAAATGGCTGGGAGAGGTTAGATCCAGCCGGTCCCTGACACGCTGCACACCGCCTCGCTCAGCTGGTTCGGATTGTGGGCTATCGGCATTGCGGTCTGGTAACGCTAAAGTTCCGGTTGCAGGGAGCCAGATGTCGATAGTGGTAATTAACACATGAATTACGGTATTATTGAACACAGTGTGTTAATGTATGTGTTGATGAGGAATTAACTATGATGATATAGGCATAGCCTACTTAATTAATAGTAATTCATATATGACTCGGTGTGTTCATCAAACATACCTTTCATTAGTTGATGATGCGGTAAGCATCAATTAATGGCTTAATTCATCATGAGTTAAGCATGCATTCATGCACATGTTTGCACCAGTATTGTAAAGTGTTACCGACATGTTTGCACTCTGTGTTGTTCAGAATCGCGCGAGCCGCTGCAGGGACTGGCCACAGCTGTCCCGCTTGCTTGCTCCCCCACTCCGCAAAGAAATAGGCTACATCTTGACAACGCACACTCTAGTTAAGCGCGTATCGGGCCCGGAGCAGTGTTTCTATTTTTAGGCACACAGACTTTCCACTCTGGCTCGCAGTTTTCGTTTTCTGCAGGTGCACAGAGATTTCTAATCAAGATTCAAGATTTTTATTGTCACTCCATGGTAGAAGTATCACATGTGAAATTCTTGTGCTGTGGACTCCGTTTACAACATAGTACAAATGTAACAGGGCATATGAGTGCAAAAACAACAAGAGACACAACAAGCAATAAGGCAGTAGTGATAAGACAAGTCAGTGCATACTTTAGACTAGTGTTGTCACGGTACTCGGTACTTCGGTACTTGGACGGTACTACATTGCTACGGTACTGAACGGTACCTGTTTTTCATGGTACCGAGGGTACCGAATTTACTATTTAGTTTGCCACCATGGCTTGGCTTCATGGACCCAGCCGCCAGCTAACGTTAGCCTGTCTGCCTGAGCAACACACATACATACTGCGCATACAGCCCCGCGCACTTCCGGGACTACGGTGTCCCCGAACGTCCACACGTAATCGCGAACAGTCATTCACAGCTTGTATGTTGACACAAGCAGTGCGCACAGGCGGCCGGCGAAGAGAATGGCTACGGCTGCAGCAGGAGCGGCTGCTCCTATTCCAACAACTCAACTTGTTGAGAAGAAGAATGCAAAGAGTCGCATTTGGAAATATCATTCCCCAAAGCCCCATCTGCAAAAAGTGTGAAAGGGAGTTCCAAACCAAACAATCTCGCCAAGCAGCTGAAAGACAGGCACCCAGACCTGTTCAAATAATTCAAGGTGGGTTACTTCTTTCAAACGGTGTAAAATAACACGTTTAACAACATATCAAACAGACCTTATCCTGTCACATTCGTTTTTGAGATAGCTGGCAATGCATTGTGTAACCAAAAAACGTTTGCGCTAACGTTAACGTAACGTTAACGTGTTTTGTAATGGAATCATTGTGGGACCCGGCTAATACCTGGTACAGCGTTAGCTAGCATAGTGTAACGCGTGTGCAATGCAATGTTTGTAATGGAAACATTATGGGACACGGCTAATAGCCGAACTTAGCCTTAGTTCAACATGTGTCTCTACAGTTGTCTCTATCATCTCTTTATTTTAGTAAATCTCACTGACGTTACTTTCCATTTAACAGTATGCGAGAGATGAAGATGAAGAGGAAGGCACAAGTCGCGGAGCCCAAAAGACCACCCAGCAGACAATTCCTGATGTTTTTGAAAAGCAGAGGAAATATGACAAGAACTCACATGAAGCAAGAAAGTGTGATAGGGCATTGGCAGAATTCCTATGCATCGATCAAATACCAATATACACCGTTGAGAAAAAAAAGGATTCCAGCAATTCTGTGAAATAAATTAAATTATAATATTTAATATAATAATAAAATTAAATACTTGAGGGCTACATGCCACTGGTGTTGCACTGTCTGTACTCACTGCCATACAGAGTTGAATGTAAGAAGTAAGCAGAAGCACATTGTTTTGTTTTAAAGTTGAAGGCTACATGCCATTTGTTCATTGGAAATGGTTGCATACTTTAATAAAGGAGAATATGTTCAAGAAATATCAGTCTGGTTTTTTTACCGTGGTACCGAAATTGGTACCGAGTACCGTGGAAATTCACTAGTACCGGTACCGACTACTGAATTATTGGTACCGTGACAACACTACTTTAGACGTGCTTAAACATTTTAAATTCGGCGTATTTGACATACAGGTGCAAATAGCATATTCCTTATTAAACATACAATTAAACTCAGCGTTTTAAATTCGACGTATTTGACATACAGGTGCAAATAGCATATTCCTTATTAAACATTCAATTAAACATTAGACATACGTAATGGTAGCAGCTACAGTACGGTACATACGGCTACTACACTATTTGTGTATGTTAAGGAGTCTCGTGGCCTGCGGGAAGAAACTGTTCCTCAAGCGATTTGTGCGTGCTTTTGGAACCCTGTATCTTCTCCCTGAGGGTAACAGGGAGAACAGGCTGTTGTGGGGATGGTTTGTGTCTTTGATGATCTTCAGGGACCTCCTGAGGCACCGCTGTTTATACAGTTCATGCAGTTCTGGCAACTCACATCCTGTTACGTGCTGGGCCGTGCGTCTCACTCTCCGTAGCGCCCTGCGGTCCATGGTGGTACAGTTCCCATACCAGGTGGTGAAGCAGCCAGTCAGCAGGCTTTCAATGGTGCCTCTGTAGAAGTCCGTAAGGATTTCTGGCCTTAGCCCAAATTTCTTCAGGCGCCTGAGTCCGTGTAGTCACTGTTGGGCCTTTTTGACAACAGTGGCGGTGTGGCCGGCCCAAGTCAGGTCCTGGTGGATGTTGACTCCCAGGTACTTGAAGCTGTCCACCCTTTCCACCACTTGATGGTTGATGGTGATTGGGGGGTGTGTGCTCCCCCCTCTCCTGTAGTCTACAATGATCTCCTTGGTCTTTGAGACGTTCAGAGAGAGGTGGTTGTCCTGGCACCATTGTTCCAGGGCCCCCACCTCCTCTCTGTAGGCCGTCTCGTCGCCCCCCGAGATCAGCCCCACGACCGCTGTGTCGTCTGCAAACTTTCACGATGGTATTCGAAGTTTGAGTCGCCACGCAGTCGTGGGTGTAGAGGTCGTACCAGAAGGGGCTGGAGACGCACCCCTGGGGCGCTCCTATGCTGATGGTCAGTGGTGAGGAGGTGAGGTTGCCCACCCTCACCACCTTGTGGCGGTCTGTCAGGAAATCCAGGATCCAGTCGCACATTGCTGTGTTTAGTCCCAGATCCTTGAGCTTGCGTACCAGCCTGGAGGGTACTATGGTGTTGAATGCTGTGCTGTAGTCCACAAACAGCATTCTTACATAGGTGTCCTTCCCCTCCAGGTGGGACAGGGCGGTGTGGAGCACGTGTGCTACTGCATCCGCTGTGCTCCTGTTGGGGCGGTATGCAAATTGTAGCGGGTCGTGGTCCGGGGGGAGTGTGGGGCGGATCTTTGATATGACCAGCTTTTCAAAGCACTTTCTGGCTATTGGCGTGACGGCTATTGGATGCCAGTCATTGAGGCTGGTCACTTTTTGCTGCTTGGGAATGGGGATGATTGTCGCTGCTTTGAAGCAGGAGGGAACTCGTCGGAGGGAGAGAGTCTGGTTGAAAATGTCTGTGAATACGCCTGCCAGCTGGTGGGCGCAGGCCTTGAGGACCCGCCCGGGGATGCCGTCCGGGCCGGCCGCCTTGCGTTGGTTGATACGCAGGAACGACCGGCACACTTCATCCTCAGTGATGGTGAGAGGGCGGTCTGGATCTGTGGGGGGTGGGAGGTGGGGGGTGTTGGTGGTTAGGTGGGAATGGGAGGGGGTGGGGGTGCTGAGGGGTGGGGGGGAGGAGGGGAGGTGGTCGGGGGGGGGGGGAGGAGGAGGGGTGGTGGGGGGCGGAGAGGGGGAGGGGTGATGGGGGGGGGAGGTGGCAGGGGATGGAGGAGAGGAGGGGAGGGGTGGTGGGGGGGAGGAGAGAGGGGGGGTGATGGGGGGAGGGGTGGGAGAGGAGGGGAGGCGCTCTGGCAGAGGGGTGGAACCTAGCGTAGAACGCGTTGAGTTCGTCCGGTAGGGTGGGTGACGTGCTGGGGTTCTGTCGTTTCACCTCTTTGAAGTCTGTGGCAGCATGGAGTCCTCTCCACAGGTGTCTGGGGTTGTTAGTGTCCAATTTTGACTCCAGCTGCCTTCCATAATCTCTCCGTGCTTTTTTTATAGCGGTCCGGAGGGCATATTGTGCCTGCTTGTATTGTTCTGGTGTGCCAGAACTGAAGGCGGTGGTCCTGGCGTGAAGGGCAGCCCTGACGTCGCTGTTGACGCAGAGCTTTTGATTTGGCATTATTTTGACTCTCTTTGTGGGGACTATGTCATCGGTACACTTCTTTATGAAGCATGACACCGTCTCTGCATACTCGCCCAGGTCTCCGGCAGCTTTGAACTCCTCCCATACTACTTGGTCAAAGCAGTCCCTCAGGATGTCGTCTGATTGGTCTGACCAGCAGTGGGCGGTTCGGAATGCTGGGGGCTGTTTTTTCAGTTTTTGTTGGTACCTGGGTACGAGTAGAATGGAGGCGTCAATCCGCGCCCACAACTGAGCCCCTCTGCCTCTGTCTGTCTGTCTGCATAGTTTCTCCACACGATTAGCCGCCAGAAAGGCAGCACCCGACGCCGAAGGGCCAAACCATTCTCAGCAGTCCGGTTTGGCTCTTCCGTGTCGCGCTGGGAGCCGGCGCACAAAAACGGAGCGCTCCGAAAATAGACTGGGTGCGTGTTAGGCTGTGTGTTAGTGTGGGGAGGAGTTTGCAGCTGAGGGGGGGGAGAGGGGGGTGGGGCACGCAGGGCACCACACAACTACACCACATCACTACATCAGAAAATATTAGCTTCAGACTCAGTGAATGTGCTTGAAATGCTTCATTTCACAAAAGGCGGAATATCTCAGCTTCTAATTTGAAACGTGTCTTTTTGCTCATCATTTGCTCTTCTCCGGCTCATAACTAAAGAACGGAAAATGGTATCAATAAACTTTTTTTTGCAGATGATAGAAGAGAGTCTCATCGTTCTTTGTGCGTGTTCGGTGTTTACATTAGAATTCACTGAAAACGCTCTGAAACTCTGGCACTGGGAGCGTCCGTTCTCCAAAAGTGGCTGGCACTCAATGAGTTAAAACAAAACGCGTTTACACTAAAATAAAAAGCCTATTTGTCTAAGAAGTTACGGAGCTCTCAGCGGGTCGCCCTCTCCCGGCACCTCTCTCTCTCATGAATCACTAAACATTGTTCATTTATGTTGTCTTGCCACACAGTTTGTTAAATTTGTTGCGTAATCCGAGAGCGCAAGGATGTGTTGCACAGCAGCATATTCAATGGATTATTTATATCTCCTGACACGCCGACAGGATCTAATCATAAATGATGTTTTCTACACATCTAAAGGTGAGCTGTTACACACGCCCACATCCATACGGTGAAAAGTGTTTGAAAAAAATTAATTGTAATTTTGAGTCAAATGCTCACAGTTGAATAAGGTTCATTGAGTCATATATTAGCAAGATGAGGACGTTCTTCGTGAATGCCAGTCGGGTTGAACTGATTTTGTTTTATGAAAATCTGAGGAAATTAGCTTCCCCATTCCCGATGGTCTAGCGCCGCCTATGCATATTTAGAATAAAAAAACAATGAGTTGCAGTGTTTGATGCAGGAAACTCAGAGAAATATGGACTTGAAAATCAATTTCCAAGTGGGGGGGTTTCGAAATGGAGGGGATGTCCCCATTCTGAATAGCGGTGCCTTTAAAAAAAATGGGAAACCCCTCCATTACGAAGAATGGTTACATGCTGCCACTCCGACGTGCTGCCACTCCGACGTTCTGCCACTCCGAAATATCGGCACTCCGAAAGGGGGTCTATATTCCCCGTTTTTCACTAACCTCTCCCAGCCCCCACGCCAAACCTAACCTCCCCCCATGCCTAAACCTAACCTCCCCCAGACCCTAACCCAAAACCTAACCTCTCCCACCCCCACGCCTAAACCTAAGGTCGGCATTACAGCTTCTAAGGTGAACGACCGCCAGTCCGAATAATGGAAGTTAACGTTCGGAGTGGCAGCATGTCGGAAAGGCAAAGGAACCCCACGAAGAATGGAGGTCGATCTTCGGAGTGAGGGGGTTTCGAAAAGGCAGGGTGTAACCGGGTTTCTGACCATTTTCAGTGATCTTCTGGGACCCACAGAATGTGTTCTTCTGTGACGATGTAAACATTGAATATCTCAAAAGAAAGAAGAGGGCCTCTATTTTCATGGGAAAAAAGTTTGTTTCTGCCTTTGGTTAGTGACACTTGAATGTAGGTCATTTTTACTGAAAACGGCCGTCTGTCCCCAGAAAGCTGAGAAAAATGTATTTTTGTGCAGCAGAGCGAGTGAGAGATTCACCCCGCACTCAGAGAGTGGACATGGTGGGTCACACTCTCTTCTTGCCCGGGGGGCTGGTGCTTCCTGTAGCTTGATGTGTGGAAGTGCGGGCATATTTGACTCCTGAAATTTAACACGATGTGAGGGTTCACACAGAGGATTAGGCTACTAATCTACCTGAAAAGAGACGTGATTTCTGTGCGTTTACGAGGGTCTGGTGAAAAAAAAACCTATGGCTTTGAGTGACTGTCGCAAGTCTGTTTGACAGCACGTGAAGCTCGAGGGAAAGCTCTTCATTGCAGCGCTTTGAGGCACCAGGCTGGAGGTGTTTTACGAACTTCCTCCTGAAGGAAGATTCCCCCCCCCCCCCCCCCCCCCCCGCTTGCTGGTTTTGTGGGATCTGGCTTCTGGGCAACTTTAGGAGTGAAGTAGCACTTCATAAGGTGGCCAAGAACATCATCTATCACACACATGGGCAAAATGCGGCCCGCGGTGAAATTGCAAAATCTTTTTGTTTTTTTTACAGTGCACCTGAACACAACATGCAAGATACCTGCTGAATAAGTGTCCAAATGTTCATGTCATTCTGGCCAATACTCCACTTCTGTTATAACATTTCAGTCTGGAATATGGAATAGGCTATCTTTCAATAATCTTTACGACTAAAAGGCTAAAAGTAATCTCATGTGTAAGAAATGACTGTCCTACAGTCAATTCTTGCGGGCCTGGGGCAAAATGCGGCCCCAGGGCCGGACTCAAAGTAAAACAAAATGACCCCCAAAAACTCAATAAAAGCCTGAATTATGTTAATGAATCTCATCTACAGCCATTGGATTTGTATCATATCAGGAGATGAACAAGAAATTACCAATCACAACGGGAGAGAGAGTTAAAAATAGGGAGACCCCCGCGAAAATCAGGAGTGTTGGCAGGTATAATCTCCAATGTGTGGCCCTTCGCTTACTTGATGTAAGTCAGTATGGCCCTCAGGAAAAAAAATATATCTATCACATGGTGGTGAAAACACGGATTGACGTAAAAACACGTAAATGGCAGGAATGAGTTAAAAAATAAGGAATTCTTTGATTTTCACTTTGACAGCAAACTAGAAACATATGAAAATAGCTTTATTTGTGGGAAGCTGTCTAAACATTAGTCTTCCAATTTGCTGGTCAGTCCAGCATGGTGTCCAACAACCCAAACATTAAATCCCTAAAGGTCCTTTTAATGAAGCTAATTACATTGCAAGAAGCAACTTGCAAATAGATATTAACCTTATGTAGAAGCGACAGTCTGGCTTGAGGGACTAACAGGAAGTGTAAATACAATCAGAAGTTCTGATTGTGTTTACACTTCCTGTGACTCATAAACCTAGTCTGACATATGTGAGTCATACTAGATTTGACCAGGTTAGTTTGAGCAGGTAAAACAGCGTCGTGCAGGGGCGGTTTTAGCATCAGAGCTTTGGGTGGGCTCAGCCCACCCAAAGGTCATGGACCGCTGAACCCCTAGGGGGGTCCGGCGGCATGCCCCCCCGGAAGAAAATTTTGTACAGTTTCAAGTAAAAATGGATCAAACTGGCGCACTTTGAGATCAAAATGAAGAGACTAGATCTATGAAGAACTACACACATCAATATCTTCTTTACCGTTCTGTGGTTTTACAGCGATGAAAAAATAATTGTTTCCCTATATATACTATATATATTCTGCATACAGGTTCTATATGGTAGAATTATGCTTGCATAAATAATACCAAAATCACTTAAGGGGAGTTTCAAGTAAAGTAACATTTTGCTTTGTAGGCAAAACAAAAGTAAAATTATATCAAAAGGGAACTTCCTAACTTATTGGCTGGAATAATATTCCGACAAGATAATAATATACTGTAAGCACTAAAGCAGGAGTTTGCAGTCAACTAGTTGAAATTAATATGTGGCAGTATTTGTGGGGGTCAAAATCTATGTAGGGTGTACCACCACAAATAGATCAGTGTATGGGAAACACTGACTATTAAATTGTGTGACTAGAAAGACACCAATAAATCTGAGAAAATGTACTTTAATTTTGAACAACAGCACTACAACGGTGGCATTACAAATGGTATTATGAAATTATTGTGGGAAAAAACAAGATCTGACTGGTTGGAAGTTGGTAGGCTACCACCACAGCGTGCAAAAATAGGGAAAGAAGGAAAGAAAAGGGAATAGCATGCCATGCACGCATGTTAAGCTATCATCATCATCACATCAGACAGGCTGTGTAAAGCAGCCACTTGCGATTCTGAAGGGCTTAATTTCATTCAGATAACAAGGGACCCGTTTGAAAATATGTTTGTCACTTATGCCCATATGTTTCTCAAAAAACATTGCATCCATTTACACCCACTTTACTGCAAGCTAGCATGACATGGCTGGCTGGTGCCATGGTAGCCTACCTACCTTCCTCCAGTCCACCTGTTTGTCTGGCAGGCACAGCCACAAGTTCTTTTGTTTAGCCTACGAAACAACGTTACGCGCTAATTTGCATCTCAATATGCGCTAATTAAGTAACTACTAACGACTCTGACTGCTCAATGCTCACCTCACAGTTTCATTGATCATGAGTGGGGAGAACGATTGTGTGGACTGTGGAGGACCACTTCGCTGCTGTACTGTGTGTGACCTGTGTGAAGTGATGTGGGATTAGGCAGATAGATGGAGGAGGGAGCGCCTGCGCAGCCGCGGTTCTAGCAACTTTTCGGGTGGGCTGAACCCCCCTAAATGTTTGTCTCAGCCCACCCTAAGAACATAGAGGGGGGGGGGGGGGGACACGCACACAGCGCATTGAGTGTAGTCAGAAACTGCTACTAATGACCACCATGGATTTGGAGAGGGAAAAAAAAAAAAAAAAAAAAACTTTTTTTTTGCCTCTATTTTTTTGGGTGGGCTGAGACTATTTTTGGGTGGGCTAAGCCCACCCAAAAACGGCCTAGAACCGCCCCTGGCGTCGTGTGAACAGGAAGTCGTAACACAAAGGGTCAAGTGGGTGGGGCTACATAAGGTGAATAGGTGATGATACTGTTTCCGTGGTTTTCAGCCGTGCCATGAGGCCTAAGGGACTGTTCGTTATTTATGAGAGGGGGGGTATGGTGCAGAAAGGGGGAGGGATATCAAATATTTTTTTGAGTACTGGGGAGGGACTTGTGTTTTTTATTTTGGCTTTAGGGAGGGCTATACAACATTAATTTTTTGTATTTTGTATATATTTTAAATGCATTTTTTCGTTCCAAAATTCGTGTTTACTCCCCTATTTATATCTATGGTTTACCTGTATGGTGACTGGACTTGGTATCTCCCATTCCTTCCGTTCACGTAAACCGCTGCTCCTATGCACTGTGTACAGGCCCTCACTCGGTCCTGCTGTTTGCTTGGTGCATTGACTGGAAACGTTTATCATCGCTTTATATTGTTTCAGAGCTGGAATTGTTGACACATATGCAGTTGGCTAGGCTCAGGGCCGGTTCGAACATATAGGCGACATAGGCGACCGCCTAGGGCGGCACTTGAAGGGGCGACAAATTGTGCGCCTTCACTTTGCAGCTCTCCAAATATTCTCCAGCGCTCTGCCTCTCATGCTCTTCCCCGCTAGATCCATTCTCTCGCCGCTGTCCGCGGCACGAACCGCCCGCCCTACTATGCCTCTGATTGGCCTACCCTGATATTCTTACCCTAACCCAACCAATCATCACTCCTCATGCCTAAACAAGCACTACTACTAGCCAATCAGAGGCAGAGGAGGGCGGGTCATCATGTCTTCTCCATCCCGCTTGAATGAGGAAAAGGGACATAGCCTACAAGTAGACTAATTTACATCATTAACTTTGGGTTAAGGTAGCCTAGGCCATGTGCTCATATGTGTGTACCAGTATTAGTGTAATCAGTCAATTAGCGTGATATTTCTAACGTTTCTGGGTTCCAAAACAATCTGTTTCCCTGTGCGGTGCGCAGTGCGCACTTTGCCTGCCCATTCATTGGAGAGACCAAAATTCCAAGATACAATATCTGAAGTTTCTCAAAGTTGAAACTACCTCTGCAGTAGTAGCCTACAATGAAACAAGACAGACTTAATGGACTGGCAACAATCTCCATATAAAATGAACTGGCAGAGAGAATCCTAATAGAGGATGATTGGATTTATTTAAAGACCTTTGCTGATGCAGCCCCCGCTGGTGTCCACTTCTGAAAGGTAAACAAGCTTTATTTGCCAACAGCTCGTAACAACAACTCGCCTTTGTTAAGTTGTGAATCTGCTGATGATATAGGCTATAGGCTAAATACATTGTGAGTCTTCTATTACTGTGGTTGCGCCGCCGTGCGCACATTCCGTGTTTTATGCACATGAGAAAGTGGTAGATAAGAGAGATTTGCATAGTTTGAGGGTCTGAAAAATGTGATTATTTGGAAAATATCTGTGGTGTATCATGACTGCTGTGGTTATTGGAGTTATTATGCAGACCTGTGCAGACCTGTGGCGCGTTATTTTTGTAGGTAGGCTATATGGATGTGCAAAATGCCTGCATATTGCGTCATGCATACTTTGATGCTGGTATGGTGTTGCCAATTGGGGGCGGCATAATTTGTTCTCGCCTAGAGCGGCAGAATGGCACGCGCCGGCCCTGGCTAGGCTACTGTAGGCTTTATAGCTAGGAGATGAGGCAGTTATTGGGCTGGGTAGGCTACTAAACGTTATATGCCCCCCGCCCCCTCTCTCCCCCGATGTCATAGGGCGCTATCAAACGTAGCCAAATCATCGGAAAATGTCATATTTTCATCAATACTACCTTTGGTGTGAATATGATAAAGTGTGGTTATTTATGGTGGTCATGCATTTATCTCCAGTCACTCAGGGAGGGACATGGAAAAATATTTATAGATCTGGGGAGGGTGAAGGAAAAAAACGAAAACAAAGTCGCCCCTGCACCATACCCCCCCCTCTCATAAATAACTAGGGCTGGCACGGATCAGAAAACCCACGGATCGGATCGCGTGACGGATTTTGAGCCACGGATCACGGATTTTTCGGATCAGCAAAAAAATATATATATCAGATTTTTTCTCTCAAAATTAGATTTTCGATTAGATTTTTTTAATACTATTATAATTATCTAACCATTTGTTGCCCTGCACAGCTCAAAAAATATTTTTTTCTCATAAGTGACACAATGTATGCTTTTACTCTGAAGGCACAACAACTCAACTTCCTGTTTTAGGTGGCACTGCTATGCCTAACTTCGTGGCTGTTGCTTGCACCAGTCACATGACACGGGTACAGACCTACAGACCAGACCAGGTCAGTCTGGAAATATAACGTTGATGCTACGTTAAGCTACTCAGTGGCCCCACGTGTTGTTTTGTTGTTAGGTGTCCTAAGGGACTGTTCGTTATTTATGAGAGGGGGGGTATGGTGCAGAAAGGGGGAGGGGTATCAAATATTTTTTTGAGTACTGGGGATGGACTTGTGTTTTTTATTTTGGCTTTAGGGAGGGTTATACAACTTTAATTTTTTGTATTTTGTATATATTTTTAAATGCGTTTTTTCGTTCCAAAATTTGTGTTTAGTCCCCTATTTATATCTATGGTTTACCTGTATGGTGACTGGACTCCGCTCCAGACCGCTCGCCGCTCGATACAGATTTCACCCGCTTGCACTCACCACTCCGCTCAAAAGAATAAAAGAGATAAAAAGGCCAGGGTGTTTTAATTTGCGTTTAAATGCCTGGGCAATGGGCATTGCTCACTACAAATAACATGAGCTCAGCAGCGGCTGCATGCTCGTCTTCCTTCTCTCTCGCAGCAGCTGGCAAGAAAATAGTGGGCGTGCACATGAAGTAGGCCAAGTCTTATTGGAGGCTGGAGCAGACATCACAGTGCATCAGTGTCACTCATCCAAATAACGTTAACTCTGCAAGGGATATATATAGCACCTGGATTACATACATGTTTCATATAGGGTTGTGTTTTGATTTTTATTGTTTTATTTTGTCCAATATTGAAATGTTCTACAATTGCATGTTGTGCTAACATAAACATTATTTATATCTACCACTTAGCCTATTTAGGCTGATTTGGTTGCTATTTCTTGTCAATGTATTACCCTCAATGCATGCTGGGAGTGGGAGATTTCACATGTGGCTCAATTAGCCACGCACCCATGCATTCTGTTTCGAACATGTTGTGATTGAAACTGGAGCGGGACTGAGCGGTACTGAGCAGGTGATCGGCTTTATAACTAGGAGATGAGGCGTTTATGGGCTGGGTACTAAACGTTATATGCCCCCCGCCCCCTCTCTCCCCCGATGTCTTAGAACGCTATCAAACATAGCCAAATCATCGGAAAATGTCATATTTTCTATAGCCTACCTTTGGTGTGAATATGATAAAGTGTGGTTATTTATGGTGGAGGGATGGTCATGCATTTATCTCCAGTCACTCAGGGAGGGACATGGAAAAATATTTAGAGATCTGGGGAGGGTGCAGGAAAAAAACGAAAACAAAGTCGCCCCTGCACCATACCCCCCCCTCTCATAAATAACGGACTGTCCCTAAGGCAACATTTCACCGTCCGGTGATAATGTGTTTGTGAAACGTGTGCGCGTGTGTTGTGGCTCTCGTTATATTGTGCAGCCCGCAACACGCTGATCGCATTCCTGTGCTTTTTCAGAGGTGTTGAAATAAGTTTGTGTGACGCTGTCTTTAGTAGCCACTAGCCACAGCCTTCAGAGAGACTTTACAGCAGCGACAAGGGATGAGGAAGCTCACTTGTGCTTGCCATGATTATGCCTGTCTGTGTCTGGCTGCGCTGCAGGCGTTCTCATACACTAACGTTAAACGTTAAATTAAACGAAGGGGGGCGGGTCCGCGGACAATTGACATTCCGAACCGCGTTCCGAACCGTGGGGGCTGATCCGTACGGGTCACGGATTATCCGTGATCCATCCCAGCCCTATAAATAACCAACAGTCCCTAAACGTCTTCACACACGTTTGTTTTCGTATGCATTTTTTTTATCCATCGTCTGAAAACACAGATGGGTCGCAGCTCACAAAAAGCTATTGACTGAAGCAAAAAATGCAGAAAATCCAATCTTTTTCGAAAACTTTAATGACGGACGAAAGTTTCGGAGTCAGTGTTTAAACGTGAGTGACACAACATGAGGTTGCATTTATTTTAAAACGTGTGACAATTTTGGACGAAAAATACGGACTTGGTGTGCAAAAGCCTTAAGAGTCTGCAGGTTTTCATTACAAACATTACAGCAGTTGATTTGGCAGATGGTGATGATGTTGTAGACGTTGCAGTTAATTGTAATGTTTGTTATATACTATTGTAAGCTTTGGTCATGGTTATACAAAAAGGCTTATTAAAAGACAAACGCGCCCTTCGGTACAAGCCAAAATAAATCCCAGTAGCTACTAGCCTATACAGAACTGTTATTTTGGCAGTTGAGTAGTCAAACCTCATGTTGTACTGCAGTCTACATGTAAGATTTGACTAAACTGAGTGTGGAACAGTTATATGGAAGTTGAGAATGTGTCAGGTTTAACCTATTAAAAAATTTCATTTTATCACAATAAGACATTCTTTCAGAGAGGTATCTGAATTGTGTTTTGCCGCATTTGGTCACTGAAACTCTGCTTATTCCCATATGTTAATTTGATGTAATTATTTTTTTCAAACTTGGTATGTGGTGAATAATGACCCTGCCCAATGTGTTGACAATTAATGTCAGCATGTTTTCAAAGTGCAAGATCCCCTGCCATTGAACTCAATTAATTTAATTGAACAAGATTAATTAATTTCATACACAACACCTGACAAGCCTGTCACAGCCCCAGGCTCAGATGTCATCATTGTGTTGAAAACACTTAGCTGCCTTTGCTTCCCAGCTGGCCCCCTATAGGTCAAAAGTAAATTGGCAGGTTTATGATGACAACATCTCCCGGGTGCCTAACAGCAAGTTCAACCGCTTCACAACTGTTACGCTCGGTTGCCTGTTGTTATTCATGACTGATTGAAACAACGCTTCAGGCACACAGGTACTTTTCCATGCACGCACACACACACAAGAACACACACACACACACACACACACACACACACACACACACTCCTCCCATTCCTCACACGTCATTTGATTTTCTGTACTGAATACTGTAATAGAAAGATGTTAATTTCTTCAAAATGAATCAATCTTTTATTATTTTCATAATATCTATTTAGAATGGATTAGAATATTAATTAATATTAAAGAAATGTTTCTCAAATGGAAATTATATATTTTTTTCTTCAAAAACAGTTTTGTTTCAAGCTCAAGTCATATACAGTACAAATTCTCACATGATGAGTTATTCATATCCAAAGAACATAAAAACAAATAATAACATACACTAATCTGGTAAGAGAATTTACTGTACAACCTGAATGTTGTCAAGTTATATAAAGAGAAAGAAAAACAAATAAAATAAAAATAAAGGAGGTTAAACATAAAAGCTGTATCTAACTATCCAGTCATTAAAAAAAATAAACAACAGTAGGCATGAACAGTAGGCAGGAAAGAAAGGAACAAAAGGAGCATGGCGTAACATGGGCATTAAGTCAAAACAAGAATAAACGAGATACAGTATATCACCACAAATCACACATGGAAATAACATGCAAAATATAAGAAAGTATTAAATATCAAGCATTTGAAAAAGACAAAAGGACACGTGAGGCCGAGGCTATGAGCAGAATTTAGATTCTATTATATTCATACCAACATCTATTTTAGGGTGGGTTCACATTAGGGAACAGGGATTGTTTCCAAGCACACTTTGGGCCCTATCTTCGTACGGCACTATCGTTTGCGCTGCGTTTGCGCGCCTCTTATTGCTATCTTCCCAGCGTCTTTAGCTATCGTCTGCCTCCACTGTCCAGTTTTGCGCTGGGATGACACAGGTGTAGGCGTGGCCCAGGCGTGTCCGTGGGCCTCTAGCCATTGCACTTGCACTTGCGGAGACACATGATAATGTGTCTCGCGCAAGTGTCATTTAGCGCTCTGGGGAAGATGCCGTCGGTATGTGCCGAGCGCAAAGAGAGGTTTGGGCATTGCCCATTCCAAAATAGGCGTTCCAGCGCAATGTGTTTGAAAAAGGGGGCTTAGTGCTCTCAATTTTAATGCCAGCAAATAGCCGGTCTTAGCGCAAACAACCCCACTACGCCAGGCGTATGCCTGAGCGCAGACAGCATTCTCCGGCGCAGTGCAGGAAATTCTCGCTTGGATAGGCTCATTATGCACGGCTCGCGCGCGGACACACTACCTCAGAATGCCACGTTGATTTTCGACTAACCTACAATGCAGAAAAAAACACCATTTGATTTAACAATGAGAATTCGTTTGTCATGGTTTTGTGCGAAAAAGTGATTTGCGTTTTGAATTGGATTACCAGGGGAACGAGGGTCTGGTGGGGCGGGAGTCTGTGTGTAGTGCGGGGAGGGGTGCTTTGTGTTCGGCTAGTGTGCCTTGTCCTGAAGGGGGGTTCCCCGGAGAAGGTGTGAGCTGGGCCGGGTAGGCAGGCCGGGGGGGACGGTGCACAGGGTGGGTAGAGGCACTGCCGAGGCACCGAGGCAGCCCTGTGCGTGGTCCCGTGGATCTAAATCAGTTTCTGGCAGCAAATCACTTAACGACACAACACCGGCCAGTACAGTAACCAATGATAGTATACAGTATGGAACACACTATGGAAAAACGTACTGTTAAATTAACACCCAAAGCATTGCTGGGTAAAATAGAAAATTTACAAAAGGAAAGAAAAGCTAAGTTCAATAAATTGGCTAAAATGAACGACACTATTGATCACTTGATGAGTGATAAAGACAATGAAAATGAGGTGAAATATACATTTGGGGTTGTGTGATGAAACGAAACAAATTCATGTGAGCCTGTTGGGGTTGATACCTGATGATGAAGAAACTAAACAGGAAACATGCTACCAAGCAAAAATGTTGAATGTGAATGATTTTGTTGCTGAGGTGGGTAAATGGCTGTCTGATACTCAAACTTGACCTGAGGTTGTTCACAGTGACAATGGTAAACAGGTGGAGGTTTATGTTGAACCTCAAAGTTTCCCTGCTCACACTGAGAAAGATCATGTTGAACCTCAAAGTTTCCCTGCTCACACTGAGAAAGAGGAGGTTTATGTGGAACCTCAAAGTCTCCATGTTGACACAGAGAAAGAGGTGGAGGTCCACGCTCATGACAGCATTTCAAATGTTGCATCAAACAAATGCAGTAAATCATCATCTACATGATCCTCTACTTCATCTGCATGCATTAAAGCGGAGGCGGACAGGGCTGCACTCATGGCTCGTGCTGCAGCTATAAAGGAGAAGCACGCCTTGGAAGAGCAGGAAGATATTTTAAGGAGGAAAAAGGAACAGCTTGAACTGGACACTTAAATAGCAGCCATGAACGGTAGGCTAACAGCGTTCGAGGCCTGTGATGGGAGTCTTATGTGAGGAAAGGTGCTAAACCCAAGGTCATGCATACATCTCTCAATCCACCTGCCAAACAATATGTGCCTCAGGAGGAGGAGTCCTCACAGCAGCATTTTCCTTCAGTGCAAAGTAATACTCAGTCATGGGTGAGAAGAGGAGCAGGTGCATCTGATCATTACTACACCAGCAATGACACAGCTCACGATAAGCAGGATGATGCTATCCCTCAACAAAAAGCACAAGCTTCACAGTCTACTTTGGCTCCCCTACAGCAAAATACACAAACTTTACACTCAACGTTGGTTCCCATACATTGTCAAATACAGCCTCAAGTCATTGAAACCTCTCTACCTTCTCAAAGCCATAATCAAACATCGGGAGACCTTTACAGTTTGCTGCATCGACAAAATGAAATAACATCACTCCTTGTTCAAATGCAAACATCTCAGTTTCTCCCGCACAGGGAAATACCAATTTTTGATGGCAATCCTCTGCAGTTTAAAACATTTATGAAGGCGTTTGAGCACTGCGTGGAAGCAAAGACTAACAGTAAAGGAGACTGTTTGTACTACCTTGAGCAGTTTACCAGCTGACAGCCAAGGGATCTTGTCCGCAGCTGCCTTCATATGACTCCAGAGACAGGCCATGATGCTGCCAAGCATCTGCTCGAGCAGCATTTTGGAAATGGACTAAAGGTAACAGCAGCTTACAATGGAGAAAATAATTGGATGGCCAAGTCTCAAGTCTGAGGATGTTAAAGGACTACAAGCATATGCATTTTTCCTACGCGAATGTTCCAATGCTATGGAGGAACTAAAATACTTGGAAGAGCTAAACATGCTAACAAATATGAAAACTCTGATTCAGAAGCTTCCATATAAACTCAGAGAAAAATGGAGAGCTAAGGCATGACATTCTGGACAGAAACAATAAAAGAGCTTGTTTCCCAGATATTGTCAACTTCATTGAGCAACAGGTGAGAATTGCTTCAGATTCCGTCTTTGGTGACATACAGGACACTTCGGTTGTTAAAGGAGGAATCAAGAACAAGTCCCAAGCTCAAGTGAAAACACCATTCAGAAGGAACAGTTTTGCAACTCATGTCTCCATTGAAGATGAATTTAAAACAGAGGCTCGCAAAAATGATAAAATTCGGAACGAGGTCATCTCCTGTACAAAAGCAAACCCTACTTCATGTCTGTATTGTGCACGTGGTCATGCATTGGAGCTGTGTCAACAATTGGGAAAAAAGACTCACAGGGACAAATTAAACTTTTTAAAGGACAAAGGTGTGTGTTTCTGTTGCTTGTGCACAGGGCACTTAACCTCTTCTAAAGCCACCTATTTCTGAAGAAAATGGTGAAAACGACATACCTAAACTAAAATGCTTACTGTGGCTGAACCGCTAGGGTTACAGACAACTGCCTGACCTTTTCTGAAAGGTAAGACTTTGAAGTGTCTGTTCCAAGTGTTAGAATGACTCTATGTGTTACTGACCCTGAGCAACACCAGCTCAAACACAGTGGTTGATTCTCGCCTAGAATAAAAAACACTTTTAGAGTGTAAACAGTTACCTGTGGCTGTTGTATTTATGGCTAGAAACCCAATGGAGACATAGCCACAGGACTTACCACATCCCAACTCAAAGAAGATGAAAAAATACCAAAACATGAGTATTTGACAGTGGTTTTTGTAGGGAGATACCTAGGCGGATTTCCAAAAAGCCATTTGAAAAACCAAATAATCTGAAATGTTGTCTTTGTCTTAGTACAAAGATGGCTATAACTTCCGCTGTGTTGACTGATCCGAAAAAGGAAGACCTGGTTCGATGCGCAAGATTCAGACGATTAATTTGGTATGTAGCATGAACAGCATTGTTCAGAATTAACCACCTAATTCATCACGTTAATGACAGATGAACAGCAAGAGGTTAAGCAATAATTGCAACAGGCGAACTTGCAAGCAATGGAACCAAACTCATCCCACCATTTTGCATATTGGAAAAAAGGAAAAGGGTTTTCAGGAAGATACTGACCGACAAAAGGAAAGATCAGAGAGTTTCTCAGCTACATCAACTTGTGGTCATACAGGGGCTGGCTACAACAATGGCATTCTTCCCATCCTGCCTGTACAAGTGAAGTGCACAAAGGGAAATAAGGTGATTGAGACATATGCTTTTCTGGATCCAGGAAGCACAGGTACCTTCTGTTCTGAAAAACTGATGAACAGGCTGAACACTGAAGGACGAAGAGCGAAAATCCATCTACACACCATAGAGACACTGCGTAACGCGTCATCATTCAGAAACCACGCCCAAGACGGGGGAAAACAGAAAGCCCCCCTCCAATCCTGGCGTTCCCCTATGTCACGTGCATGGTTGCGTGTTGCAAACAAAGATCGTATATACAGAAGATGAACACTCAAACTTACTTCCTTGACAGCTAAATCCACATTTTCTTCTCGCCAATTCTCAATGGCTTCCTTGTTTTGCTCGGGAGTACAAAAAACCTTTAACTGGCGATTTTTTACATTTGTTGTGTGCGCAGCCCCACCACACAACAGCTTTTAGCTATCTTTAATTCAAGGAAAATGACGCTGGTGAATGGGAGTGAACGGACCGATTTCCCCCGTGATGGGCGTGGCCTATTTCTTGCAGTGTCTCTATGGGTCATAATAAGGCAGTGCCAAGCTGCATTATTAATGGGTTGGAAATATCTGAGTTGTCTGGCAATAACTTCTATGAGCTTCCTGATGTGTTTACACAAAAAGAGATGCCTGTGTCCATAGACAACATTATCAGAGAAGAGGAGCTGGCTAAGTGGCCTCATCTCAAAGGTATCCAAATTCCTCGTATCAGAGCTGATGTTGACCTGTTAATCGGCACCAATGCCTCCAAGTTGATGGAACCTTGGGAGGTGATTAACAGTCGCGAAGATGGACCATATGCTGTCAGAACCTTACTGGGGTTGGTAATTAATGGTCCATTACAAGGAAACCATGACAAGCAAAGTGGGAGGAGCTGTCCTACAGTTACTGCTAACAGAACCATTGTCGACAGGATAGAATATAAACACGACTTTAGTGAGATAACCTCTACACCAATGTGTGTGTGTGTGTGTGTGTGTGTGTGTGAGAGAGAGAGACTACACTGATCTCTGCATTCTATGATCATAGTTTACTGAGACACTAGTACACTACACTGTCTCTGTACTAAATGTGATTATATAGTTTACTGAGGATATGTTGCTTTTATTTCAGATGAGGAGCCGATTGTGAGCCCACATCTCAGAATGAGGTCAGGACGGTCAGGACGGTCATTTAGGTCTGCTAAATGACGAAATGTAATGTAATGTAAAGAGACACAGATGGGCCCCGCGCACACACACACACACATTCACACTCACTCACACTGAGTAAACTGTATTGTTGAATGTAAAAAAAGCACTTCATGTATATATATATATATATATATATATTTTTTTTTTTTTTGTCATTTGTGTCATAACAAATAATATTTACATGTCTGATGTCAATACAGTTCAAAATAAAAGAATTGAGAGCGAGTTCTGCCTGAGATTGTGTGCTTTACAAAAATGCCATTTTCTGCAATTTCTCTTCTCAGAGAGACCTTTTTGGTGAAAACAGGGTGTATATAAATGGCTATAAGTAGAGTACAGAACATGCTAAAAGCTCACTTTTTTTTCCTGGTGAACCCAGAGACGTACATCTTCATTTTGAGGTATTGCAAATCACTTTGGTGCTAATAGATAATTTACTGTGGGTCTTGAAAGATGACCAACAATTATGAAAATCTTTGGCCTGTGCTAAATATTGGCAGTCCTAAACTGGCCATGAATGAGTTAAAGGGCACTATACGTTTAAACTGCCTTTCAAAAAAGAAGACGTCACCATGCCAAACAACTTCTGCATTGCCAGGCAACGTGTTCTTGGTCTGAGAAGGATGTACACTTTCACGAGGAGTACACAAACTTTCTTGGTGATGTCATTAGCAACGGCTATGCTGAACAAGTGCCACGACACCAGTTGGAACCACGTGAGGGAAAGGCGGTGGTATATACCTCACCATGGCGTGCACCATCCAAGAAAGGGAAAGCTATGAGTTGTGTTCGACTGTGGAGCAGAGTTCAAAGGAGTGTCACTCAACAGTCAACTTCTGCAAGGTCCAAACCTAACCAGCTCGAGTAGTAGGAGTCATTTTGCGGTTTAGACACGAACCTGTGGCAATAATGGCTGACATTCAAGCCATGTTCCACCAAGTCAAGGTTGCAGAATAACATGTGGAATTCTTGAGATTCTTGTGGTGGCCTGAAGGTAAACTGGAGCAAGATCTTGTAGAGCATCGCATGACTGTCCATTTATTTGGAGCAGTGTCTTCACCTAGCTGCGCATGCTTTGCTCTTAGAAAGACTGCTGAGGATAATCAAACCAGCTTTCTAGTAGAAGTGATCGACACCATCAACAGAAACTTCTATATGGATGACCTTCTGAAAAGCCTGCCCTCTGAAAAGGATGCTGTCAGCATGGTTAAGAACCTCATAACCGTTTGCAGCAGAGGAGGGTTTAATCTCACAAAATGGATTAGTACTAGCCGGGAGGTGCTTCAAAGCATTCCAGAAGAGCACAAATCCAAAAACCTGAGTGAGCTAGATCTGGACAGAGATAAGCTGCCCATGGAAAGAGCTTTGGGTCTGCAATGGTGCATCGAGACAGACACTTTCAAATTCAAATTGAAAGTCAAGGAGCAGCCCCACACCAAACGCGGCATGTTGTCCGTAATCAGTTCTGTCTACGATCCATTGGGATTCCTAGCACTTCTGATACTCCATGCCAAACTGTTGTTACAGGAGTTTCCTCAGAATATCCAGAGGTCAAAAGGGACCTAATGGCAAATGCCATCATACATTCTGAGGATGCAACCACCAAGCTCATGAACTACTTTTCTGAGTGGACTAAACTCAATACCTCAGTTGCTTGGTTCCTTAGGCTCAAAAGTATTCTTCTGGAGCTACGTAGAAAGAGGAAGGAAGTTGCTGCTGCTTCAACAGTCGCTGGCTCATCCACACGACCAGAAAAGGTTGAAGAGGAGATGAGAAAAGCCAGAGATGCACTTGGTGGTCAATCCTTGTCTGTAAGTGACCTCTCCAGAGCAGAACCTGCCATTATCCGCCTCAGTCAACAAGCAACATTCAAGGAAGAAATCTCTTCATTGGCAAAAGGAGCATCTGGCGTGAGGAAAACCAGTGATATATAGAGATTGGATCCTGTGTTGAAGGATGATGTATTGAGAGTGGGTGGACGACTTGGTCGTGCAGCTTTACCGGAGGAGTTGAAGCATCCTGTAATACTCTCCAAGGGTCAAGGTGTATCCAATCTCATTTTGCAGCACACTCACCGACAGCTTGGACACGCCGGGAGAAATCAAATGCTCTCAACTTTGCGACGAAAATACTGGATCACAAATGCCAACTCCGCCTGCCGAAAGATCATATCTGACTGTGTGGTCTGTCGACGGTACAGAGGACAGCCAAGTGAGCAGAAAATGGCCAACATGCCAAAAGAGAGGATTACTCCAGACGTGCCTCCTTTCACCAACGTGGGAGTGGACTATTTCGGGCCCATTGCGGTCAGGAGAGGACGTGCTATGGTCAAAATATATGGAGTAATTTTTACCTGTATGGCTAGCAGAGCTGTACATTTGGAAATCGCCTATTCTCTGAACACCGACTCTTGTATCAACGCCATAAGAAGATTTGTGTGCTGAAGAGGCCAAGTGGAACGTTTGAGGTCAGACAATGGCACAACATTTGTTGGGGCAGAGCAAGAGTTAAGAGAGGCCTTGGCTGCCATAGACCACAGCAAGATTCACAATGCTCTCCTGAAAAAGGGCATTAACTGGACTTTCAACCCCCCTGCTGTATTCCATCATGGCGGTGTCTGGGAGCGACTCATCAGAATGGTCAGAAAAATCTTGTTTTCTGTTCTACAACAACAATCGTTAGATGATGAAAGCCTTCATACTGTCCTGTGTGAAGTCGAGGCCATCCTCAATGACCATCCCATAACCAAGGTTTCTGATGATGTCAATGACTTAGAAGCTCTCACTCCAAATCATATGATTTTGCTCAAAGGGAAACCTATTCTTCCCCCCAGAGTCTTCGAAGAAAACGATCTGTACATCAGGAGACGATGGAGACAGGTTCAGTACCTGTCGGATCTGTTCTGGAAGAGGTGGACCAGGGAGTACTTGCCGCTATTGCAAGAGCGACATAAGTGGATAAAGCCTCAGATAAGTTTTGTGACAGGGGACATTGTCGTCATCGTGGATTCTACAGCACCACGTGGATCATGGGTGCGAGGAAGAATCCTACAAACCTTTCCCAATAGGACAGGTCTTGTTCATCTGTTCGTCTTCAAACTAAGACAAATGTAATTGAACGACCTGTAACTAAAATCTGTCTGCTATGTGAAGCTACAGATTGACAATTCATATGGTTTATGCAATAATAACATTCTATTAATTACAAATACTCATTTGTAAGAGTTTGTATCTGTTACGATATAAGTTTTTGTTTTGCTTTACATTTTTATGGCTCCTTTAAATAGTTTGAGAATTGCTTTGTCTTCTGCCAGACGCAATTAAGGGCTGGGGTGTAAGAGCCATACTTGATTTGTGTTTTGTATAATATTATTTCATGCCTCTAGGGGTGTTAAGCCAAAAGGCCTAAGTTGGCCATAGGTCATTTAAGTGGATGCCAATCAGGGGACAGGTGTTGCTAATGAGAGGAGGGAAACAGTTTTTGACTGTGCTCAGTCCAACACAGAGAATGGCTGTATTTTGGTTTATTATTTCATTTAAACTTATTGGAAGTGATGGACACTGAGATAATTTGAAACACTATTGGTAAGATAATAAATTCATCATTATAAACGTATGAAAACGACTGGACATTAATTTTGATTGAGTACATGTCTAAACCATCAGGCCTATTAGCAGCCAGTAGGGCTTAAGTATAGGGCTTTAGTGTCTACAGGGTTGTTTCACTGAAAATCCAAGAGCAGACAGAAAGAGAGAGCACACTCAGTTTGAATGGAAGCACAGACTTTGAGCACAAGCAGACAAAATCGAAGTTTGAGGACGGGATATTTGAATGTGAGTGCCTGAAATCTGTCCATAAAGAAAAGTTTTGAGCGCAAGGGTAAAGTTTTGAGCGCGAGCGTATAGTTTGAGGACAAGCAGAGTAAATCTGAGCACACGCAGGGGCTTTTGAGTCCAAGGGTCGAAAATATGAACGTGAAATTGATAAATAATGCTCTCAAATTTCTTGAACAACCTCTTGATAAAAGATTGGATAATAATTCCACAGAGGGAGGGAAACTCATGGGGCTGCAGTTGGGTAGCCTGCAGATCCAGTGTGCTTTGACCCCACGCCGGAGTAGGTCCATCTCGAGCATGGCTCGGCATGGCTTGGCACATACAAAATTGAATGGAACCCGAAATTGGCACGGTATGGCATGGCTTGGCGCGGCCAAAGGTGTCAATGGAAAAGCCCCATGCCATATGTGATACTGCCGCACTGCCCACAGCAGATGTAGTTGCTCTTTCTACATCCTTAGACCATAATGCTAGTATAGACCAGCTACAGAGCTCCGTAAACTTCGTAGGATATAGGCTTTTTTCTTAGAGTAATTTCGTTTTGTTTATAATTTCGTTGCGTCTATTCGCCTTGTAAATATCCAGTGTATATATCAATGTCTTTTATATATCCTCTCCTCCCCCATAACCCCCCCCCCCCCCCCCCACTCCCACCTAACCTCCAACCCCCCCCCCAGCCACAATCCCCACCCCCCGCAGATCCGGGCCACCCTCTCATCATCACTGAGGATGAGGTGCGCCGGTCGTTGCCCGGACGGCATCCCCGGGCGGGTCCTTAAGGCCTGCGCCCACCAGCTGGCAGGCGTATACACAGACATTTTCAACCAGTCCCTCTCCCTCCGGCAAGTTCCCTCCTGCTTCAAAGCGGCAACGATCATCCCCATCCCCAAACAGCAGAAAGTGACCAGCCTAAACGACTGGCGCCCAATAGCCCTCACGCCCATAGCCAGCAAGTGCTTTGAAAAGCTGGTCATATCACAGATCCGCCCCACACTCCCCCCGGACCACGACCCGCTCCAATTTGCATACCGCCCCAACAGGAGCACGGCGGATGCAATAGCACACGTACTCCACACTGCCCTCTCACACCTGGAGGGGAAGGACACCAATGTGAGAATGCTGTTCGTGGACTACAGCTCAGCATTCAACACCATAGTACCCTCCAGGCTGGTAAGCAAGCTCAAGGTCCTGGGACTAAACACAGCAATGTGTGACTGGATCCTGGACTTTCTGACAGACCGCCGCCAGGTGGTGAGAGTGGGCAACCTCACCTCCTCCCCACTGACCATCAGCATAGGAGCGCCCCAGGGATGCGTGTCTCCAGCCCCTTCTGGTACGACCTCTACACCCACGACTGCGTGGCGACTCAAATCTCTAACACCATCGTCAAGTTTGCAGATGACACAGCAGTCGTGGGGCTGATCTCCAGGTGCGACGAGACGGCCTACAGAGAGGAGGTGAAGGCCCTAGAACAGTGGTGCCAGGAGAACCACCTCTCTCTGAACGTCTCCAAGACCAAGGAGATCATTGTGGACTACAGGAGGGGGGGGGGGGGGGCGGGGGGGGGCGCACACACCCCAATCACCATCAACGGCACAGTGGTGGAAAGGGTGGACAGCTTCAAGTACCTGGGAGTCAACATCCACCAGGACCTGACATGGGCCGGTCACACCGCCACTGTTGTCAAAAAGGCCCAACAGTGACTACACGGACTCAGGCGACTAAAGAAATTTGGGCTAAGGCCAGAAATCCTTAGGGACTTCTACAGAGGCACCATTGAAAGCCTGCTGACTGGCTGCTTCACCACCTGGTACGGGAACTGTACCACCATGGACCGCAGGGCGCTATGAAGAGTGAGACGCGCGGCCCAGCACGTAACAGGATGTGAGCTGCCAGAACTGCAGGAACTATATAACGGCAGGATTGCACTGGTTGCATTTGCGTTGCATTGCAGCTGTTCTCCGGTTTTGCTCCGTGCTCTGTGCTCCGCCAACACTAACCGGCTGCGTGCAGAGCACGTCACGGCTCCTCTCCGCCAGACAGCTAGAGTGACGAGACCCACAGGTTATCACGGTAAAATCGCGCGAGACAATTTGTATGTTGGATAAATACAACAACAAACAGGCAGAAGATCATTGTTCCCAACTGGAGAAGCAGAGGAGGGGTGGACTTGCTTGGTGTTGTCCTTGTAAAAAGGATGTGTTGTGTCATATATTATTTTGTGGTTTTCCACTTCAATTATGAACTTTTCCTCATACATGTTTGTCCTCTGGCTTGATATTGAATGCTGTAAACACCTCTGACCTGTTGATTTCATGCCTGGCTCCGCCCAACTTGCTGCGGCTTTGCTCCGTCATCCGTGAAAAATAGAAGCCTTGCTTATCTTTTTCGGAGAGCTCCGGATCGTCGGAGCTGGGACGTAGTAGACACGCAACGCAGCGGAGTAGGTGGGAGTTGACACAATGATTAGAGTGGAAACGTATCGGCTCCGATGCCGTACCGCAGCGCAGACGGACCCAACACGGACCTAGTGGAATGTAGGCGTAACCAGCGGTGCCTCAGGAGGTCCCTGAAGATCATCAAAGACACAAACCATCCCCACAACAGCCTATTACCCTCAGGGAGGAGATGGACAGGGTCCCAAAAGCACGCACAAATCGCTTGAGGGACAGTTTCTTCCCGCAGGCCACGAGACTCCTTAACTCATTGAGTGCCAATGACGACTATAGTCGTCAATTCAAATACAATTGCGTTTTTTTGACGGTGGGACGTGGATCAAAGCCAGATCCATCTCCTGTGAAAGTATGGTGGATGTTGAATGTGTAAAAGCTATTTTACGGACCCATTAGGTGGCGACAGTGCTCTCCAGATTAGAGAAAGGCGAGGAAAAAAGAGAGAAGAAGTCATGGGGAAACGGAAATCGCATCGGTATGCATCGATATGCATGAAGCATAACGTTAGCTGTGCCTGCAGCAGCCAATCTGCTGCCACAATTGAGCCCCTCTGTGTCCGCTGCGATAGCCCATCCGCATGATTAGTTGTGGAGTTGTTATTATTCTCAACTGGAAGCGATGGGAGCGGGCGACAAATACACGCGGAACGCTGTAAAAAAGCTGGATGTAGCGCACTTTTCAGTGCAGAGCAAACACAGCACAGAGCCACCAGAGACACACCCACGGAGGAGGGGTTTGCAGTTGAGGGGGGGGGGCACGGCACGCAGGGCAGCATACAACACCGACCCAGACAGACCCAGACAGCAGGCTCGATGGACAGATTGGCAAGCTAGAATATCTGATGCCCACCAGCAGTAAATCAAGACCAGCAAGAAGCTGCAACCAGCAGCGCACGCAGGGGCCAGCGCTGCTGGTTGCAGCTAAAAAATATTATTTTGCCAAACAAAATTCCTTTGTTTTCACTGTTTTATTGAAGGAAATTATTTTTGAGGTGTCACATCAGAAAATATTAGCTTCAGAGTCAGTCATGTGCTTGAAATGCTTCATTTCACAAAAGGCTAATTATCTCAGCTTCTAATTTGAAACGTCTCTTTTTGGTGAAATCAACCTATATTCTCCGGCTCATAACTAAAGAACGGAAAATGATATCAATAAACTTTTTTTTGCTGATGATAGAAGAGAGTCTCATCGTTCTTTGGGCGTGTTCGGTGTTTACATAGTAATATCACACAATATTCTGTGGGCCTCGAGAAATCACTGAAAACGCTCTGAAACTCTGGCACTGGGAGCATCCGTTTTCCAAAAGTGGCTGGCACTCAATGAGTTAACATACACAAATAGTGTAGTAGCTGTACTGTACCGCACTGTAGATGCTACCATTATGTATGTCGAATGTTTAATTGTATGTTTAATTAGGTATATGCTATTTGCACCTGTACGTCAAATACGTCGAATTTAAAATGTTTAAGTACGTCCAAGGTACGTCAAATACGTCGAATTTAAAATGTTTAAGTACGTCCAAAGTATGCACATGACATGTGCACCTATGTGCAGTGAATATGCCACTGTCTCTGACTTGTCTTATCACTCTACTGCCTTATTGCTTGTTGTGTCTCTTGTTGTTTTTGCACTCATATGCCCTGTTATATTTGTACTATGTTGTAAACGGAGTTCACAGCACAAGAATTTCACACGTGATACTTGTACTACGGAGTGACAATAAAAATCTTGAATCTTGAATCTTGAGATCATATAAATAGGGCCCATGGAGTTCTATGCCCTAGGCTAGGGCCTAGATCTAGCTCTAGTTTGAGTTTCAGGCTGAAGGTGACCTCCGACTCTAGGTTCCTCTTATCGCTGCAATCAGATAAAAATATATCAGTTGCTCATTCTGCTGGTGAGACTGAACCGGTTCTGAGGTCATATCATGACTTCTGGTGACTCAGTAGTAGTAATAATAATCATACTCATATTCATAATTATAATCATACTAATCTAGCTACAAAAAAGACAATGTTTATGTTCTACTTAGAATTAGCACCCATATGCTTCTAAAGTGATACAATGTGGGTTTAACAAGTTTTGTCAAAGTCACTCAACATAACTTGAAAGTCAAGGAAGACAAAGAAAAACACCAAAACTACAAAGGTGGTTTTCTGCAGACATGGGCTGACTCCGCCACTCTGTCGTCTGTTCACCTGAGGGACTGAGTCCGCCCACTCTGTCGTCTGTTCACCTGAGTGGCTGAGACCCAGCAGTCTGTGTACTGACAAGCCTGCTACAGAAATACTGCCGCTAGAACTACTACTGCTAACCCTCACTCTGCTACTGCTGAACTTGCATTACAGGCTTATCAGTCACAGCAGCTTGCCAGCCTTCTGAGTCCTGATGATCTTCCATCACCTCTAATTATGTTTCTACTAACTCTGTATTGAGAGGCAAACTGAAGTCACATCAACTTTGAGTGCCGTCTTCAGATGGTCCGGTCCTTTGGGTGCTGGTCCTGTGTGGGCAAATGGAGCGTCGACAGAGCCTGCAATCTCTGGAAGAGCAGCTCAGGTGTCCCGTCTGCCTGGACACTTTCACCGAGCCACTGATGTTACAGTGTGGACACTCCTACTGCAGGTACCTACATATAAAGTTGAAGTCAGAAGTTTACATACACTTAGGTTGAAGTCATTAAAACCTTTTTTTAAACACACCACATTTCATGTTAAAGAATAATTTCGGTATTTTTCAACCTGGACCCTATTTTCATTTTGTTTATGTACAACTAAGTCATGTGAGCAGACAGGTCCATTACAATGTAACTACATATGAACTACAGTTGAACAGACTCACTCCATTTTACAGGTCCATTACAATGTAACTACATATGAACATCATTTATAACTATTGGTAATTACTGTGTAATTACATTTGGTGTTCATGTGTAATTACTAGGGGTGTCACGATACACTCAGTTCACGATACGATACGTATCACGATACTGGGTTCACGATAACGATACGATACGATACGATTTTAACAATATTTTTTTAAACTTGAATAATGACAATATATGACTGGAAAAGTAGTATTTTATTTGAAATGCACAAATACAAAACATGCTGTTGTGGGAAATTGTTATTACAATAACAACTAGAAAAAACATGAGATTGGAGATAAGGCTTATCTTGAAATAGAATGAGTTACACCGTCACTTAGATTTACTTTGAACTAAAAGGTTTCTCAGCAGTATAAATTCTCATTATGCATCTTCAGTTTTTCTTCAAACTCAAACAACAAGACTTTTCTTAGTCTATTTTTTATGCATCTTCAAATTTTCCTGTCAAGTAAACAGTTTTGCCAGAAACTCAATTGAATGGTTTCTCTCCTGTATAACTTCTCATGTGTCTCTTCAGAGACTTGTTCAACTGAACTACTTTCCACACATTGAACTTCAACAAACAAAGACGTTTCTTTGTCTATTTTTGGGGGGGGGAAAAAAAAATTTTTTTTTTTTTTTTTTTTTTTTTCACGATATGAGATTTCATCTCAACGATACATATCGTGACGTTTTACTATCGCGAAATTTCGTGGGACGATATATTGTGACACCCCTAGTAATTACAAATAGTTCATGTAACTAGGGTACCTCTAAAATAAAGGGTTACCAGTAATGTTTATGCACAATAATTTATAGGTTAGGGCCACATGAATCCATGTGTTACAGATGTAAATTAGCCTGAAGCTATAATCTGGTGCAAGGCATCTGTTTGTTCTTTACTGAGAATGATTAATGTACATGCACACTGTCCCTGCCAAATAAACTGAATAAAATGAAAAAATGAAATGAAGATAAAGGAACCAGCAAACCTCAACTTCATGGTGTACATGTTAATTGATATCTTCACCAACCATTTACTAATACTAGGCACAGATATTTGTGGTTACTAGACGCACACACACACACACACACACACACACACACACACACACACACACACACACACACACACACACACACACACACACTAAACATTATGTGTAGTACAATAAGGAATAGGTGCCCATTTTGCTGTTTTGATTTTTCCTTCTTTTTCTCTGCGACTCATCTTTTATTATTGTTGCTGTTTGTTTGCTTATGTCTAGTTCTCCCTCTTGTCCTGTGCTATGTCATGCGTTTTCATATTGATAACTTGTAATGCATTATAAAAGTTGTTAATAATAATAAAATAAGATTTTACATACTTAGGAATAAATGTCACAAGTTAATTGAAAGCACTCTTTAAGCATAATTTTAAGCCGTTATTGGAGCGCACAAAAGGTGATAGAGAAAATTTACATCACATTAGCATGTGATGTAAATTTTCTCTATCAAAAGGAGACCTATAACATTGGTCAAATTTCCTATTTCCCTTGCATCCCTTCCGTATAAATTCAATCAAAATGTCAGTACTGCCCAAGTATTTATACCTATTTCAAATGATTTTTTTTTGCAGAAATCCTTTTTTATACAATTAGATCGTCTCATTTCTACCTTTATTTGGAATAAATCTGGCCCTCGAATTAAAAAAGCAAGTTTAGAAAGGTCCAAAGTTGAAGGTGGGCTAGGTCTACCCAACTTTTTATACTACTATTGGTCGGCAAATATCTCTAAACTGGCATACTGGATCAACACATTTTTAGGGGAGGAGGGACCTTTATGGTCAACCATGGAACTACAAACTAATCTTGTTTCTCCAATCTCTTGGTTGGCTTCTCCATTACCTTTAAATTCAAAAATGCACAATTTAAATCCTGTGGTGCTAAACTCAGTTAAAATTTGGACTCAATTTAGGAAACACTTTGGTTTCACACAAAACAATTGGCTTATCTCCGTTAATATACAACCACCTCTTTCCATCTTCACAATTAGATCTGGGATATAAAGCATGGCACAGGTGTGGATTTTGTTTTTGATGATAAGTCATTCAGATCATTCAGTTCTCTATGTCAGGACAATGACATTCCAAAGAGACTATTTCCAATACTTTCAGGTTTGCAGCTTCGCTTTCAAACATTTTTCATCCTACCCGAATCCCCCCCAGAGGAATCCAACATACTATATCCTCAATCTTAATCCATTTAGCAAGGGACTAATTTCCAAAGTGTACAATGATACAGAATATACACCCTCCTACAATGGGATAAGACAAGGGCTGCTTGGGAATTTGACATAGGAGAGAAATTCTCTGAAGAGCTATGGGACGCTCTAGGGGGCCCCACATCCATTTTTGTTTTTCAATTAAGGCCGGTGGGAAGAAAAATTTGCCTTTTTTGCATGTTTGAATCTGTTTTAGCCATATTTAGTGGAATATCTCATTTTAAACACACCAATGTTATTGTCTATTGATTGAATTCCTCTCACACTCACACCACTGACTTTATTAAATAGTCATTTTAAGTCACAACTGTAAAATAGCTGATAGCCCCTATATCCGAAAACACAATGTGTCACTCATTGAGCCAAGTAATATTATGTCCAAGAAAGCCTACAGTGAAGCCACTTTACAGACAAGCTTTTTCTGAAGAAGAAAAAGAAAAACACAGGTTGCCAGCCAAGCCTCTTCAGATGTTTCAGCACCGAGGCACAGCCCTCGGTTCAGAACCACCGCAGATGGACAAGCGACAGGCTGTCACAGACAGCACCCTGTCTGCCCCTGTCTCCCTCTCTCTCTCACACACAGACAGGCGCGGACTGCATAATCGGGCACGTCGGGCCGATGCCCGGTGGCCTGGCCTGGACTTTTTTTTTTGGATGGGGGCCAACTGACGAGTGGGCCCGTGGCTGGCGCACCCTCTGCCCCGGTGTACGCTCCACTACTGGACACCATTATTTCACATATTCACTCTTAGGTGGTTTCTGTGTTGGACTCAACCTGATGCAATTTTAAATATTTCATCGCTTGCACTTCTCTAATGATAGGTTGTCCAAAATCTATCAGTCTGTCCGCCCAGAATGCCCAAGGTGCATTCCCTGGCCTCTCTAGGACATATGTTCTGGTCCTGAAAATCTCTAAACAGCTTTTGGTCCTCAATTTGTCAATCTTTTTCATCTTTTTCTAACACAACACTAATTCCTAATCCTTTTACTGCCATCTTCGGTATAGTCCAGTCAGAAGAGAACGTCCAGAGTCACCTAAGAAATGCAATTGCATTTGCCTCTCTTCTGGCCCGTCGACTCATTCTGTTTAACTGGAAGGCAAAAACCCCACCATAATTTAAGCAGTGGACTCATGAAGTGATGGCAATGCTGAAATTAGAGAAGGTCAGATACACGGGTCAAACAAAGGTTTGATGAAACCTGGTCTCCTTTTATTAACTATTTTAAAACTGTATCCTTTGACTGAATAATGTGTAACTGTTATATCATGTCAACTGGTTTGTTAATGTATCAAGTGTAAGGGACAAGGCTGGCAATTTTTTCCCTTTCTCTCTTTTTTACTTTATTGTATTTGTTTGTCTTGTTTGTAGTCCTTAGTTTGTTGTGGGACCCTGGATGGGAGGATGTGGGTGGGGGTGGGTGTTGTACTTTAGGGTTGTTTGTTGATATATATATTCACATTTCAAACTGAACATGTTTTATATACTGTGAAATTTTAAAGTTGGTAAAAAAGTTGGTAAAAAATATATATTTGTGAATGTTACATCATCCCGTGCAGTTGCTGTGTGCATTCCATGACCATGGACCTGCTGGGCCAGCTGCAGTGTCCGGTGTGTCGCTGTGCTGTGGACGGAGACAGCCCTCCTCCTAACGTCAGCCTGGCTCGTATCATAGAGGCTTTGCAGGTAAAACCAAACACCTGTCACCACACTGTGGACACAATGACAGCCACCTCAGGTCATTAAACTGTTCTTCCTAAACCAGTGATTCTCTACTTTTTCATATCAAGGACCCCTAATTTACTACACATTACATTAAATGTTACATTACATTACGTCATTTGGCAGACGCTTTTATCCAAAAACACATTTTTGACAGCAAAAGATAAATCAACTATGCAACACAATGTATGACGGCTACAACTTCTGAAGGAATAGTGGTAAAGTTGTTGTTTTTTGAGAGAGAGAGAGAAAGATGTTAGTTCAAGAAGGGCCCAGATGGAGCCTGAAAAGGTGTGTCTTTAGTCTTTGCCGAAAGATCGGCAGTGATTCGGCCGTCCTGACCGAAGGTGGAAGCTCAGTCCACCATTGAGGTGCCAGGGACGAGAAGAGTCGCGAATGGGATGAACGACTTTTGAGCCCCCATAGCGGAGGAGGGGCGAGGGGTCCTGCACTGGTGTAGGAGCGGAGGGAATGGTGAGAGATTTGGAGCCTGACCATAGATTGTAGGTACAGAGGGGCTGGTGTACTACCCTGTAGGCCAGAACCAGTGTCTTGAATTTAATGCGTGCCGAGATGGGAAGCCAGTGAAGGTCCCGGAAGAGGGGAGTGAGAGAATTTGGGTTGGTTGAATACCAGACGGGCTGCAGCGTTCTGAATGAGCTGAAGCGGTCGGATGTCAGCGGCAGGACGGCCGGCCAGAAGCACATTGCAGTAGTCCAGGCGGGAGATAAGTGACTGGACCAGGAGTTGTGTCGCTTCCCTGGTGAGAAACGGGCGAATGTTGTACAAGGAGAACCTACAGGAGCATGCTGTGGCAGCAATGTAGGCCGAGCAAGACAGCTGGTTGTCAATGATCACCCCAAGGTTCTTAGCTGTTTGGAAGGGAAGCACAGTGGTATTGAGATGGAGAGGTCTGCGAGAGGACAGTCTTTCCCTGGGAGGAAGAGTAGCTCTGTCTTAACCAAGATTGAGCTCGAGGTGGTGGGCAGACATCAGAATCAGAATCAGAATCAGATATCATTTATTCACCATTATGTTATGTAACATATAGGAACTTGTTTTGGCATTAAGGTGCATTAATCTTTTTTCACATAAGAGCACAGTAACGCCAGTCACCGATATCTTTGGGTGTCTCTCACACACACACACACAATGGCGATTTTACGTTGGTGCACTGGATGCACGTGCACCCCCTTGTGGCCAGATAAAAAAAAAGAAATGTCTATATGTAAACGATTTAAACAAAATCTTATAGAATATATATATATATATATATATATATATATATATATATATATATATATATATATATATATATATATATATATATATATGGGCATTCACAGACTAGTCGCCTAGTAAAACCAGTAGTCGACACTGTGCTTAGTAGTCGACTAGTCGTTTAATTAAAACATTTTTATTTTATTTTTATCTTTAAGAAAGAACATGAGGTAACATGAGCGGGGGAGGGAGAGCAGGGGGAATGTGAGAGAGGAAAGAGCAGGAAAGTGAGGAGGTGGGGAGGGAATGGGAAATGTGGGGGAGGAGAGATCAGGGAAGGGGATGAGGTGGGGAAGAAGCAGGGGAAGGGGGAAAGATGAGAGAGCAGGAGAAGGAAGGAGGGAGGGAGAGCGGGGGGATGTGGGGGAGGAGAGAGCAGGGAAAGGGAGGAGGTGGGGAGGGAATGGGAAATGTGGGCGAAGAGAGAGCAGGGAAGGAGAGGTGGGGAAGGAGCAGGAGAAGGGGGAAAGAGAATGGGTGCCATGCTTTAGAATATAATGGGTGCCATGCTTTAGAATAGTGGGGGAGGAGAGTTCAGGAAGGGGAGGAGGTGGGCAGGGAGAGGGGGATGTGGGGGGGGGTGTACTGAACAGATAGGATTAACTGTGGGGGAGGAGAGAACAGGGAAAGTAGGGGATGCCATGCTGAATGAATGAATTAATTTATTTGGTGATAAAAAAAGAACACAACAGTACATACTGTATAGTAAAAAAAGAACAGACAATATATCAATCACCGAGGATAAAAACACAAAAAAGCCTGAAGGCTTATTTTCATTGTGGTCCTCACATAAAACATATAGTAAGACGAGGCATAATAAAACATAAAACACTTAAAACACTTAAAAAACATAAAACAACGGAGAGCGGTTACATTAAAGGAACTCAAGATAAAACAAATACAGGGCAACTAAATGTAAAGTGCATTGCCATGGAGCCAGTAATTTAAAGTGCATTTCTATGGAGCCAGTACTTTAGGGCTCTTTTAAAACTGGTCACAGTAGTACTTGCTTTTATTTCCCTCGGCAGATTGTTCCAGTGAACTGCTGCACTGTACCTGAAGCTATTTTTTCCCATCAGACTTTTAAAGCGACAGGGTATAAAATCTGTCGACCTACCTCGAGTAGCGTGCTGATGTGTTTCTCGTACAAGTAAGAAGTAGTTTAGTAGGTACCTCGGGACCTCATGTAAAGTGATTTTAAAAGTGAGCAGCATTTTTCAACCGATAACCATCGGAGACTTTCAAAGTGCTTGGTATCAAGGTGAGTACGGGGGTGCACTTCAGTATTCAGTATTAATTTATTTTGGGCTGTCTGCAGCCTGTCCTTCAATCGTTGTGTTAGGCCGGTGTACCATGAGGTGGCAGCATAGTCAAAGTGGCTTTGTACTAGTGCCCCGGCAAGAGTGTGTACTATCTGAATGTCTAAGAAAACCGCTTTTCTAGCTAGGAATTTTATTCGTTGGTGAATTTTTGTTAGAGCAGTCAATGCCATTTTTTCACCAGATAAGCAGTTATCCAAGATACATCCAAGATATTTAATGTCGTCAGTGCCCTTGAGTGTAGCCTACAGTCTCCTATTTTCACAGCAAAACCCAGTGACCTTGCTAGTCTGATTTTGCTGCCAAACAGGATGGCCTCAGACTTATCTGTGTGGAGGGACAGTCTGTTAGCCGAGAGCCATTAACAGGCTCTCTCCAGCTCAGCACCCAGAGTGTCCTCCACCACACATTTGTTTCTTGTGAGACCATTAACACGGAGTCGTCTGCATACAGAAACAGGTTACAGGACACAGCAGCATTGGAATCATTAATAAACAATAAAAAGAACAAAGGCCAGAGGATGCTTCCTTGAGGCACCCCCCATCTCATGACTCTTTCATTTGACAATGTCCCATTTACATCACCATTTGAGTATGATTTTCAAAGTATGAGGTCACCCACTTGAGTGATCCATCATTAAAACCCATAGATGCTTTAGAGTAGAATGAGTGCCATGCTTTAGAATGTGAGCGAGGAGAGAGCAGGGAAAGGGGGGAGCAATTCAGACAATCTGACTACTCTAGCCATTAACCGGAACTAACTAGAACACAGGGAATCTACCTAATCTACAGCCTAGTCTGCCCTGTCCTATTCTGCTCTAGTCTGATTTTAGCCTGAACACTATCCTCCTGACATCACATGTTGCCGTTTCTACACTATAATACTTATTTCTGCTGAACTCAGACCTCATCCTCACTAAGCTACAATTTTATCATAGTAGAAGAAGAAAAATCTACTTCCTGTCAATACAAGATGGCTAGCATATCAACCACATCCTTCTACCAGCACTCCCGAGACAAACGTGGCCAAGGTAATAAACCTGATCAAATTGTATGGATGAAACTTGTTGATTTATGCTTAGGACCATTTGAAGTTTGTAAAGACATGCAGGTTTGAAAAAAAAATGCATTAGTAACAAAGTACAGTGTTGTTGAAGCACTTGTGTCTCAGTAACAGCTTTTTCCCTCAGGCAGTCAGGCTGCTGAACAGTTGACTCACACACACTGCAACGCACTGTCACTTTGTTGTGCACCATTACTGTACTGTATTGTATTGTGGTTTGTGTTATGTCTACACGTACTGTGTACAGACATGTCTGTATCACGTGTAGCCTACATAGTTATGTAGGTCTACACCCTTTTTCTGTCGGTCTTTGTGACCATGTCCTTGTGTATGTAAGGCTGAGGGTGCTCAAAGCATAAAGAATTTCATTGTATTATACATATGACAATAAACTACTTGAACTTGAACTTGAGGACAGTGGGTTAATGTTTCAGTTTTCTGAGGTGAAGATGTAAGTGAGAAAACATTGTTTGGGGAGATAAGGGAAGACACTATAATAGTTGACAAGAGTCTAAATAGATATTGGGTGTGGTATAAGATATAAATATAAACAATAAATATAAATTATAAATATAAATAATAAATACTATAAATCATACACATTTTTACGTGTTTTTTGTGTGTTTCCAGGGCATGTTGATCTGACAGCAGCTGAATTGGATAACAGGCAACCTCTCTGAGCTGGAGGATGTTTTTCTGTAGACATTTTATTTTTGCACAGCCATGATATGCATTCAAATAAAGAGAAATACTTGATTACAAGTTGGTGACTTGTAAAAGATTACACCAGTGACCTTATGTGAGGACATCATTTTTAACTATTTTCTACTTACTTTTTTTTTTAGTACTTAGTTTTCCGAAGTAATACCAAATAGCAAAGATAAATCAAAAATCCAATGCAGCTAATGGGGTCGGGACTCAGGAGGCTATAACAGGTCTACAGCCTACAGTTAGGCTGTAGCTAATCTATCGCCTAACCTAAGATATTCTAACCTACCGGCATCCCTCGACCAGTGATGGAGAGCACCGATGACCCCCACCCCAGCCCCCACACACATAAGGCGTGGGAGAGAAGGCCAGGCCGGGACACAGCGGGGGCCCCCTCCACCCCCAGTGCGCCCAAGGAAACCTTTCCGCCACATGTATTGCCTCAGTTACTTGTTGGCTGAGGAGGAACCTTGTGAGGGCCGATGTACTGTAGGGGCCCAACTATGGACCCCATCTGGGGACCCCCCTCCGGGATAGGCCGAGATGATGCCGGGCTAAACCATTTACAGAGTTTCAGATTATAGAAATAAAATTTACAAAAGAACAGAAAATTGAAAATGTAAATAGGAATCCAACAAAAGGAATACGAAAATGTAGTCTTTAAATGATCCTAAGATCAGGGAAGAAAGTTAAAAATGTAAAAAGGAAATGGAATAGAGTCCTCAAACAGGCGCAAACGGAATGTGCTCTGTAAATAACACCTTTTCTGTCACGCCGCGGTCCATATCCTCATTATATGATCCATAAATACACGTGAGGCTGTCTGTACCCCTCCAGGCTGTTATTGTCTCCTCATCTGGGGTCTGTGAATCCAAATCTTGTTTGTCCCGTTCAAGTCTCCTGCGAGTTTCCACACCGCCTGCTCTCAAGTTACGTGCGCACAGGAGCCATTGCCCCAGAGGACTATGGCATGCCCGTCAAGCCCAAATATCAAAAGGAACGTCAAAGACTGAAGGATCGTCATGTCAAGAAGAATGCTGTCCAAAAAGTGTTGGAGAGCCATGTTACATACACAATGGAGGTAACATTATCACATCATTCAAATAAGTTATCTATTTGGACAGTGTTTTGGGTAGTTTGTCTGTTTTCAGTATTACGACATAATAGTGTGCGGTTTTTCTTGAAGCTTTTTGGAATGATCTTATTGTAACAGACCGTGTGCACACGGATCGTTGTAATAATATCAACACAACAGTGAAACACAAATTGAATAATTCTCTCCAGCATTGCAAATCACAAGTTTACATCAGAAATACTATACTAGAATGTAACATACTTTACTTGTGTTAATACTATATGGCTAAGACAATTTGTAAAATAAGAAAGATTGTTTGTTGAGAAGCCCATGGTGACCACAGCTGGGGGAGGGGCGCCTTCTTTGATTATTCCCCAGAGAACAATGGCTGAATTCGAGTTGTCTACCTAACTGTATGAATAGACCTTACCAACATAGTTGTAAAGAAAATAATGTCACCATGGCTTTTTTAATTATTTTTTTTACTTTTTAGGGAAGTGCCAGTGGTGAGGTTTCTCCTACTGATACAGACTTTGCTGCAGTCCCACTATCCTCTGCATTGACTCTACTTCTTACTAGTCCACCTCAAACTACACCACGAACCAGGCGATCCCTATCCGGAACATACCTGGCACTGGCTCCTACTTGGTCACTATCAGTGGTAAGCCCAGCAGTGACAACACCTTTTCTGAATATTATCATATTATCCATTCAGCCCCTCCATTACTACACTGACACAATTAATGTGTTTTGTTTTTGTCTGTACAAGGACCCGACCCCATCCACATCAACCTCCCCTGCAAATGTCCCACAGCCGGCTGCCTACACATCTTCGCCAGTATTGCAAGTGAGTTGAAAGGATAGTCTTTTCTTGATTAGTAAAAGACAAACTTGTCTGCATCAAATAGATTTCATCATCTGCAAATTGCTATTGTTGATATTAGTTTGCAAATATATATGTGCAGTTACTTATAAATTCCACATCCTGTGTCTTCAGAGTGAACAGGAAGTTGTAGCAGAACCGGAAGTGGGCAATCTCAGCATGAGTTTCGGGGAGTTGGATCTGGATCCCGCAGATGTCAGCTTTGTTCTGCCCAGTTCCGACTCGCCTTCCAGCCCAGGAACTACTTCTCGATCTGCCTCTGGAAGCTCATCTGGAGACACCACAGCAGGATGGTCAGAAAAGAAGTGGCTGGTGAATGAGTCACACCTTGTCCAACTTTTCAAAAACTGTCCCAAGTGTGCCAAAATCATATAGAAGGAACAGTTATCACCACCAAAGCCAGCCAAATAAAAATTCATTGGACCTGCCTGGACAGACACACATGGCAATTGTAGAATAGTTGTGTGTTGGTTCATAGGGGGGATGAACATCGCCATGGTACATGCATTAAAGATGCAGAGAGTGTTCCGTGTAAGCCATTTATTTTGTTGCTGCACACAGTCAAGCAATCCTTTTATGAGGCGTCACGGTTTTCGTGTGGTTTTTCTAAATGATAAAACAGAGAAACAGACAAAGTTACAATTCAATTAATGACAACACAATTAGACAATAATCAATTAGACACCAAACAAACATTTACCATAAGTGCTCTAACAGAAAAGGGGGAGTGAGGAGGTAGGCCTACCACTAATGGAAATTGGTGTTCTAACAAAGGTGAAACATTTAACATGGAACATTTAGAGTTCATTGGTCTGATAGAATTGGTCAGCATTTCCATATAAAACTACAAAACATAAGCATGTGCATTCCGGATTACACATCATATGCCTCCATAGATTACAGGCAAGCCAACATAATATCCTACCAAATGACCATAAAATAACAACAGAAAGAAAGAAACTTACTTATTACGCACAACCGGATCTCAACGTGAGGGCCCTCATGGGCTGTGCTGCTGTAGTGTTGCCAGCCAGAACAGGGTGTGAGGAAGGAATATATGGTGAAGAGGAGTGAACTAATTACAGTGAAATGAAATCAGGTGAGAGGAGACGTGTGATGGTGGGAGTGAGCTCAGGTGAAGGTGGCAGAAACATGGAATTAGGTGAAAGGTCACCATAGAGTATGACTCTATTTTACAGCCGCCCCCAAATCATATGGGGATTTGCACTCCCAAGAGTCATCCTAGGAAGAGTGATCTGGGGGGTCGTCAGGAATTGCAGGAAGTGTAATCAGTCGGGAAACTGAACGAACATAGGACTTGGTCCCCACCATCACTTCGGCTGTCCTGACACGGCCATCCTTGCTTGGTAATACTTTGGTAATACGACCAACTAGCCATAGGGCCCTTGGGAGTTGCGGATCCATGATCATGACAACTGTGTCGACTTGAATATCCTCCTTGTCCGTTTGCCACTTCTGCCGGCCTTGAAGGTGAGGAAGATAACGCTTGATGAAATGGGACCAGAAGTGATCGGCCAACACTTGGCTATGACGCCACTGACGGCGACTGAGGAGTTCGGAGCTTGGATAAGAGACCAAAGGCATAGAGGAGTCTCGCCGCCCCATGAGAAGAAGATTTGGAGTCACAGGGTCAGGATCTGCAATATCCGAGGAGACATAGCCAAGGGGCTTGGAGTTGAGGATATTTTCAACCTCTATCAACAGAGTGTGAAGAACTTCTGCCGTGACCAGTTGGGTGCCGAGGGAGCCTTGCAGGGCCTGTTTCACAGAACGGATTTCCCGCTCCCAGATTCCGCCAAAGTGAGGGGCATATGGGGGGTTGAAACGGAAGCGGATCCTTTGCTTCTCAAGTTGAACCTTGAGGGATGGACTCACTGATGTTAGGGCCTCCCGAAGTTCCCTCTCTCCTCCCTTGAAGTTGGTGCCCTGGTCTGACCAGAGTTCAAAGGGAGTACCCCGACGGGCGGTGAAACGACGGAGGGCCATGAGAAAGGAGTCTGTGTCAAGACTACAAAGGAGATCCAGGTGCACACAGCGAGTTGTCAAACACTTGAATATAATGCCCCATCGTTTCTCGGTCCGTCGTCCAAGTTTGATCCTATATGGTCCAAAACAGTCCATTCCAGTTGAATAAAATGCAGGTTTGTGCAACTGGAGACGAGCGATGGGAAGGTCTGCCATCCTGGGTACAACTGGCTTTGCACGCCACCGTTGGCAATGAACACAACCACGTTGGTACTTCCGTATTGCCTCTCTCCCTCTCAAAATCCAGAATCGCCTGCGAAGCTCAGCGAAAACTCTTTCCGGGCCAGGATGTTTCAGCCGTTCGTCATACTCCTGAATGAGCAGCTTAGACACTGGATGCTTTGGATCGAGGACAAATGGGTGAGTTGCATCTGGTTCCTGTTCACTATGCCGCAGCCTGCCTCCAACACGAATAAGACCTGTGTCTGGGCAGACTTCTGGGGCCAGGGTGAGTGGGCGACTGGATGATGATAGGGGTCTCTGGGCCTTGAGATGGGCAAGATCTTCCCCAAAGCTATCCATCTGTGCCTGTCTCAGAATTTCGATTTCGGCCTGGAGATAATCAGCTGCGGTGGGAGTTATTTGAGCAGCTAAGGAATGTTTAGAGTGGACAGAAGCATCAAGGAGAGCTTGGTAGGTGGTGTAAGGGCTGAAATCAGGGACAGGCCTGGCAATGGCAACTTCTCCACAAAAAGATGGCTTAATTTCAAGCTGCTGGTGATCTGCATCATTGTTGGAGCTATTTGGGGGTTGGGGCCAGGTGTCAGAAGAGTGGTAAAGGAACTGAGGGCCTTGGCTCCACCGGTTTGGCTGCTGGAGCTCTGCAAGGGTTTTTCCCCTCGTAAGATCATCTGCTGGGTTTTGAACTGTGTGGACATACGTCCAGTCTTGGCAGTTAGTAAGGTCTTGTATCTCGGACACTCTGGTACCAACAAAGACCTTAAAGCGACATGAATCCGCCTGCAACCAAGCAAGCACAGTGGTTGAATCTGACCAGACGATTGTATTTCTGATAGGAAGTGTTAGTTCAGCTCTCAGGAGGTCACAGAGACGTGCACCAACTAACGCAGCACAAAGCTCGAGTCTAGGAATTGACTGCTGTCTCTTTGGTGCCACGCGAGATCGGGCAAGCAGGAAGGACACTTGGACTCGCTCCCCATCATTTTCTGACCGAAGATATGCAACTGCTCCATAAGCGGATTCTGATGCATCACAGAATATGTGGAGGTCTTGTTTAGAGGGGGGGGAAATGCTGGTAGACGTGTAGCATCGAGGCATAGTTACTGTAGATAGAATTGACAGTTCGTCCTTCCAGGTGTTCCATACACAGAGTAGATCAGGGGGTAGTAGGGGATCATCCCAATCCCTTGGCTTGTCCCACAGCCGCTGAATCAAGACCTTCGCTCTGGTGGTGTAGGGGATGAGGTACCCCACAGGGTCATAAAGACTGGCGAGGACGTGGTAAATGTACCGCATGGTTGTGGTGGAGGATGCTGTTGCCTGACCTCTGTAGCCAAGGCAATCTGTTTGACAGTTCCACTGGAGCCCAAGGGTACATTCTGTAGGGGGCATACTGTCTTTGGAGAGCCAGAACTCACTGTTCTCAGATTTTGCTTCAGGTGGTAGGTGACTGATGACGATTGGGTCATTACTGGCCCATTGACGGATGTTGAAGCCGCCAGAAGATAGAATGGACCTCAGCTGATCGAGAGTCTGTCGGGCCATGGCAGCTGTGGGGAAACTTTGAAGGCAATTATCAACATAGAAACCTCTCTCCACTGAATGGCGCACTGGGTCACTTGGCTGAGTATGATTTTCAGTGTGCCTTTGAAGGGCAAAGGTAGCACAGCAGGGGCTACAGGTAGTCCCAAAAGGCAGGACCTGCCATTCGTAGACAGATGGAGGAGTGTCTTTCATCATGTCCCGCCAAAGAAAACGCAAAAGAGTCTTATCTTGGCTCAGGAGCCGAACTTGATGAAACATGGCCTTTATGTCACCACTAATGGCGACAGCGTGCTCTCGAAAGCGGAGTAAAACTCCAAGAAGGGAAGGCCCCAAGGTAGGTCCAGGTAGTAAGGTCTTATTCAGGTTTTGGCCTTTGTATTCAAATGAACAATCAAAGACAAGACGATTCTTAGCATTATGAGTTACCATGTGATGAGGTATATACCATGCCTCTGGAGAGGCTTCAACTTCTTCTGCTGTAAGCCTTCACATGACCTGCCTGTTCCAGCTTAGAGACCTCAGTGTTGTATGCTGCTGCCTTCTTCGAATCATTGGCCAACTTTGATTCAGTAGTACGCAGTCTAGCCATCACGGCCTGGGGAGGAGCCTTCAAAGGAGGTGTGTTTGGTATCCTTAAAAGAGGTGTGGCATAGTGATACACTCCATCCACCAAGACTCTCTCTGTGACTGTCTCAAGCAAGTTGACTGCCTGGTTATCCAACTTGCTGCTCTTTCATTTCGATGGGGAACTCAATCATGTCCTGACCGAAGAGGCATGGCAGGAAACAATGTGCAGATACATGTATGTGCATCTACAGTTTTCACCGGAGCAACATACACAGACATTGCAGCCTGGGCTGGTCTACTCAATGTTCCCTTACCACAAAAAACACAGTTTTACTCCATACAGAAGACATACCTCATACCCGCCATACAGTTAGCTTACCAAGATCAACATGAGAAAATCATGGCCCGGCTCATTCAATCATCACAATCCGGAAATAAGGCTGAACTCTGTGGTGATGCGAGATGATAGCCCAGGTAAATATTATATCACTATCATTATTATCCAAACATATACATTATAATTTTATATAATGAAAAATGTCAATGTTCATAATTATATTTTTCTGGGTAAACTTGAACCATCCCTGTTTTTCTTCCAAGGTTACAGTGCCAAATACTCGACGTACTCTTTCCAAGATGATGCTACCAAGGAAATGGTCCATTTTGAATTGGTTGAGGTAATTCAGCTATGCCAATATAAAATGCACCATCTGTTTGAAGGGGGCTTTCACCATTTCTCAAAACCTGTGGATGTACAATTTCTGATAAGGCATTTGTTATGCTCTAGGCTCCGTAGCGATGGAGGTGATGGGTTTCCAGAGGGGCCTGAACAGGAGTTGTGGTGGTTGTATGTTAATAATGCAATGTGATTTCACCAGTTGTACTTGTATAATATTGTTTGTATGATTTGTGATATTTTGTGTTTTGTATGGATTATTTGGAATGTACCTTTTGATTGTCTCCTGCTCAGGGACTAAAGGTGCAAATTAGCTCTTAAGCTAACCCTGGGACATTTACATTTACATTTATATTGATATTGATATTGATGTTGATTAATGTGTACTGTCCCTGATTAAATAAATAGATAAAATAAACCAGTTGCAGGAGTGTGGGGTGGATGTTGGTGTGATTACCACAGACAGATCGCCATCCATCCACAAACTTTTGAGAGAGGACTACCCCCAAATCCAACATGAATTTGACCCCTGGCATGTCAGCAAGGGTAAGTAACTGTATGACACCAACACATTTTACTATCTAACCCACAGACATTGTAGACATGCTTAGTCATTTAGATAAAGGAAAAATAATTTACAATAAAATTCCTTACAATCAGTACATACTTTGCAAAAATAAGTGACTCTGATACAGACAGACATCATCATCCAAGTTCATGGTTTTTGTTTTGTTTTTTGTTTTTTTGTCTGTTTTGTTTTTGGTTCCTCTAAGGTGCAGAAGAAACTTGTGGCAGCATCTAATAAGGACAGCAAATAACTCCTGCCATGGCTGAAATCAGTCACCAACCACTTGTATTGGTCCTGTGAGTCTTCAAAAGGTGATCAGGGGGTAAGATTGACGTTATTTCAAAAAATCTAAAGATTCTGCCCTAATCTGCTGCATACATATAGTATATATTACAGTATGATAGTGTAAACACAGTCCCGTAATATACTGTATATTTATTCTCCCAGAAAAATATGTCACTGAGGGTCCCTTCTCATTTGCTTAGGAATGTGCCCGTCGCTGAACGTCGGTGCTGCATCACATCTGTGGTGTGCATAGATGGGAGGACAACGGTGTGTGCCGTCACCCTGCCTTGACAGCCGAACAGCAGATGATGAAGAAGTGGATCAAAGCTGATTCACCTTCTTTCAAGGCCCTCAAAGACATTGTGATGGACAAGAATCCCCACCGAGATTTGAAGCAAATGGCAGTCTTCAAGCACACTGGTATGTCCTTTTTACAGAGTTTTTACATTTGTTTAGCTTTCAAATTCAACGCTACTTCAACATATTTGGGGGGGGGGGGGTTCCAATCCGCTGCTGAGGCCTGGGACTGTTTGGATCTGAGTTACTATTTATTTCCTGTGTTGCCAACAGGTGGCACACTGGCACTGCGCCAATGCTGCCTGTGGAGTCCACACCACAATAACATTGGCTGATGCTGTCGTAAAACACAGATAGCGATGTCTAATGTTAGATTTTTCAACTAGTTCAATATGTTTCAAATAAAGTTGTTATTCAATCTATCAGATGTAAATGTAATTTAGACTCTGGTTGTTTGTATTTCACCAACACAGGGTATCTGGAGGTGTATCACTCTGTTGTGCTGAAGTACGCTCCGAAGAGGCTGCACTTCAGATATGACTCAATGAGGGCACGTATACAGCTGGCCATCATTGACCATAACGAAAATATTGGCAGACCACAGGCTACAACAAAGCAAGGTAAAAATGTGATGGCCTGTAAATATCTATATATTTGTCCAGCATAGATTTACATAGTTATTTTATTTGTCAAAAAAGAGCAATGACAAAATAACTACTGAAAGGTGTTTTTGGAAGCAGCCATGATGCTGTTTTTGATGGAGACACACCCAGTCAATCACAACGTACCCAACGGGCAGTGGTGGCCCAATGGTTAGAGAAGCGAGCTTGTGACCGGAAGGTCGTCGGTTCAATCCCCGGGACCGGCAGGATAAATCTGGTTGGGGAAAGTGAAAAGGCAGCGCTTGCCCCTCCCTCATTACCACCACTGAGGTGCCCTTGAGCAAGGCCCTATATCCCCAACCGCTCCAGTGGAGCTGATCAGTGGCCAGCAGTTCAGACTGTGGTTGTACTGGTCAGCTTCCAGGTATGAATGTGTGTGTGAATGTGAACAGGGCACTCCTGAAAAAGAGAGCATTGATCTCAGTGAGACTCCCCCTGTATAAATAAAGGTAAAAAAAAAAAAACGTGAGAGGAAATGACAATATTGATATATCTTTTTATATACCTTATTTATGCTCTACTGTATTTATTGGCATAACAACCCCATTCACCTAAAAATAGTGAAATTCTTTGTCAACGAAAAGGTGAACTACAACTCCAAACCAATTGTTTTCATTTATTTTCTAGGGACACCCTGCTGGAGTTTTCCCTTCTCCAGACAGTCACAGGAATGGGTGACAAAGCCCATGTAAGGACAGCGCAGACCTTCCGGCGAGACCTCATGGAGCGTGTCCTGGCAATGAGGGATGATCCGACAGTGGAATACACCGAGCCTTGTAAGGAGAAGAGACCACCTCGCCGAAGAATGCTTCACAACATAGCTCTGGTCCCGAGACCAGATACTGCAAGTTTACTGGTTCAACGGAGTAGTCAGTTCAGCCGTTCTTACAGAGATGCCCCCCTATTAGCTGGCAAATTTTCGGGATCTGCACTTACAGACAACTTGATTATCATGGGAATCATTCACATATTGCCTTCTATCTATCTTTTTTAATTTATGTTAATTTTTCTGACCAATGTTTGTAGAGCCTATAGTAACTTGAAATACAGACACATAAACAAACACTTTGTGCTATTATTTTTTATATGTGGAAGTACTGAAATTGTACAGTTCTCTGTACCAATAGCAGCAGACATGTAGGCTAGTAATAAACAAGAAAATGGCATTGATATACTGCATTCTTTGTGGGTTTTTGTGGGTTTAGGATCAAACTTTAGTGATTGGATTATATGATTTGAAATGGCAGCCAGTAAAAAAAAAAGTATGATAATAGTGGCAAGGGTCTGATCAAGTACTATAGATGTATAGAATGGGTTATGGCAACATTAGTCCTTTGCAAGGTACAGTTATTTAATCTTGTAGTCTATGTTTGGGTACAGATTTATGTCAAATGATGTTGAAAATGTCCTCTGCCTCAATGAATCCAACGGAGAGGGGTACTTGCTTCTGACGGCAGTGACAATGCAGCTAGGCAAGACTCCTATTTCCAGGTCCAAGGCATTATCCTCTCAGAGCCCATTCGAGCACAACACGATAGGCTACAAGTCTGCACAGCCTGTAGGACAGAAAAGGGTCAAGTTGATTAGAAAAATGTAACGAAATGAAAATTTTACAACAGTTATTTACTCATCTGCCTACAGGGCAGTCCACATGTCAGCCCCTTCGTATCTCCAATCAAGTTCCAAACTTCGCACCGCTCCCTCCGCTCCTCCACCCGTCCAGATCGCCTCGCTCCTCCACCGTTACGTGGGCTCAAAAGTCACTCGTCCCGATCGAGACTCTTCTCGTTCCTGGCGCCGCAATGGTGGAATGAGCTCCCCCCTTGGGTCAGAAGGGCCGAATCACTGCCAATCTTTCGGCGGAAAATAAAAACTCACCTTTTCAGGTGACACCTGGGCCCTTCTTGAACTAACATCTTTTAATTAAGTTAGTTAAGTTACTTATTCCTTCTCTAACTACTTCCTACATGGTGCTAGTCTATCAAAATATCTTAGCTGTCATTGATTGTGTTGCATAGTTGTTTTCTGTACTGTTGACAAATTGTGATATTGGGTAACCCTTTATTTTACAGGTACCCTAGTTACATATGAACTATTTGTAATTACACATGAACACCAAATGTAATTACACAGTAATTACCAATAGTTCTAAATTACGTTCATATGTAGTTACATTGTAACAGACCTGTAAAATGGAGTGAGTCTGTTCAACTGTAGTTCATATGTAGTTACATTGTAACAGACCTGTAAAATGGAGTGAGTCTGTTCAACTGTAGTTCATATGTAGTTACATTGTAACAGACCTTTAAAGTGGAGTGAGACCGTTCAACTGTAGTTCATATGTAGTTACATGGTACCGGACCTGTAAAGTGGAGTGAGTCTGTTCAACTGTAGTTCATATGTAGTTACATGGTACCGGACCTGTAAAGTGGAGTGAGTCTTTTCAACTGTAGGTCATATGTAGTTACATGGTACCGGACCTGTAAAGAAGCTCCCGGCTGGGACAGAGATTGCTAAAACCCAGTGGTGGATTCGAACCACTGAACTTCTGATTGCAAAGCAGGCGGCTTTAACCACTCAGGCACAAGGGCTTTCCAAATTTCATGGTGGAGTTTAAGAGGATAACTGTATGTCAGTCAGATGTAGTTGCTGTCACTTCATAGCTTTGTTATTATACACAGAGACTTGGGGGAAAATATTGATACTTTATTTAGTTGTAGGTATGATTTTGTCCAGAATTCCCATACGAAAATTCTAATAAAAGTATTGTAGATATAGAGGTAACAGTGAAACTATAATCAAAATAGCCATTCTTCTACATTCTAATTGTTAGCTTATTGGAAATGAGTAATTTCCCCATCAATTTCCCAATTTCTCAATTTGTTGGGGACCCAGTCGAAGCCCCTCAAAGACCCCTTTAGTCCCCAGACCCCCAGATCATCTCTCCCCAAAGTCTATACCCCCCCCCCCCCCAAAGTCTATAAATCCCCTAATCCGCATAAGGGGGGAACTCCCCCCTATTTGGGGGGGGGGGGGGGGGGGGGGATTGATCAATATTGCCTGTCTTTCAAGCTACAACTAACAAAGTATCAACATTTTCCCCCAAGTCTATGCTTATAATAACAAAGCTAGGAAGTGACAACCACATCTGACTGACATACAGTTATCCCAAACTCCACTAAGAAAGTTGGAAAGCCGTCGTGGCTGAGTGGTTTAAGCCACCTGCTTTGCAATCTGAAGTTCAGTGGTTCGAATCCACCACTGGCTTTTAGCAATCTCTGTCCCAGCCCAGAGATTCTTTACAGGTCCGGTGCCATGTAACTACATATGAACTTCAGTTAAATAGACTCACTCCACTTTACAGGTCCGTTACCATGTAACTACATATGAACTACAGTTGAATAGACTCACTCCACTTTACAGGTCCGGTACCATGTAACTATATGAACTACAGTTGAATAGACTCACTCCACTTTACAGGTCCGTTACAATGTAACTACATATTAACTACAGTTGAATAGACTCACTCCACTTTACAGGTCTGTTACCATGTAACTACATATGAACTACAGTTGAACAGACTCACTCCATTTTACAGGTCCGTTACAATGTAACTACATATGAACTACAGTTGAACAGCCACTCAGCCCACCTTAAATATAGACGAATGACAACTTTGTCCAGATTCACTCGTTTTATTGGCTCGCCATACACACACACGGTGACACACACAAAACACTGCTTGGAGAAGTATGGGAACGCCGTTCCCCCGCGTTCTACCGGCACTACACCTATGGATGTAATTAATATCTAGGTAGTCTCGCTGGCCAGCCTCCTCTCCCTTCCGTCCGAGGAGTCTGACGCCACGGAAACAGGCAACAGGGATAAACCCTCCCATGCTCTACAGTTGCTCTCCCATTGGAGCGACTGTTTCGGTGGCAGCCGGATGTCCGCTCCCGGCTTATTACAAACTCTGTCATTGGCTCCGACCATGTCAATCAGAGCGGCTTCCGCTCCCTCCTCCCTGTGTGTCGCTGTAAATAGTGCCCTGCCGCCACAGTGAAAACAACAACGCTAACTAGCTAGCAAGCTAACGGCAGAAACCTACACACTAGCTCGTTGCTACTCGCTGAAAACGGCAAATTGGATTGTTGGAAACTATTTTCCAAGGGCACTGCTGCTAAGTGCCGCCCATCGCAATCCCACTATGGAGACCTGCGGCGCCAGACTCCTCGGATGGAAGGGAGAGGAGGCTGGCCAGCGAGCCTAATATCTAGGCAACTCCTGCATTTTGCAGCTGTAACAGTGTTGCTTTTGGCCTGTATGATGTGATTGAAATCTTTATGTTTTCCATCATTAGTCGTATGCCACTGTCGATTCATTGAAATCTTTATGTTTTCCATCATTAGTCCTATGCCACTGTCGATTCAGTTCAGCAACGTATTATTATTATTATTAGGGGTTCAAGCCCTGAAGGGGCTGAAACCCTATTGTTTTTGTGCCTGTTTATTATTCGTGTTATTGTTCATCTGCCTCAACGCAAATTCCCGTGAGTTGGTAAATGGTAGAGACCTGAAATGTGGCACAATGACAGATATTGTTGGCTGGTTTCTGCTCAAGAAAGATTTTTCGAATCGGCTTGAAGGTGGCGCTATAATTGAAGGTTTTACATTAAAGGCCATAACTTCCACGCCGTTTGTCCGATTTTCAAACTTTTTCTTGGACATGTTCAGGTGAACCTGCTCTACAAATTTGCCTCAGGGACCCTCAAGGTCCGTCTGGAAAGTTTTTGAGATATTTGGAAAAGTTTGGAAAACACATTTTTGACATCTCCTCCTAGACCGTTTGACCGATTTCCACCAACATCGCCAGGAAGCATCTATGGAGCAAGCTCTACAATCCAGATTTTTGGATTTTGGAAATCTACTTTTGTTTCCGGAGATATTAATCGTTAAAGTTGTGAGAGGGCGTGGCCTCTCAGCTAAATTGTCATAACTTCATGAGCGATTAAGGAATCTTCACGGAACTTGCTGGAGATCTTCGGAGACCATCCCAGACCATGTGTGTCAAATTTTCTGCAATTCGACCAAACGGGGGCACCATAAACGCCAGAAATGGGTGTGGCCTAAGACACAAAAGGCTGTAACCTGTTTGTCCAATGATCACGAAACCTGGCAGATATATCAAGGAGGATGTCCTAGACAAAATCAGAAGTTTTGTCACCATTTGTCACCAGCGGTAAATCAAGTCCATTCGCATAATCGGCTGCCAACTTCTCAGCCTCATCTGGAATGGCTTTTCTGACATGCTATTTCACGATTTGACCCAAAGGGGGTGCCGCAGATGTAAAAAGTGGCCGTGGCCTAGCACGAAAAAGGCTGTACTCACACCCGTTTGTAACTCCCAGGCTGTTTCTCCAATTTTCAAGCAACTTTTTTCCACATGTTCACCTGAACGTGCTCTACAAATTTTCCTCAAGGACTATTAGGTGTTTAATTTGCTTAAGGCTTGATTTATTATTATTATTTCCCCATTTTCTCCCAAATTATACTTGGCCAATTTATCCCCATGCTGCCCCGGCCGCTGCCCCACCCTCTGTCGATCTGGGAAGAGCCGAAAAGGTATTCAAATGAACACTGGAGAAAGTCTGAACTGCAAGCAAGATTACAAAATACCTTTGTACTGAAGTACAAATATAATAATAAACAAGCATTTGATCTCTACAGAGATGATGAAATAACATTTACAATAAAATACCAAAGTATATAAACCATGCTGTTGTGTATATGTCACACCAGTTGTAGCTGTCCCTTTAAGACAGCCGGGCAGCTTTACGACAGCTGCCGGAAAATGTTGTAGTGTCATTGATGTAAGATGGAGCCTGTGACAGCATGTAAATAAAATGTTAACAGTTACGTCATGGTCCACAAGTTTATTGAACGACGAGGATAATGGACTCTCGGCTCCCACCTCTCTCCCCATTGCTCGCCCTGCCTGGTGAGCCGCCGATTCTGCATGAATCCTTTGAAATGTTCATAGTAGCCGTTGGGCTAGCTAAAGCCAACGATGAAAGGAGGAGGGCCCTGCTGATACAGTCTGGGCAGCGAGGGACAGCGGATTTTTCGGACTCTCAGACCTGCTCCTACATACGCGGACTGTGTCACACTGCTGTCTGGACATTTTGCTGCTCCACAGAACGTAATGCTCCGGCGAATTGTTTTCCATCAACGTCAGCAGCAGGTGGGTGAGTCTGTCCACCATTACGTAGCCGATCTGAAGGGACTGGCCAGTCAGCTATGGGCCCCAGCCGGGCGCCCGTCTGAGCCGGCCGAACCCCTAGTTCACCAAGAAGCTCGTCCGGTCTGTGCCCAGGTCAAACCAGGATACTTGAAGGACTGTCACGAACTGTTGACTTCAAAAATTATGTTCAGAGCATAATCTGTAGCAGAATAATCCACATGCTTGTGACTGGCGGTCTACCCAGTTCACGTTCAAGTTGTTTGGTATGTTCGTCTGGGTTCCCTGTGGGGGTGTGGAACTAGTGTGTATAGCCCCTTCTAAACATGCAGTGAAATCCAGATTATAACCAGCTGCTAGCCGGTCGGCCTGTATGTTTAGAAACAATTAGCCACCTTATGCGCATGTAACCCCTCCCTGGTCTGTCACTAATGCTAGTGACAAATCTCTCAATCTAAGAACCAGGGGTTGGCCTCTAATCTAGGTTCTGAGGAGATTGGTTGAAAATTCCTTGTCTGGCCACTTAAATAGACATGAGAAAGAAACCACCCCAAATAAAAACACAAAATAGAATACAATAATGTGGTATAGGGAAAGTGTATTAACACATTCACTGCCAGCCGTTTTTTTTTTACTGTAGGTAGCTTCTGCCAATGGGTTTTTTGAGGATTCTGGCTCATCTTTCAACAGCCGAGGATTATTTTCTGCTAAGATTTTGTGAACACAAAATATCTCAAAAGAACTAATAGAATGTGTGCTTTCTCTGTCTAAAAGAGTTAGTTTGTAGAGTTAGTATTTATGTAGGCATTAGCACTTGAATACAGCATGGTTTCAGCGTCTGAAAATTTAAGCTGAGATAAATGCCTTTTTGTGAAATTCGATAGAACAGTCACTTTAACCATTCATTTTTGGCATCAGTAAGACGTCAGACATCTAAACAATAGTTTTGAACAGTAATTTCCTCCATAACAGCAGGAAACCCCCCTCTCCTTCAAACTCCTCCCTCCGTGTGTTCTCCTCCTGCCTCCCTGGCTCTGCAGCGGGCGTGTCACAAGCGAGTTGCTGCTGCTGCTGCTGCCTGTGTGCTGGCGGCCGCTCTTTGGGCGAGTCTGGATGGGCTCGCTCGTTTCTTGGGGTTTCGGTTGAGAGCTTTGATGAAGCTTTTGCGATTCTGGTCTTATTTATGCTGCGTGTTTCAAAGTGTGTTCCACCCGTAATCTATTATGCAAATTTGCAATCCCCCACCGCCAGCTCCCTGCGCGAAAGCGAAAGCGTTTTCGCCAATCCATTTTCATGAGAATGGCTTCCTCACGCGGCTGTTTTTGCTTGGCTTTCTCTCGTCTGGAGAGCACTGTCGCCACTTAGTGGGTCGGTAAAATAGATTATATATATATATTATTAATTTATTTAACCCTAGAACACTAACGTGATTTAAAGTCACACCATCACTAACGTCGGGTGTTTTTCACCCGATGCAATATACCCCATAAAACATACTTCTCATCAAAATATCTTAAAGTACAACAATACATGACAAATTGAGGTACCGTAAATTCCGGACCATAAGGCGCACCGGTATATAAGCCGCAGCAGCAAAATTGACTGTTTTTTACATATATAAGCCGCACCGGACTATAAGCCGCGGGTGTTTTGATGTTTAATTACCATATGTAAGGGTTCGTGCACAGAGGGGATTGTCGGGAAAGAGATGGCTGTTTGGGGAAGCTCCCATTTATTAACATTTCAACAAAACAAAACAAAAGTCAGGTCACTAATCCCCAGACAAAATCACACAACAATAGGCTATATCACACAGGATAAGGTGCAGTCACGGCTGTAAACAAAATAACTGTAAAACAATAATAAAACAATCAGTCAACAGTAGTGAGCCTACCAGAAAAGTCATTAATCCTTGTCTTCATCTTTTAGGTGAAGGTGCAGCAAACGGCTGTAACCAGAGAAGTCAAGTCACTAATCCTCGTCTTCCTCTTCTTCCTGCGTACTGAAACCACCAAAGTCCTCATCTTCAGTGTCGGAAACGAACAGGTTCAGGGTGGCTTCGTCAACCACTCTCCTCTCTCCTTCATTGTCACTCAAAACCAACGAACTCCTCTTCGTCACTGTCGGTGTCGGCATCGAACAGCCTCTGAAGCCTCTGACGGCCCTCAGCGCCAGCTGTGGCGGCGTCATCCTCTTCATCCAGCAGCAGTCCAGCCTTTTGGAACCCGTTGGTGATTGTGGATGTTTTCACACTCCTATAATATTCCGTGATCTTCCTTTGTGTGAATTCGCCGAAGTTTGTGATTTTCTCCTGGTAGTCGGGAGGGAGTTGTTGGCACACAGTAGTCCGGGCGGACAGTCCCTTTCGTCTCATGAATCGGAAGCACCAAGATGGGCCACCTATGAAATGTTCAATTTTTATTTCGGTGGCGACTGTTTTGGCCTTCAGTCGGATCTGCACCGTGGAAACGCCTCGGCCGTCTGCTCTCTGGGTCAACACCCAATCTTCAAGGGAATCTTCAAGTTCGGGCCATCTGCTTTTATGACCTTTGAAGGACTTTTTGGTCTTCTTGCACTGAGACAGTTCCTCCTGCTGCACCTTCCAACGCCTCACCATTGACTCGTTGATGCCCAGGTTACGCGCTGCTGCTCTATTTCCCTCTTTTAATGCGAGATTGACTGCTTTCAACTTGAAAGCTGCGTCGTGTGAATTTCTGCGTACCTTCCCCATGGTAAGTGAGAGAGAGTTGCTTCTACTGCTCGTCTTGTTGTGATTCCGGGCTGCTGATGAACTTTGAACCGGTAGGAGTAACCGGTTGATTTCCGCCAATGATGTCAAGTCAAGTCAAATTTTATTTATATAGCACCTTTCATACACAAAGGCAATTCAAGGTGCTTTACAAAAAAATAATCGAAAAAACAAGCAGCAAAGCAATGCACATAAAATGTGCTGATGAAGCTGTGTAACCTGTAAAATCCATCGATTTTGGAGGTCACCGAGTGGCCGTTTGCTTACCGTAATTACCATATGTAAGGGTTCACGCACAGAGGGGATTGTCGGGAAAGAGATGGCTGTTTGAGGAAGCTCCCATTTACCGTATTACCGTAACATTTCAACAAAACAACATAACACAACACCACCTTTGTTTATTTTTACAGTGCACACAGTGTCCGCGGTGTGGTGAAAAGAGGGCAAGAGAGGAAATTAAAACAGAAGTGGATTTATAGTTAGAAAGAGTGCTAAAAAAGAGAGATTTTATTTGTATTTTTTTTTTTTTTCTGAAAAAATCCATAGATAACCCGCACCGTTATATAAGCCGCAGGGCCAAAAAACGGGGAAAAAGCCGCGGCTTATAGTCCGGAATTTACGGTACTCTTCTTTTGTTTTTAAATGTGAAATATCACAAAAAACACAAGAAAGTTTATTATGGGGGACACTATAAAAAATATGTCAAATTCGGGAAAAATGAGGTAATCGTTATAAAAATAAAAATAAAACCCAAAAAACAGGAGCTCCCAACTTCTCCTTCGGTCCACCCATTCATGGGACTTGTGTGGTAAAAAAAAAAAAAAATCACCACAATACCATTGTAACTAACCCGAAGATATTTTACCCTCTATCACTAACGTCGGGTGAAAATCACCCGAACACATAGCCGGTAGAAAAAACCATGAATGGGAGCAGGGAAACAAACCTACATTCAATGACGTCAGTGAGCATCCTGAAGGTACCTAAGGACCCGCCCACTTCAGACAGCAGCAAGACAATGAAAATCACGTGAATTCATTTGTCCGTCCGGGTGAAAATCACCCGACGTTAGTGTTCTAGGGTTAAGACGAGATATCTCGTCAACGGCAGTCAACCGTTTTTTTTTTTAAGATGAGATATCTCGTCAACGGCAGTGAACGTGTTAATAATAGGAAAAATAAATTAGAATGAGCAAAATACAATTCGTATTCACAAGACCTTTTCAGAGCTTTGAACTCTTTTTTCTTCCTTTCGTTCGTTTTCCTTTTTTCCTGGACCAAACAAAATAAACCCTGAGATCTCAGAAAACAACAAACATAAGTAAATAAAATAAAATAATAAAATGGAAAATAATAAAGTGAGTGCACTCAAACCGTCCTCAATAATCACTGTCCCTGAAGACGTCCCAAGACGATGACCGCAAGGCCGAACGAGACAGGTGACTTGGGTGGAGGTTGGCGGTGGATGGGATAGTGGATGGGGCAGTGGGACAGGGGATGGGGATGGGGATGGTAGATGGCGATTCACAGTTCCAACATAGCTCTCCAAGAAAAACCAGCCTACACAAGTGCAGGACAGTTACTATTCAGTCCATCATCACAAATGTCCATTGAATCTATTTAAATAAAATATCTTTCCCACAATGTCTTCTCTTTTTCCAATAACTTGTAACTTGTAGTGTATCAATTAAACTCAGTCTCACAGTAGAACAAATGTGAATTCAATATAAACATCTCAAAAAAATAATTATATACATTCTTCAGTGCAGATCATTATACAGTTCAACATATAGATATTATCAGGCTCCGTATATATTTGACATGAAGCTAGTGCATGAGAAGTGATGTTAGCCTGAACACATTAACAACACCATGTGGCAGCTAGCTAGGCTGCAAGTTGAATGGCATCAAGCATAACACACACAGTACATCAGACAATTGCACAGACTCATAGCACACTTTCACATGTTCATGAATCATCTCATCATTTTCAAGTTATCCCGACTTGTTTTTGTATAGTACAGAGTCTGTCCAACTTTCTAATCTGCATGCCTACTAAAGGCCTAAACATGCTAAGGAACATTGAGCTACAACCCCAACTCACCGGGATATCCAATGTTTATGTTCCTAATGATCCCTGGGCGAAGTTGCAGCTCCTTGTCAACTTCAGGTTACTTAGATTAAATCGATTTTCAAGTTCTTTTCCAAGTTCTTTTCAAGTTCTAAACTCTTTTTTTCGGGCTGTTCAGTTCAGTTAGCCAGCACCAACGTAGCTGTTAGCACTGACTTCTCTAACAAAAGAGATGTAAAGAAAGAATGTTAAACGAAGATGACCACTCTGTAGCGCTGTAGCGCTCTCTGCGCACTAGGCAGAACATACCAAAGATCGTCTAACAAGAGAAAGGTGATCACTCAGTGTGCAGAACGTGTCAACAACTTCATTTAAAGGGACAGTAACATAATGCAGATCTTGGTCTGACTACCCAGGTTACACGCACTCCCGCGAGTGCGGATCATGACCATCTGAGACCTTATTATTAGATCCGCATTATTGGAAAAATGGCTGTTGTTTAACACTGGCAGCTCATGATCCGGATCATGTATGTGGGGCATGAGTGGGCAGGTGGTTAAATGGCACTTTACAAACCATTAATGTCCCGGTGATCATTATTTTCATGAATGGATGTAGCGTTAGTTACGTGGCTGGATTATTTGGAAGAGAGCCAAATTAGGTGAGTAAACAAGTAAAAGTTTAATCGTTTCTTTCTCCCCCATCTGCCAGTTTAAAAATGCAACAAGGAGATGATAGCCTACTGCATAGGCTAAAGTACCCGCTAAAGCCTGTGTGGCTCGAAACATGCTGAAATAAATCACTTCTTCTTTCACTGTCAGGTATTTTGATCCAGCACCCAACCCAGTGGGTTTTTTGGATGTGTGTGTCTTGTTTATCCTCTTCATTAGCCTACTACTATAACCTACTGCAGTACCCTCTAATGTTCACGTAGCCTATTCATTAATAATTAATCGTTCGGGCAATCGCTTATATCAACGAATTAAAGGAGCAAACTCACGGTTTCCTCAAGTGCTGCAAACGGCTTGAATGGTTTATTTTCCTCCCGACCTGTCTGTCGTGTAGGCTATGTGAAAATGCAAGAGGGTGATAGTTGCCTCAGCCTATATCGAGACATAGTCTCGGCTCCCAGACGTTTGGTGAGCTGCGCCACCAAACGTTACATTACATTACATTACGTCATTTGGCAGACGCTTTTATCCAAAGCGACTTACAATAACACATTTTTTGTCTGCAATAGAACAATCAACTATGGAGCACAGTCTATGACAACTACAGCTTCTGAAGGAACAGTGGTACAAGTTTAGGTTAGTGGTACAAGGTTGGTTAGTTTTTTTTTTTTTTTTTTTTTTTTTAATATAAGGAAAGAGAGAGACGAGGTTAGATCAAGAAGGGCCCAGATGGAGCCTGAAAAGGTGTGTCTTTAGTCTTTTCCGAAAGATCGGCAGTGATTCAGCAGTCCTGACCGAAGGTGGAAGCTCGTTCCACCATTGAGGTGCCAGGGACGAGAAGAGTCGAGATCGGGATGAGCGACTTTTGAGCCCCCGTAGCGAAGGAGGGGCGAGGCGACCTGCACTGGTGGAGGAGCGAAGGGAGCGGTGAGAGGTTTGGAACCTGACCATGGATTGCAGGTACCGGGGAGCTGTCTGGTGTACTGCCCTGTAGGCCAGTACCAGTGTCTTGAATTTGATGCGGGCCGAGATGGGAAGCCAGTGGAGCTCCTGGAAGAGGGGAGTGACGTGAGAGAATTTGGGTTGGTTGAATATCAGACGAGCTGCAGCGTTCTGAATGAGCTGAAGCGGTCGGATGTCGGTGGCAGGTAGGCCGGCCAGAAGCACGTTGCAGTAGTCCAGGCGGGAGGAGACAAGAGACTGGACCAGGAGTTGAGTCGCTTCTCTTGTGAGAAAGGGACGGATTTTGCGGATGTTGTAGAGAGAGAACCTACAGGAGCGCGCTGTAGCAGCTATGTTGGCAGAGCAAGACAGCTGGTTGTCAAGGATCACCCCGAGGTTCTTGGCTGTTTGGGAGGGGAGTACAGTGGTGTTGTCAATGGAGATGGAGAGATCTGCAAGAGGGCAGTCTTTTCCTGGGAGGAAGAGTAGCTCGATCTTACCAAGGTTGAGCTTGAGGTGGTGGGCAGACATCCAGTCGCCAATGTCTTTGAGGCATGCAGAGATGCGAGCCTCGATTTGAGTGTCAGAGGGGGGGAAAGAAAGGAAAAGCTGGGTGTCATCAGCATAGCAGTGATAAGAAAAGCCATGAGAAGAGATCACATAGGCAAGAGATCTGATATAGAGAAGGAAAAGTAAGGGGCCCAGGACTGAGCCCTGGGGGACACCGGTGGTAAGAGGACAGGATCTGGAGAGGGACCCTCTCCATGAGACCTGGTATGAGCGGTTAGAGAGGTAAGAAGCAAACCAGGAGAGTGCAGAGCCTGAAATGCCGAGGTCGGACAGAGTGGAAAGAAGGATTTGGTGGTTGACTGTATCGAAGGCAGCAGACAGGTCAAGGAGGACAAGAACAGAAGAGAGGGATGAGGCCTTAGCAGTGTGAAGGGCCTCTGTGACAGCAAGAAGAGCTGTCTCAGTGGAGTGAGAGGCCTTGAAACCGGACTGCAGAGGGTCCAGGAGGTCATTTTGGGAGAGATAGAGAGAAAGTTGTTCGGACGCTGCTCGTGAACGTCTGGGAATTTCACTGTCAGAAACTGTCTGTCCGAGCCCGGCGAGAACCGCCAGCAGCAGACACGCCTACATTTATTATTAGAATTTTATTTGGTAGCGGCAATGCCATTTATCATAGTCCTAACACAGAGCATGAAGCTGATATGCTCCAAACAAAATTTATAGCTGTGGTTTATTTTACAATCGTTTTTCCTACCCGGAAGTGGTCCGCTTGATACTGTGAACTTGTGTGAAGTCATCAGCAGCCAGCAGGCTCTGTAATGTTAGCCTCGGGAGTCGGGTTTATCGCTGGGGGAAAGACCTCTAGCCGCCGGGGCCGGATGAAACACGTCCTATTAACACCTTAAGTGCCATAGCCGAAATAATTCGTCTTACATAATCCAACGCTTAAGTGCCAGAGCCGAGTTTACTCGTCTTACATAAACATTTTTTTTTTTTGACGGTGGGACATCAATCAACAACTTTTACATCTTCGAGATCACTATTGGAGCAAGATAATGTGTATAATCTATTTTACCGACCCACTAAGTGTTGACAGTGCTCCCCCAGACGACCGAAATCAAAGAAAAAACTGCCGCGGGACCAAGCCGTTCAAGGAAATGCCGTGGCGATTTTACAGTAATCCATTCAAGACTTGTCTTGCCTGAGAGCGGCCGCGCACCGGCAGCAGCACACAGAGAGCGGAGAGCGATTTGCAAAATAGATCATAGGTGAAACACACTTTGAAACACCTCAGAAAGGCCAGAATCAACATCTGCCCATCGCCCACGCATTCCCCGGCCCATCTTGACTCGCACAAGGAGCGTCCGCACGCAGGCAAGCAGGCAGGCAGGCACACAGGCAGGCAGCAGCAAAAGCGCTTCTGACACGCCCGCTGTACAGCCAGGAGGAAGGAGGAGAAGACACACGGAGGGAGGAGTTTGAATGAGAGGGGTGTTTCCTGTTGTTATGGAGGAAATTACTGTTCAAAACTATTGTTTAGAATGTCTGACGGTCTTACTGATGCCAAAAATGAATGGTTAAAGTGACTGTTTCACAAAAAGCCATTTATCTCTGAATAAATTTCCAGACGCTGAAACCATGCTGTACTCAACGGCTAATATCTACATAACTGCTAACTCTGCAAACTAACTCTTTTAGACAGAGAAAGCACACATTCTATTAGTTATTTTTAGATGATTGGTGTTCATGAATTCTTAACAGAAAAGAATCCTCGGCTGTTCTAAAATGAGCCAGAATCGTCAAAAACACCCCTGGCACAACTTACCTACAGGAATGAAAACATGGCTGGCATTCAATGTGTTAACAGGTTATGTTTGTTTCTACGTGATTAATATGTTTCTCCGCAAATGCGACGATGTTTTGCGAGACACCGGTTCTGCATGAGATCTGCCCCCAGAAAGCAGGCCCGCCCACAACACTCATGATTGGTTCTCCGATGCAAGGCTTCCAATAGCGCCACCTAACGTTATGCAAAGATTTAAATAGTAATATTCTCAGTCTTACAGGAGTGAAACGGATTAAGACTGAGGGCTGAGTCTAATCGAGACATAACTTTTGTGGGGATAAATAAATTGAAAACTAGTCAGATATGACTTGAATGCCACTTGTAAAATCATCCACAGGTTAACGTTAGTGCGACCACTATTTTGACTGGCGGCTTTTGGGTGGTGTAACAAAGGCAAGCGCTCACTTTTTTTGGCACTTTGCCACCCCACGCTATCGCCTGAATGCGTCAGAATGCATCGGGAACTTCACAGTGAGACATGTGCGTTATGGAGTAGTGTGTTTGGTAGGGGTGGGCGATACTGCAAAATGTAGTGTCGATCCGATACCAAGTAATACTGGTCCAGAATTACCGATATCGATACCGATACCGATATTTTTTTTAATATTGATATATATATTTGAATAATCAATAAGCTAAATCTGAATTCATTTAAAAGTGCTAAATAAATGAATGTTTTCCCCCCACTCTTAATTAGTTAATCACAATATGACAACATGACATGGCAATAACAAAAATATTTATTATAATAAATTGAATGTGCAAACATGAAATGTTTTTTTCAATAAACAAAAGTGCACAATTATTTCTGGAGAACAATGAATGTTTTCAAGCTTTCAGTACTTTGTAAAAAAACAAAACAATATCTAAATAACAAAAAAAGGCACAAACATCTTCTTTCTTTGTTCTGGAAAAGAATGAATATTTTCAAGCTTTCATTACTTTTGTAAAAAATACAACAATGTGCAAATAACAAAACAAAAAAAACTTCTTTCTTTGTTCTAGAGAAGAATGAATATTTTCAAGCTTTCATTACTTTTGTAAAAAAAAAACAATGTGCAAATAACAAAAAAGGCACAAACATCTTCTTTCTTTGTTCTGGAGAAGAATGAATATTTTCAAGCTTTAATTTCTTTTGTAAAAAAAACAATGTGCAAATAACAAAAAAAAACACAAACATCTTCTTTCTTTGTTCTGGAGAAGAACGAATGTTTTCAAGCTTTCATTACTTTTGTAAAAAAAACAATGTGCAAATAACAAAAAAAAACACAAACATCTTCTTTCTTTGTTCTGGAGAAGAACGAATGTTTTCAAGCTTTCATTACTTTTGTAAAAAAAAGTGCAAATAACTACAAAAGCACAAATATCTTCTTTCCTTCAGTTACAGCAATGGTTTTCACCCCTCTCTCTTTGTTTTACTCCTCCAATGTTGAAAGAAATATTCCCAGGGGACTCCTTTTTGCCCCTGGCCCCCATTGAGAACCAATGAGTTAGAGGTTTTTGTTCAGAAACAATAACATGTTTACATTTTTCGCTTTCATGGCACTTCTTCTGTGGCTTACTAACTCTCCTGCCTTTGAGAAAATCCTTTCTGAAGGTACAGATGATGCAATGACTCCCAGGTGTTTCTTGGCAATCTTGCTTAGAGAGGGGAACATTTGCTCATTCTTTTGCCACCAAAGCAGTGGGTCTTGAGCCCGTGGAATGACCTTTTCTTCTTTGAACCGGCGCATCTCAATCAAGACATCAGTGTTGGCACGATACAAGCACTTGAGTGTCAAACTCTGTCCATATCCCACCTTTTGCTGTGGATGGGGATGCAGCGGCATCTGCAGGGAAGCTTGAGGTAGTCGCAGGAGCCATTGCTGAGGTAGAGCATGAGGCAGCACTTGAGGTAGAGCTTGATCCAGGTACAGGAGCTGACACTGAAGTGGCTGAGGTCTGGTTCACTGACTGCATTTCAGTGATGAGTCGCACTTTCATGGCTTCAATGGCTGCTTTGTCACGGAACCCAAGGTTTTTAAATCTTGTGTCCAGGAAGGTGCTGACACTGAGACCATAAACCCTCTCAACGTTTTGGAAACGATGACGGCATTGGTGTGACAGCTTAGCAGCTAGCGTGTTCCCATTGAGCTCGTGGGATGCAGATGCTCTCATAAGTAGTGACACAAGGGGAATCACCTTTGACACTGAAACATGTTTGTCAGCTGATATCTCTCTTGTGACTTCTTCAAATGGTCTCAGGGCATTAATGGAGAGACTGATCATGGACCAGTCTTCCTCACTTAAGCACATTTGGCTCTTTCCAAGAAGACAGAGGACTGTGGTCACAGCTTCCTTCTGCTCAAACAGACGCTCCATCATGTAGAATACAGAATTCCACCTTGTTTCCACTGATTGGATCAGTTTGTGTCCCTGCTGCTGTGCTTGCTGCTGTGCCTGGATGACTTTTAGCTTCTCTGTTGCTCTTGTGCTGCGGTGAAAGAATGCTACTATAGCACTGCATCTCTGCTGGATGTCAAGCAGATTAGGGAGAGCCTTAATGGAATCTTTTACCACTAAATTTAAAGTGTGTGCAAAACATGGATAATGTGCCCATCCTGCTTTGCGTACTGCAGCAACTATATTAGCACCATTATCTGTGATTACAGCATGCACTTTCTCCGAAATGCCCCATTCATCCGTGATCCTTTTCAATTCTGCGCAAATGTTGTCAGAGTCGTGTGGTCCCTCAAACATGCTGGTCTCTAGGACATATCCTTGCATTTGCCAGTTCTCATCAATAACATGGCATGTGACAGTTAAATAAGCCTCTGTGGCTCTTGACGTCCACATGTCTGTTGTGAGGACAACACTGCTTGCATCATCCAGAGCTTTGTTGACTTTTGTGCGGCATTCTTCATATATCGGTACTATTTTCCCTTTTAATGTTTTTCTACTTGGAATGTTGTAGCGTGGGTCAAGGGTCTTGACGAAACTCCTGAAACCCACATCTTCAACCATAGAGAAAGGTTGCATATCCTTAACAACCATTTCTGCCAGGCTTCTTGTTATCTCCCGAGCTCTCGGGGAATCACCTAGGTGAAATAACAAAATAATTAGGTCTATAGCCAGCCTATAAACGAGATAAAAATAAAAATCCTATAGCCTACTTTCATAGTTACACTTAATATTATATGCATACATTTTCATAGTTCCTATAGCCTACTTTCATAGTTACACTTAATATTATATAATACATTTTCATAGTTCAGCTTTATAGGCCATATATATAGGCTATATATATCTATATATATATATCTATATATATATATATATATATAAACTATAAAGTTTCAATGGACTGAATATATAATTTGAATGGCTGAATAGTCTATAACTAATAAGTTAATAGCTATAAATGATGACCATTATTATTACAGTTTGAAAATGTAACATTAACTAATGCTGAAGATCCTTACTTGACTATAATATTAATTTCACTACTAGCCCATATACGGTGTATACCTGGATATTGTCTTCCTCTCTGAAAGGACTCTGCCAGTGTAGGCTGTCGTGTCGGGGGTCTGTCTGAGGCATTCCTCTCCTCCGCCTCCTCCTCCCTTCTTTTCTGGAGATCACGGCTCTCTCTCTCATGGTTGTTTCGCAGGTGTTTGTATAAGTTTGTGGTGTTGCCGCAGTAGCGGACAGGCTTTGCGCACACGTCGCACTTTGCAACATTAGTGTCGACTTTTGTAAAATACCCCCACACGATGCTTCTTTTTCTTTCCGCCATCATGTGTTGTGTCACTGTCAACTTGTGTGTGCGTTCAGGTCGGATTAAACCTCCACACTCTGCCGCGCTGCTCTGCTCCGCTGAGCTGTTTGTCTGACAAGACCCGCCCTGCATGCCATTTAAGCGCTAGTATTGGCCCAGTGCACACGTGATGACACGACAACAGCAAATCAGAGCACTCTCTCCCCGTTGAGAGCCTGGTGACGCGAGGTTATGCTAGCAGAAAAGACGAAGAAAAGTATCGTAAAGTATCGATCTTTTGATGTCAGGATCGATCTTCAAAACGAGACTCAGGTATCGGGAGTATCGATATTTTGGGATCGATCCGCCCACCCCTAGTGTTTGGCAGAGATCTCATGTTGTGGATGCAGTGTATGGGAGGGTAACTGTCTGCCTTTCCGAAACCCTGCCAGTCTGAACGTTAACTTCCATTATTCGGACTGGCGGTCCTTCACCTTTTTTTCATAGGTCCCACCATTACGAAAATTCCTCCCTTCATTATTCGAAATGTCGGCCCTTCCTCTTTTTTCTAAAGGATCCGCCATTCCGAAGTTTGGATATTGTGGAATATGGCACAAAAGTGCAGACATTTCAGTCGCACACTGTGCGTCTCAGCAGCGCAGCAGTATTAGAACATGGCTTTTACTGATGCTTTCTGAAGGCTATTTACTTGATTAGACTTCTATTTTCGTTAGGATATTATTTTTTTCGTTATTGTTTAATTGTTTTCAGTTAATCAGGCAAGCTTATCCTATTGGAATTTATAATTATTTCGTATGACATTTTACACAGCTGTAGGGCGCATGGAGGGAGAACAGAATTAGGCTATGTTCCCGCGGGCGTGTCAGCATGTGTGTGCGCTGCTCTCTAAGCAGGGTGTGTGCATTGTGCACCTGCCTATAGAGACACATAGCCTATTACTATCTTGCACATTGTGGGGTTAGAGGGAGCACCAACAACATCTTTGAACAACACGTCTTTATTTTAATTTTGTTGGGCTCCACAATCATTTCGAGGATTCGAGGCAACCCATTTAGCAGCATCTGAGAGAGGTGTATTGGAAATTAGCTATTTGTCCAATCAATGGATGATAAAGATGATTGAAATCAAGATGACTCAATTTCCCGTGTTCGTTATTTCTGGTGGAGAGTGAAAGTGAAAGAGAAGAAACGACACCAAGTCTTGGACTGAAGTTCAATTGAAGCTCAGGACTCATTCACGACACAACAGTGTATCCCGTCAAAAAGAGTGATGTTTATTCAAGAAGCATTCATATATATACACTGTCAAAGAGAGGCTGGGTCTAAAAGAGGAACCCCATGTGTTGTGAGGCAGATTACAAGATGCACCCCCTCATTGGGTGTGTCACCTTCAACTGTTAACGGTCTTAGGGGTGTATTCTAAAATTTACACGTGCTCTTCTGCACTCCAACTTGACGAGCTGAAAAACATGTTTGTTTCATAGAGTATCCAAAGAACACGAAACCAGCCTGTAGACAGGTGCACATCCTTAATAGTCTATTATTACGTGTAGTTTCACCTAGAACTGAAACTCCTGTCTGGGGCCCAACTTCCGTTAGTATAGTTGAGCAAGCATCTCAGAGGCCACACATTATTGGAGCTTACTAGGCTGACCTTTGATTTTAAGGAAACTTGGATTAATTCCAACAGGTGCCTGTCTGAACCATCTGAACGAGGTTCAGCTGCCTGAACGTGAACTGGAAGTCAAATCAAGTTCGGAGTGGCGGACCTTATGAAAATCGGAGTGGCGGGATTTCTGAGTGGCAATATTTCTGAGTGGCGATATTTCGGAGTGGCGGAACGTCGGAGTGGCAGCACGTCGGAATGGCGGCATGTAACCGTATGGAGACATGTGCATTTGGGCATTACTGCCCAATTCTGTTCTTCAGGCTCTCCTCTGCACCGCACTCCACTCCTCCCCACAAGCCCCCGCGCTCCCCCCGCTAGGGCTGGACTGGGACCAAAAAAGCTACCTGCCATGTGGCTCAGACAGGCCCACAATTTCGAATCGGCCCAATTTTTCCCGCTCGCGCTCGCATGGCTTGGGGATTTACTTACAAAGCCACATGTTATGACCCGGTCTAGGGGTTTTAGGTGTAATGATTGCATGAATAAACGTGCCCAGTGAGAACTCAACGTTTACTTATTAAAATAGACATAAGTACAGTACTAAACATAACAACACTGATTTTTTTTTAACGCAAATACAAGTGTATTGATTGTTGTCATGTTGGCGTCCCTACCACTAGGAATCAGTATTGTTATAGGTGAAACTATAAAACTAAACTTAACTAAAACTTAGATACTCAAAACCAAAAATATAGAGTAGATTACTTTGGACATAATATAGCCACACAAACATTTCCCATATGTATGTCTGATGTAGGCTATCTTTCCCCATAGTCTGTTACAACTCAACTCATTCCATGCCATGTGTTTGATGGAGCAAGCAAGCAAGTCATTGGAAATTAAATATTGTTTATAAGTTACTCTAATAAGCACAGTTTAGATATTAGTCTAAACGTTATAAAAACGTGAACATCATAATGTCGTTGTTGCCGTTTCACCCACCTGGCTACCACCATGAATAACGTTACGTTAGCTAGCTCACTCATCGATTACCTAGCAGTCTGCACCAATCCTAAAAGTTGTCATTTTGTTGAAATTAAGTAGTGCTTGGTCGATCATATGTACGCCAAATTTACCAGCAGGCTCTACGAATTTGTGAAGGCCTTTAGGTAGTTTTCTACCAGGTAGGTGCGATTGCCGATATCAAGGAAGGCAGTGTGTTAAATTGCCACATTTTCTAATAGAGTTTGGCGTGTACCGCATCAAGGCTACAAGCCAGAATCCTATCGCTTGGTCAAATTCAAATAGCTGCCACACTTACCTCAAACGAGTGAGACGCAGACGACGACGTCGATGTTAAAACATTTGGCAGCATCTTCTTTCAGGCGTCTCTTCTTTTTCGTGGTGCCATAATGCAGCGCCACTTTTCAAACACTGTGTAGTGCCTTTTAAACATGTTATCTGGATCATGTCCTGCTAGAGAGAACAGGATATTTTCAGGTTTTGCCTTTCTAAACATGAGGGGTCTTTGTTAAGAAACAACTGGATATGAGCCGTTTTTTCTGCCAGTGGGCGGTGGGGGGGGTGGGGGGGGGCGCGGTAGCATCTATCAAAAACAAGAAATGTGATAGGAAACAGCTTTAGCGAATTTGTAACCAAACAAAAACAAATCAAGTCATATCTGACTTGTTTTAAATTTATTTCTCCCCACAAAAGTTTGATAGCCTATCAGTCAGTCAGCTCCTATCCTCTCCACAGTGTGGATGCACAGTCTGCCTGCCTGACAAATCTGGAGACTTCAAAAAACATGTTTTAACGGAGTCCATTGACAACGAGGGGTGGCAATGTGCCAAAAATGCCTTTGTTAAGCTACATAAAGCCGCGCAGTCAAAATAGTGGTCGGACTGTCGTCAATCACTGTGGGTGATTTATTTTATGACATTCAAGTCATATCTGACTAGTTTGAAATGTATTTCTCCCCACAAAACTTTGATAGCCTATCAGTCAGAGTCAGTCAGCTCCTATCCACTCCGCAGTGTGGGCGCACAGTAGCGTCAGGGACGATGAAAATTAATTTGGGGATGGAGCCATACGATAGCCTAAACACGCTCTGCTCATTATGAACAGCGTTAAAAATGACATGCCACACACACACGCACACTAAACAGACATGCGGGCACTGGCAGAGAGACAAACAGGCAGATAGAGCGGCACGCATTGCGCAAAAAGTGTCAGAATGTCGGCTGCTCTTTGTGATAGTTGTTTCATTTGCTTCAGTCATCCTGCTGCCTCGTATTCTCAGGAGCGCGTTTCTGCTCCACTTTTCACTTTCCTTCCCCGCTGCCTCTCTGCAGTCAAGCCAGCCCTCACCTCGGAAAGCACGGTCATTCTAGCGCCCACTTAACAAATCAAGCCGTTTTTGCAGCACTTGAGGAAACCGTGAGTTTGCTCGTTGATATAAGCGATTGCCCGAACGATTCATTAATTAATAAACTAGCGAACGTGAAGTGAGTCACGAAGAGCCACACCCGCCCACTCAGACATATGCGGATCATATCGTTCCACTGTTTAACATGACCAGCGCTTGCGTGGAAGCGGATCTTATACCGGTGGTCGAGGTAGATAAGATACGGAGTCTCGGGAGTGCGCGTAGGCCGGCTAATTGTTGTTTAACATGCAGGCCAACCGGCTAGGTGCAGGTTATAATACGGATTCCACTGCATGTTAAGAAGTGGCTTGTGATTGAAGTGACAGACAGTTGCAATGGGCTGGCCCAATTGTACGTGGACCAACGTTCATTGGTTAGAGGGCCGGTCTCACTCCAGAGACCAGAGTCATTCATGATTGACGCCTGACCTTATTATTATTATTTTTCTCTTTGTGTGCAATGCATTGCTTTGCTGCTTGTCTTTCAATGATTTTTTGAAAGCACCTTGGATTGCCTTTGTGTGTGAAAGGTGCTATATAAATAAATTTGACTTGACTTGACCTGACTGAATGGGCCGCTGACGGCCGGCCCAGACCCACGTGGACCAACGTTGATTGGTTAGAGGGCCGGTCTCACTCCAGAATCATTCATTATTGCCGCCTGAATGGGCCGCTACCGGCCCAATCAAATACATAATACATACTTTTTCACCAACCTGACCGGCCCACTAGCCAGCGGCCCACCGGCCATTGCACCGGTAGAATTACATTGCAGTCCAGCCCTGCCCCCCGCCAACTCTACTCACCATCGGCAGAGAATACGGACCATTTCCAGTTGTTTCTAAACAAAGACCCCTCATGTCTAGAAAGGTAAAACCGGAAAATATTCTGCTCTGGCTAGCCGGACATGATCCAGACTTCATGTTTAGAAGAGGCTTATGTGTCACACCAGTTGTAGCTGTGCCTTTAAAACAGCCGGGCAGGTTTACGACTGCTGCTGGAAAGTCTCCTACTGTCCCTGATGTAAGATGGAGCCTGTAAACACTAAACAGCATGTGAATAAAATGTTAACAGTTACGTTGTGGTCCGCAAGTTTATTGAGCACAACACATGCTTCCTCCGACACATGCGCAGTTGCCAGCCGCTGCTTTTCACCTGACAGGGGGAGCTTCACCGGAGCTTCACCCCGCTTTTTGTCATGGGGGCGTACACCACGGAACCAGAATGAACACCGGAAGGAAGTGCGCCAAAAAACGTCTTTGTTGCCTTTAGCTTGACGTCTCTTTCCTCGATTAATTCTCTGATGTAAAGCTTCTGTATTGGCTTAAAAGATGTGAGATTGTGAATCCGCAATGTTTCTACAAGAACTTCTTCAAAAACTTTGTTCGGTAGGTCCATCTTTTGTTTTGTTGTTTGCCGTTCTTCTGATACGTTGTGTCTAATTGTCAAGTTAACATAAAAGTTGACGAGCTATATCCGCTGTTACTTCCTGTCTAGGGCGGGCTCTAGGCCGGAACCAGGCAGGGTGACAAAATCAATTGTGAACGGAGGCCAGGCTCTTTCTCGCCGAGAAGAGCCTGGTGACGCGAGGTTAGGTAGGACGTAGGAGGATCACGCTATTCCCATCAGTTCCCTTCCACCCTTCAGTAACAGACTAAGGGTGTATTCACACCTATCTCGTTTGGAGCAGTTGTTCCGAAACAGAGAGCATTTTCCCCCTTGGTGCGGTTCGTTTGGAGGGTGTGAACACAGCAATCGCACTCGGATGCGGGACAAAACAAGCGAGCCGAGATCGCCAAGAAAGGGTGGTCTCGTCTTGTTTCCAATCGAACGCTGGAGCGGTTCGCTTGCGGTGAGAATGCAATCAACTCAGCAACCGGAATAACTGGCTCATATTGTGCGGTTACACTCCAATAATAGGTGGCGGTAATGAGCCTGGTTGCCACCCGGAAATAGAAAAGAGGAACTCACTCGCCGCTTGTTTACAAGTTGAGAAAGCTAGTAACGTTAGCTAAGCTGCTAACGTTAGCTGAGCTGCTAACGTTATCAAAAATGAGTCGTGGACAAACCTGGAGCGACGAGGAGGTGAAATGCCTCATCGAAATTTGGGCAGATGAGCACATTAGCCAAATGCTCGACACAACTCACAAAAATACGGAGGTGTACAAACTAGTGAGTGAGCGAATGAGTGAGAGTGGCTTCTGACGCTCTATTTATCAGTGTCGCTCAAAAGCCAAAAAACTGCGACAACTGTATATCGAGGTACGAGACCAGCTTGCCAAAAGTGGAAATTCCGGGGACGAGAAGGACAAATTCCCCTGGTTCGACCAAATGGACGACATTCTAGGCACCAAACCAGTTGTTCAAGCCGTGGATATTGTTGAGTCCAGTCACAGTGAGGCTGCTACACCTGGCTCTTCTCTTGATGGCTCCATAGAGTCTGTTGTTACAGATGATGGAAATGGTAAGTAACGTTATAGCCTATCACATTTTGTTATGATGATCATCATTTGTTATCAAAATAGCCTAGTAGCTGCAATACTTTATCTGAGCATTACTATGTTGCAAACCATGTTCAGCCACTGTTGCACTCAAACAAAAACAGCAATAACATTTCTCTCCTATTGCATTGCATATTAGCCTACATTATGCTTCCAGGAATTATCTTGCAAACTACCCAAGGCTACTAGTTTGCTTACTACCATGTTTGTTTGACAATATTGCAGTCAGTAATTACTTGCTTTAATTTACAGGCACGGATGCTGCTGCAGCCCAACCACCGGGCAGGGCGGATGCTGAAACACTGGAGAGTGAGACCACACAGGACTCCACTGACACAGAGCAAACACCTACAGGAAGCACAAGCCAAAATCCAAGACCCCGACTGCCCATTCCTGGGTCTCAATCCAGGAAGCGGAAAGCCAAATCTTCTCTTGCTGATGATTACCAGGCTGAACAGAGAAGGCAGCTGGCGCAAATGAATGATGCAGAAGACACCCGTCAAGCCCGAGAGACTGCTGCCCTCGAGAACATGCTGAGGCTGCAGCAGGAGGCTGAGGACCGAAGATTTAATGCCATGCAGGCTCAACAACAGGCAAGCCAACAAATGTTCATGCAATTGATTGGAACATTTGTTAGTGTTTTGCATCCACAGCAACATTCCTCACACAACCACATTCCTACATTCCTCAATCCTCCACTCGTTCCACCTGGACCACCACCAATGATGCCAGTGCCTCCACAGCAGTACCCACCTGGACCACAGCAGTATCCATCCCCTGGACCACCACCAATGATGCAAGCCCCTCACCAGCAGCACCTGCTCTACCCTCCACCCCCCCCGTGCTCCACAGCCCACAGACCGGCCACAGCAGGGCATCCAACCCAGATGCCTGATCGGTCCATTGCTGTCTCCTCTGTTTTGCACAGTGTTAACACAGCTCAGGAATTCCTCAACCTGTAGAAGGGGACTGTTTGAAATTGTTCCCTATTACAGAAGTAGTGTACTAGCCTAGAAACTGTTTCACCTGGATTCTGTTGCTAGGGAACACTTTGGACTCAAGTTTATTTCCTGTCAGTTATTGTGTTAGCAAACAATAACTGACAGGAAATAAACTTGAGTCCAAACTGTTCCCTAGCAACAGAATTCAGGTGAAACAGTTTCTAGGCTAGTGCACTACTTCTGTAATAGGGAATGATTTCAAACAGAGCCAAGTTGTTCAGATTCTTACCTATATTGTTCTAAAATGTTTTTCTGATTACTGAGCTGTGTAGAGAACCTATCCGAGTACATTTCCTGGTTAATGACATCACTCAATCAGATTGTAAGTAAAGAGATGACACTTTTTCTAAATACTTTTGCACTTTATTTTTCAGAGGAAAATGTTGAAACAGTTATAAAACAACATATTTATTTTTGTACTTGTAAGACCAGTTTACAATTCTTTCACAACTATTTTTGTGATGGGCACCTCTCCTTGTACTGTAGGTATCTCAGGGTGATCGTTTAATGTAAATACGGTGCAAGATCCTTGGTTTTGATTTTGTAAAAAAAAATATATATATAATGTTCAAACAAACATGGGGGGGGGGGCAAGCAGCGGGAGGGAGGTTGGGTGGGAGGGAGGGAAAAGGGGGGGATACAGTGGACCCCAGGCTCCTCAAGTCCCGACCACTGGAGGGGGGGAGGGAGGAGGTAACATACTTGGTGCTAAGGGATCATTTATGTTTTTGCACTGTACCTACTACCTCCCAGATCTGATCACTTCTCTGCTGATTTTGCTACACCTGTAACATTTGGTTTCTGTGGGTGGCGCTCTTTTCGTTGTCTATTCATGTTGGCTATCGCTGCTAAGTAACCAGTGCCACCCAATTATTTTTTCAAACCGTTGTTGCTGCTGCTTTGAACATTAGCACATCTAAACAGGTGTTTAGAATAGCCAGTCTATTGTTTAAGTTTTCATAACTGGCTGGTTATACAGTAAAAAAAATAAAAGCATTTAATACAGAAAGTTTGTATTTAAATTTTTTGTGAACAATTGTATAACATTTGTTTTGTTGGTTAACCCTCAGAACACCTATACACTCATGATGAAAAAAATAGGAATATTGACATTACATTCTTGAAAAGTATCTGCAAAGTGCATCTCTAATCTCATGTGCCCTTCCATTGTCCTGCTGTGGGTTTTGTCTCACATCCACTTCGTTGTCCTCATCTTCCTCTCCCATCACATCGTCTCCATGAAGGTACTGTTCGTTGTGAACTTCACAGAAGTTATGGAGGACACAACATGCAGTTACGATTTGGCTGACGAGGGTGATGTGGGCATCGCATACCTTTAGCAGACATCTCCATCGGCCTTTGAGGCGCCCAAAGGCACACTTTACAGTCATGCGAGCTTGACTATGGTGATGGTTGAAATCTATTTGCTCTTGAGTCACTCCTCTAACCTCACGGTAAGGTTTCATAACCCATGACAGCAGGGGATAGGCTGCATCACCCAAAATAACAAGTGGCACATCAATCTGTTCAAACGGTTCAGTGACTCTTGGTAAGAGTGTGCCTCTGGTACCTCGCTCATATACTGTACAATCCTGATAGGGCAAAAACACGGGCATCATGGATCCTACCTGGTCGGCCAACATTTATGTCCCAGAACTTTAGTTTGTGGTCCACCACTCCTTGCAAAATGATAGAATAATGGCCTTTTCTATTATAATAATCTGTTGGTGTGTCAGCAGGAGCTCTAATATTAATATGTGTCCCATCAATAGCACCAGCTACCTGGGGAAATCGGTGCCATGGCACTAGTCCGATACCTCACGAGTCCGAAAAAAGAGGCATTGGACAGACGTCTCATTAGTCCAATAGCTCGTTAACCCGACAACTAAAATCTCACTAATCCGACCGCTCGTTAGTCCGAAAATAATGCGCTCTGATTGCAGCGCATGAGTTCTCATTCAGTCGAGACTGAATGTACAAAAGGGCAAATTGTTCTGCTGGTTTTCTCTCCTTTCTCTCTCACCCCCTCCCTCCTCCTCCCTCTCCTCCCCCCTCTCCCTAATGAACATAATTATGTTTTTGATCATCCAATAGTTCCAGCACTGCATGGCTATTATGGCCTGATGACATGGAGGTATAATTTATGATCAGAGTGCGTTATTAGATATGACAATATGGAAACAGCACTCCAGAACAGGCTGGAATGAACGTCGTAGCCTATATGCCTACTATTGTGTGTATTACAGCGGGTCGCGGTCTGTTTAATTAGGCATCATGCGTGTCGATCCTGAAAACACATGATCAACAGTGATGGATGCGCGCATGCATGGAGACAGGGCGCACAGACCACTGGCGCCGGAACAAGGGGGACATGGGGACATTTTGTCCCCCTTAAAATTTGGTCCCCCTAAAAAAAAAAAAAAATTTTTTTTTTTTTTTTTTTAAATCTGAGGGGCCAACTGCCCCTGACGCTTAGAGGCCACTTTACACTGTTTACACAGCCTGTGATGCTTGTTAAAGCCGTGATCATTGTGGGATTATTACACCTGAGACAGACAGACCCAGGGATCAAGTTACAGAGAGCCCACTTTACACTGTTTACACAGCCTGTGACACTTGTTAAAGCCGTGATCATTGTGGGATTATTACACCTGAGAGACAGACAGACCTGGACTCTGTACTGCACTCACTGTCATTGGCTGCTGCTATAATCGTATACGGTTATTGTTATTTTATTTTTGTGTTGAGATGACAAGTTTTGCACTGTGTTTCGAAGTGATAATAATAATAATAATAATAAGTTCAGTGTTTCTGTTGTAGTGTAATTATGAAATGACCTAAAGGGAGAGCAGGTCACCAAGTGAGTGAGAAAAGGAAAAATACTGAATAATTACATCACTACAGTATAATCCTAATATTAATTTAAAATGAGATATTCATCTAAATATGGCTAAAAATCATCCAAACGTCCATAGAAACGTCAATTTTTCGTCGGCGCCCATAAGGGCGCCGATAAAACGGCGCCCTTCGGGCGCCAAAAAAGAAAAAAAAACAAAACAAAAAAATGTGTCCCCCTTATTGCAAACTCGTTCCGGCGCCACTGGCACAGACCTTGCCGGTCGGATTCTGATCCGCTCCCATGATGAAGATATAGGCTAGCTACAAACACACACACACACACACACACACACACACACACACACACACACTCTCTCTCCCTCTCTCTCTCTCTCTCTCTCCCCCTCTGCGTGTGTGTGTATGTGCGCGTGAGTGCGCTCACTGCGCATCTCTCCCCCTCTGTTTTTTAGACGCAACTGGAACAGAACTGAACTTCCCCGCAGCCGTCTCAGTGCATAGCCTATATGTGACACCATATGGCGTTTTGACCCTCAATTAGGCCGAGGGCATTTTTCTGATTTTTACAGATTCTGAAATGGCAGACTGTAAGCTTTCAAATGATGTGTCACACATTGTAATCTGAAAAAAATTGAAGGAGATATGCGTATTTGATTGTTCACACTCTGGGAAGCAGGAACTGAGAAATCGGCTCTCAAAGTTTGAGAAGTTTTTCACACCTGGGACAGCCAGCCAAGGGGAGTGAACATTGGCTCCTTATTTACATTAACCACTCCCCACAGCTGATCACTGTCACTCTGACACACTGGGACACAGGCCACAAGTAAGACAATGATAGAATGTAATAGCCTACTGTTTAGGTGATCTAAACAGTAGGCTACATCTGAAAGCAAAAATCTTATCAAATGGGGTACGCGCGGTCTAATTTTGAGGTATCCATGCTTTTATCACTTCTCATCCGGATTATTGTAATTATTATTACATGTGTGCCTATTATGTTCTTTTTGGGCTCCTTGTGCAGAGAAAATTCCCTGAGGGGCAATAAAGGTTTCATTTATATAATAATAATAATAGGATATAATATGAATAAAGATTTGATAAGAGACAGGAGCTGCTGAACAAAAATAAAACACACACACACACACACACCGTGGCTAGCAGGCCTCGCTAGCACGCTAAAGTTTTCCTTTGTTCTCAACAAGAGATGTGTGTGTTTCCCGTGTTTCCCCATGATTGTTACAGTTGATCTGAAAATAGGCGAGTAATCTATGGTTCATGTCCCGCCAAAGAACTTATTGATAAGAAGCGCTGAAGAGGGACAATCGCACACAAGAAACCTGCCATTTTGGAGACACCCATGACGATGACACCACGCAAAAGGAGACGATTTTCGGGCCAAAATGGCGGCAGCGCTGAGCTAACACTCGCTTCTTTGTTTGCTTCTTTGTGTACTCTTCGACTACTCCACACGTCAAAACGTGCTAAAACATTTATATTATACAGTCTATGGCTAAAACACACATCTATCCATAACTATATGTTCGCACAGTCCTAAAACAGAAACAAAACGTAACGTTAGGGCTCATGATTAAATACAAACTCACCGAGGAGGAAAATCCAGGAGGATGTTTCCAGAGCTCCCACACTGCTGCAGCCATTAGGCTAAAAGTAAGTCCCATAATGTTGTGTGTTGTGCTGCGTTCTGCGCTGGACCGCACTCGCAGATAACGTTTAAAGAATCTTCTTATAATCCAATCCATCACACGCACACGGTGTTAGTGTAACGTTAGCTTGGGCATTCCATGTGAATTCACTGCCAGGAATGTAAACAAAAGGGCTTATTGGCGGATACCAAACAAAGGCCGACCGACACCACACGAGCAGCCAATCAACATTGGTATGCAAATCCTTTTGTTTCCCAATCTCCGCAGATGAAACTAGTCGTCTTTTATTTAACAAGATTAACGCATTTAACGATCCCAAAACGTCTTCATTTTATATGGAATGGATAGTTCAAATAATATATTTTGTACTATTGTAAAAAAAGCAAAACCACATTTTTTCAAAAAATAACTTTGATCCTCTGCTGTACAGAACTGCCACGGCCGAATTACGGTACCTCCCGACCGCAGGCGTCACATATAGGCTACTCCTTCCGAATTGCGCACTCCTTATAAACTGCTTGGCTTGGATGCACTGCATCTGAGAGCCGTCTCTGTGTACTGACTTAATGCCTTCCAGCTAAGAAATAACAGCCATATGCCTGTTAAAACGTATTTTGCCATACTAGAGCATCCCATTCATGGTGTGTTTTGTTTGTTTGTCTGTCTGTCACATGGCACATTTATTAGGCCATTTGTTACTTTTTCTGTTAATTGCTTGAGTCACTAAATGTGGTGAAATATTGACTGTTATTTCAGATGAGTATTTCTTTGTTTATCTAATAGGTTCAAATGCTAATATCGCCAAATTAGCCAGGCTATAGGCTATGTTTGCTGCTCCGGGCCGATACGCGCTTTAGACTAGAGTGTGCGTTCTCAAGGTGTAGCCTATTTATTTTGCTCTGTGGGAGATCTCCCACAGTGGAGTGGGGGAGAAAGCAAGCGGGACAGCTGTGCCCAGTCCCTGAGCAGCGGCTGGGCGATTCTGAACAACACAGAGTGCAAACAATCGCCCCGAGTAGTGCTTTGTCTGTCACAATCAATTTCATTTAGTTTTTATTCAATCAGAAATACATATTATCTAATAAAATAGTCACACTGTAAAAAAAAAAAAAAAAAAAAAAGAGTCCGTGGCAGCCGACATCTAAATAAAAGCAGCCCACATCTAAATAAAGGCTATTTCTCACCAATGTCTGAGTCGCACTCAATAACATCCTTCCCCAGGCAGGCTGATGTCGCTGTCCATCGGCAGGGGTGCTGAAATGTAGCCTAAACCAACTGTAAAAACTAATATTTTATTGTAGGCTACTGCTTTAGGATACTTTAGTTTCCTCTTCTCTCTCTCTTTCTCTCTCTCTCTCTCTCTCTCTCTCTCCCCCCACTCCACAGCTGTCCACGTAATCTAACATTATGCCTCCACTCGGGAGTAGCCTATGGGCCGGCGGGACGATGACATCACTGAGGGTGCAGTTATGGGGAGGGGGCTGATATTTTTTTTTGTAGTAAAACATTAGGTTATATACCGCCATGCCTATTTCTGCACTTTTTAACCATGCAATAGCATCTGAAAGGCTAAATAACAACACAAGAAACTAAAGACTATTTCGAAATCAAGTAAAAGATTTATTTCACAGCAGTGGTGAAATGAAGGCAGTATTAAACCTGCGTCCTTGCACAATGCAAAATGTCGGGAACTGTCTGCACTCTGAGTCTGAACATACAGTCTATGCACAATCACGAAAGATAGAATGTAGTTGACTACAAAAATAAACAAAACCTAAACAAAATAATAGTCAACATGCCAGGGTCATTAAATAGGACAATGTTCTCCCCAAGGTTCCTCTGCACCTCCTCTCCTGGCTGTCTCCCTGTGTAGAGAATTCCATCTATTGCATAAGGGACCCTTGCATCACACATCCAGAAGATTTTTATCCCGTACTTCGCAGGCTTGCTGGGCATATACTGCAAGAACTTGCACCTGCCCCGGAATGGCACCAGCTGTTCATCTATGGTGACACAGTCACTAGGGATGAACCGTATTCTGCAATTATCCAGGAAACAGTCCCACACGTATCTAAACGCCGCCATGTGGTCTGTTTCCAGACGTAACGCCCTGGTCCTCTTGTCGTCAAACCATATGAAGCGGCGGATATCCTCATATCTCCTGAGCCCCATGGTGGCCTTGTACATTGGATTTTGCAGCGGATCCAGAAACAGCTCCCGCAAGGCCACATCCCAGCTCTTGTCCCCCCCAGAAAGGAGGGTTACACCAATAAAGGCCATGAATTCCTCTTTCTCGACGCTTCTCCACTTTTTCCCTTTAGCTGCGGCTGCTCTTCGTCACTCTAAGTTGGTGCATTTTAGAACCTCCTCAATGATATTGTCACTGATGAACATATCCCATGCATCTTTCGGTGAAACAGCTCTTGATCCGGGTGTAGGTCCTGGGCAGCTTCTGAGCCTCAGAATGTTATGGCTTCTTGTTCTGCTGGAAGTGGGGGGATTCTCATTCCAGTAAGACCCCTTTTTACTCAGTCTATTGGACTGGGTCTGCGTTTCCTCTTCTAAGGACTCATCAGATGAGTCACCTATGTCTATGTCTTCTTCATCTAGGAGAGCTGGATTTGAAGACACACCCACATCTCCAGCTTGATCCTGTGGCACATAGTCCGGGTCATCATCCTCAGATATTTCAGACTCAGAATCATTTCCAATCGCCTCCTCATCTGGTTCTTCATCCAGCATCCTTAGAACCATCTCAGCTGTAAATCTGTGAGCAGCCATACTCTGGATAAAGCAAATCAAATGTACAATACTTTCAAATGCACATCAATTTACATTTCTATCTTGAGTTTTATGTTGGTGACCCAGCTATAAGATTAATTTAGCTAACAAGAATATAATATGTCAACAGCTAGCTAATAGTATTGGAAACATTTCCCTTTCTGACAAGTAATGTACAAAAATTAAATTATGCCAACCCTTTCACAAGGCATCAAATATTTTCTTAGGTAGAACAATTGTAAAACAACTTACTTACTTATCAGATGTTCAAAGGCAGCCGTGCTGAGTAGACAAATGTGTGTCAGGTGAGTAGTTGTCCGCACCAAATACATTCCTAATTGCAAACATGCTCAAACTCAAAAGGTTCCTACCAAATGCCACAGTGAATGCAGGTGGGTCATTTCTGACCCATGTGTGTGAAGTTGATGTGTGAATACAAAAGCTGTGCTTGTTCATAGAGTAAGAAAGGAAACATAAAAAGTATGATTTGTGCTGAATAAAAACATGATATTTACTGAATATATGTGATAGTAAATGATAAAATACATTTATTTCAGATATATAGCAAAGCAACGCTCAGGCTTACATGAAATAACATAGAAAATAGATGTGGGTCCTTTTTGACCCATGTTGTGCATTGGAAGGGTACTAATACAAAAATCTTTTTTATTCAAAAAGTATGAAGAGAAAGAATAAAATAACAATGTTTAATGACCAAAAACAAGTTAATTGAGGAATACCTGGAATACTGAAAGATTAAATTAAGTTATTGCAAAGATACAGATCATAAAAACTCGGTTGGGTCACTTTTGACCCATGTTGTGCATCAAAGGGTTAAGAAGAATTGCTGCTTCTAATTGTATATACTTGGCGACATTCAATTCAGTTCAAATTTGACTGGGTGGTTAATTACACATTTTCATGTGGTGTGACAAACTCAAAACACATATTTATGTTTGGTTTCCAGGGACTTTAAATGGAAGCAAATGTCATTCTCTTCAATCAAAACATCATACCCTTTAATTAAAACAAGTGAAGAAACATGTTTTAAGAAGTGATTTAAAGACTACAATTGTGTGTATTGTTGAATGATGATTGACATTGCTGATTACCTCCCGTCAGGACGTGAGTGTTTCGGGGCGGGCCCAGCCAGAGTCCTGCCCTCAGCACCACAACCCGCTCAGCCTGTACTGCGAGGACGAGCGGACGGTGATCTGTGGTCTCTGCGGCAGCATCGGAGCGCACCGCGGTCACAGAATCACCCCCGTCAGCTCGGTCTACAGCCGCATGAAGGTAAGATCACCCTGTGTACTTTTACTTCTACTTGAGTAAATATCATTATAAAGTAACTGTACTTTTACTCGAGTACCATTTTTGTTTAGTCTACCCACTGCTGAGCATTAGCTAAACTACTAAAGGTAAGTGTTAAATGGCTGACGAGGTCTCATTTGGACCCGCTCGTTTCACAGCATATAACACTGATCTAATGGATCCCTGCTGACTAAACAGCAGGAAGTGAGGATGATGTGAGATGAGCTGCCCTGGGAGGGTCAGAGGTCATGACACTGAAGCCTAACTGGAAATTAACCAGAGCTTAAAAGAATAGTTCACCCAAAAATGAAACTTTTTTCCATCTTGTACTCACCCCCATGCCAAATGAAGCACAGGTGAAATGTGTCCATATAACACACATGGAGGTTGCCAGCACAATTTCATAGAAGACTGTGTCACCTTCTTTTCAAAAACGATGGTGAATGTCCCTGTTTTCAGTGCTTCCCTCTCCAAATGTGTCTGTGCTTTCATGCATGCATGCATTCAGCATTTCTGTAAATTGAACTCATTCAAATATTGCAAACAAACCAATGCGAGTCGCTACCGCTTCAAATGCTGGCAACATACTTTCCAATTGGTGGCAGTTAAGTCAACACTATTGTTTTCTTCAGTTTTACATGCAGGGCCTCTCTGTTCTTGCTGTTCAGTCCCGCAGTTACTGCCTCGATGGTTTTTGTTTGAGCAGACCACTACACACAGATGAGTTGGAGGTCACACAGTTGTTCCAGGGCGTATCCTGTGTGCATCTGCCCACCCAACACAGCGTTTCCATGCCAGGGGAGATGGATCTGTGCACCTCACCTCCTGTGTGTCATGGTGACCTGACCATGCATGGACATATTATAATATGGACTGAGGATCGGTCCCGTTTAGTGTAGCCGCTGCATGTTAGATCGCCGCTCTGGCGGCAGGTGCCAGTATAGGTCACAAGGGCCGCCTCCCCATGTTAGTGGATGGGGAAATCACAACCGAAATAATTACAGTACACGTCAGATAATTTTTTTCCAAAGGTGGGTTGTATCATTTTAGATAGTTCTTATCATGCTAATGCATGTGCAAGTGGTCATTTTTCTGATCAGTTTGTATTTAAGTACGGTAGTTATTTGACATATAAAAAGGGATGACTGACAGCTGTGGCAGCCAGTCTCAAGCCGTCATTGGCTGGACAGGCTCTTCACCTTATAGATCTATTTTACATAGAGAAGACACTGCTTGGTAAAACCATGGGTAAAACAAAAGGAAGACACTGCTTGATCTGTCTACCAGACTGTATATCGATGGACCGCAATAAAAAGGACATTGTTTTGAGAAAGGTGCGCGAGGAAGTAACGTTGATTGGGGACTGAAGTAAGTTCAGAAAATATGTGTTTTATTAGTTACTCCAGCTACGTTATCAGTTATTTTAATACACAATGGTTTTAATGGAAGTAGGCTAGCATTACCCGCTTGTGTTAACCGGCTGTTTTGCCAGTTTTTGTCAGCTTAATATTACTATACAACCGATAACGATAGCTGGAATAACACAATAATAGACACATATTTTCAGAACTTACCGGTTTTCCAACTACCTGCATATGCCAGGAAATGTGTTTTATAATGTTAACTCCCGGGTCTAACCATAACATGGGGCCTACACAAGTGTACACAACCACCAGCCATTAGCTAATAGCTAACGCGTTAGCTTTAGCTTATACTGACACTGGAGGTTTTATTTTTGGTATTAAAGCAATAAACGTTTTTATATAGATATCTCAGGGTCGTGCTTTGACTGTGGGGATGTTCGTTCTTCACAAGCTCCTCTCTTAGCTGTTGTAAGGATATACAGAGAAGAGACCAGGCAGCCTGGCTAACACACCGGGCTAACGTTGGGTAAAACAGAGGGAAGACAATGCTTTATCTGTCTACCAGACTGTATATCGATTGTTGTGTCTTAACAGAATGTTGTAGGTTTAGTTTCAAGGGAACAAACCAACACTAGATCGCAGCAGATCAATTCACAATGCTTTATTCAGCGAGAGAGCCAAACACACGTCTACTCAGTTTGGAAGGCACCTGGACAGAACATTCCAGAATCAGGCTGCTCTAGCTCTGATCTTTGGCGCAGCCAATCAGCTTACACCAATTGAGTATTAACCAATTAAGAGCACTCTGCTCTACTCACAGTGCACACAATATTTAGCATTAGCCTACTTGGTTTCAAACACCACATCATGGACCGCAATAAGATAGATAGATAGATAGAGTACTTTATTAATCATATAAAAGCCAATGTCAAAAATATGTCAGACATAGATACCATGTCAGAAACATGTCAAGAAAGCACAGCATTTAAGTTATCCTATCTACAATAACGTTAAATAAAATAAGATAAGGAAATAAATTGCACCTGTAATTTACAGCTGTAGCAAGCACACATGTTATATGTGGCCAAAATGGACATTGTGCAACATCATTATAATTATAAAGTGACATACAGCAACAGCAATGATGAAATGAGGGTTCACCAGCGTATCTATGGGAGGTGTGTGGAGTAGAGAGGGAGAGGGAGTGAAAGGAGGAGTCTGCCCTCCCTGCATGTACACAACTTATTATATATGCTAATTGCAGTGGGCACAAAATACCTCCTGTAACGCTCTTTAGTGCAGGGGAGCTGCCGGAGCCTCTGACTGAACACACTCTGTTGTCCAGTCAGTAGGTCGTGTAGGGGGTGTGTCACATTGTCCATTATTTTGAGCACTTTCTCCAGCATCCTCCTCTCCACCACCACCTCCAGGGGCTCCAGAGTAGTTCCCAGCACAGAGCCAGCTTATCAGTTTGTTCAGTTTCTTGGAGTCTCTGGCTCTGATACTGCTGCCCCAACTGATGGCTGCGAAGAGGATGGCACTTGCCACAACAGACTGGTAGAAGGTCTGCATCATCCTGCTGCACACCTTGAAGGAACCGAGCTTCCTCAATAAATATAGTCTGCTCTGCCCCTTCTTGTGTACAGCCTCGGTGTTGCAGCTCCAGTCCAGTCTCTTGTCCAGGTGGACGCCCAGGTATTTGTAGATGTCCACCCTCACCACCTCCTCACCCCCGATAAAAAGGACATTGTTTTGAGAAAGGTGCACGAGGAAGTAACGTTGTTTGGGGTCTGAAGTAGTAAGTTCAAAAAATATGTTTTATTAGTTACTCCAGCTACGTTATCGGTTATTTTAATACATCAATGGTTTTAACGGTGTCAAGCTAGCATTAGCCGGCTTAGCTTCATTCTTTAATGTCGGCATAACATTACCAACAATCTAACAACCGATAATGATAGCTGGAATAACAGACACATATTTTCAGAACTTACCAGGTTGTCCAACTGCCTGCGTATGCCAGGAAATGTGTTTTATAACGTTACAACTCCCGGGTATAAAATGAGCCTACACAATACCAGCCATTCACCCATTCATTCATACACCGATGGTGGCAAGCTGCCACGCGCGGTGCTGGCACACCATCAGGAGCAATTTGTGGTTCAGTATCTTGCCCAAAGACACTTCGACATGCAGCCTGGAGGAGCCGGGAATCGAATCGATCCACTAATCGAAGCGATTAGTGACGACCCGCTCTACCTCCTGAGCTACAGCCTCCCCACATAATCTCTGTCATCTGCTCGCTAATTATGTGTGTCAAATATGGTCTTAACACCATTCAATCAAAGAGTACAACTTGAAGTGTAAATGTCGCATTTTGGCACATCCCATCGCGATCGTGTCTATAACACCAACATGTTATGATAGCCTATTGTAGCCTAGATTTTTTCTTTTCATTCCATTGACATTATTATGCAGTTTTGAGGAGAAAGCAACAGGCTAAGTCCAAGAACACAGGAAAGGTACAATGAAAACAATATAGCCTATGATGGGTTCGTTTAGTTTAAACGAACCCATCATATTTATGATGTAAATATGATGTATTCCTGTTTAATTAAGCCTAAAGAAAGACACTGGCGGGCCTACATTAAATGTCTCTTTGCATCCAAGAATGTGAAATTAAATAACTTGAAAGATAATCTAAATTAAGAAGTTGCCTACCTGCAACAAGCCAGAGATGAGACGTGCAGTCTGTCAACAGTCCGATCGGGTAGGCTACACCTTCTCTCTTAGCTTGCTGTGGCACTTTTCTTTATGGTAAACCAGCGGGCATAGACTGTAAGACCCGACACTTGCATTTCTAAGTTTGAATTTGATCTAAGTGATAGACGCATGGTTGACATAGCCGAATTTACTGCCTCAATTCATAGATTACAGGGCCATTTAAACAGAAAACAGAAATCCATTAAGAATTGAGAATTGCAGAGGCGTTTAGGAATTGTCTGATAGGCACGAGGTTTTTTGGCTGCCCAATTCTGTTCTTCAGGCTCTCCTCCGCACCGCACTCCTCCCCACCGCCCCCGCGCTCCCCCCGCCCGCTCTACTCACCTTCGGCAAAAAAACAAAGACTCCTCATGTCTAGAAAGGTATGTTATATCCATAAACAATTTGTCACGTATTGAGCCAAGTGATACAGTAGGCTATGTCTAAGAAAGCGGACAGTGAAGCTTCAGATGTTTCAGCACCGAGGACAGCGCAATGCGCTCTATGCATCGATTAGTCTCGCTAGCCAGCCTCTCTTGCTTTCTGTCAGAGAGTCTGGCGTCGCGGAAACAGGCACGGGGATCAGCCCGCCCCTGCTCTAAAGCTGCTCTCCCATTCGAGCGGCTGTTTCGGTGGCAGCAGGATATCCGCTCCCCCGCTTGCAAGCTCTGTCACGCTCTGTCATTGGCTCCGACCATATGTCAATCAGAGCGGCTTCCGCTCCCATGGCATGTGTGTCGCTGTAATGCTCCCGGCCGCCGAACAACGCTAACTAGCTAGCGTAGAAAGCTAACGGCAGAAATCTATGGGCTAACTCGTTGCTACATGCTGAAAATGGCAAGTTTTGAAGAAGATATGGATTGTGCAATAAAGAAGGCCTGCTCGGCACTTTCGGTGGATGGTTGTAAAGATATCCAGAGAATATGTTTAGAACATTTGCTGTCTAACAGTCTAACAGTCTGTCTTTATGCCTGTGCGCTCTCCTCCCGTCTAAATGTTCCGCCGACACAAGTTCCACCCCGAAACTATTTTCCAAGGGCACTAACGTTAAGCACCGCCCAAGACGAAGCTGATTGGTTAACCCAAACAGAGCATTTTTTTCGCAATCCCACAATGGAAACCTGCGACGCCAGACTCTCTGACAGAAAGGAAGAGAGGCTGGCTAGCGAGACTATGCATCGATTGATGAACATTTCAACACCACCGTCGATGGACAGCGACAGGCTGTCACAGACATGGTCTGCCCATGTCACACACACCCTGTGTGTGTGACACAGGGTGTCCTGGTTTTACTTGATCTCAGTGCAGCATTTGACACGGTTGACCACAGCATCTTGCTGGATAGGCTCAGGGACTGGGTGGGTATCTCAGGGAGCGCACTAAGTTGGTTTGCCTCTTACCTAACAGAGAGAAGTTTCTCAGTAGCCGTTGGCCCTTTTAAATCTGACTCCTCCCCCCTTTCGTGCGGTGTGCCACAGGGATCCGTGCTGGCGCCAGATCTTTTCGGCCTGTACATGCTTCCCCTAGGCCTTTTAATCAGTTCTTTTAAGGGTATTTCTTATCATTTTTATGCAGACGACATCCAGCTCCATTTCTCTTTTAAACCCGATAACTTAGAGAGTCTCAGTATCCTTCATGAGTGTCTGGCCGCCATTGAGCAATGGATGGCGAGCAATTTCCTACAACTAAATGCTGCCAAGACAGAAGTGCTGATCATCGCTAGCGACAGCATTGCCTCCAGAGTGGCGAGCCACATGGGATCCCTCAAGGGAAATATCCGCCCCTCTCTGAGAAATTTAGGTGTTTTCTTTGAGCAATCTATGCATTTGGATAAACATGTAAATTCCCTAACCCGCTCCTGCTTCTACCACCTCAGAAATATTGTCAAATTACGGTCCATTGTATCACCTGCTGAACTGGAAATAGCTGTACATGCTTTCATTTCCTCAAGACTCGATTATTGTAACTCACTTTTCACCTGCCTTAACCAATCATCCATAAACCAGCTCCAACTTGTCCAAAATGCCGCTGCAAGATTGCTCACCAGGTCAAAAAAGTCCTGCCACATCACCCCTATCCTAGCCTCTCTCCACTGGCTCCCAGTGAATTTCAGAATTCAGTTTAAAGTCCTGGTCTTAACCTATAGAGCCCTCCATGGACAAACCCCGGTTTACATCTCCGAGCTTCTCCATTCATACTCGGCCAGTCGGTCTCTGAGGTCGTCCGACCAGGAGTTACTGGCGGTGCCCTGGACCAGATTAAAAACTAAGGGTGATAGAGCCTTTGCGGTGGTGCCCCCAAGGCTCTGGAATACTCTCCCTCTAGACCTGAGAGTCTCTTCCTCTGAACTTGTGTTCAAAAAGCAATTAAAAACTTTCCTGTTCAGAAAAGCTTTCGGCCATACATAGATTTTACCGACTGTTTTGATTTGTTTTGATTTATTTCATTCTTCTGCTTGCAATGTCTGTCTTTATTTTTCTGCTAGCTTAATTTTGCATTTTCTTAGATATGCTTTAATTATATGAGATGTTTTAATTGTATTACTTGTTTTAAACTGTATGTGGTCCTCTGTGATGCACTCGTGCTACGAAGAGCGCTATATAAATAAAGGTTACTTACTTACTTACTTACTTACCCTGTTGTGAAGCTTGATAAAAACAAATCTCTAAATCTAAATCCTGCTTTGCAGATAAACATTTTATTCACATGCCTTTCTACATGTTGCCTTTGCCAGAGCCATTCAGGTGGTGTCTCCTCATATAGACGCATGGTCAATGGGTCAGCATGGCCGGGGGAAATCCTAACACTGATAGACAATGATGGCAGATGATGGTAGCCTACCACTGAAATATTTGGTGCCATGGCACATGGGCGTAGCGCAGTCCCAGAATGGGCGAGAATGGGCGTTTCGGCCTTAAATACCGGCCTAATGATATCTTCCTACCTGGCGTTAATTTAGCGCTTTGCGCTTTTGAAAACCAGGCCTATTCAGTGCGCCAGTTGCGCGGAGCGCTCCTCTGCCTCTCCTCTGTCACCCATCTCTGTGTCACTCCCTCTCTCTTGCTCATCAGTCTGACAGGCACAATACGACTCTCTCTCTCTCTGACTCCCTCGCTCAGACAGACACAACACACGTCCGATAGAAAAAATAAGTTGTAAGTTCACTGCCTGGCATGTGAAATCTCCCAGCATGCATTGGGCTAATCCATTTCGCTAATAAATAGCAACCAAATAAGCCGAAATAGATATAAAGGTAGATCTAAATAATGTGTAATGGTAACACAACCTGCAATTGTAGAACATTTCAATATTGGACCAAATAAAACATCGAAAAACACCACCCTATGTGAAACATATATGTCATATTGGGGCTATATATATCCCTTGTAGATTTAACGTGATTTAGATGAGTGACAGTGTAACGCGGTTCTACTGTGATGTCCGCTCCAATAAATTGGCTCTACTTCACATTTTAGTTTTACAATAAAAACACATTTATGCAATGACTTTACATAATGTAGGCTATATTTATGTGCATCATCCTACCTGTGCAGCAGGGGAGAAGAAAAGGTAGCAAAACAATATCATTCTGGACAAACTTTCACCAATCTAATTAATCTCATCATACGGATATGCTATATTTTTCTAGCTGATGCGTTTAGAACATTCTTTTCACTTTGCTCTTGCTATAGTGTAGCGTATTTACATGCTTGCAGTATTTAAACTGCAGTTAGATTGGTTTGAGAATAATATGGAATAATAGCCTATATATGGAGACAGACAAGAGGGGATAAAAGGGAGGGGGGGAGATCAGAGCCCTCAGCTTTTCTGAAGCCGGACTGGATCGCTCCGTGGAATTGGAGCTGAAAAGTGAAGCATGTGATTCGTTTACTGCACTTACCCAATGAGCAGATATTGCATAATTTTACACTTAAAAGGCGTGGTTGTAATGCTTAAAGGCTGCGTGTAGCGCCAACACCAAGATATCGAGTGGGCTGGTCCACACCCACTGATCTGCGCTGCGCTGGGCGCTCAGCGCAGTTTATAGGCTGATGCAACGATAGGGGCCATAACGAGCCCGAAAAATGACGCATTGGACAGCTGTCTCATAAGTTTGACAGCTCATTAACCCGACAACGAAAATCTCACTAATCCGACAGCTCGTTAGATAATGTGCTCTGACAGCAGCGCAAGTCACTCTTCTCATTCAGTCTAGACTGAAGCCTACAAAACGGCAAATTTCTCCGCTGGTTTTCTCTTCTTCTCTCTCACCCCTCCCTCCCTCTATTATGAACATATCCTAATGTTTTTGATCATTCAACAATTCCAATAGGCTGCTGCATGGTACTGCACTGCTAGGCTATAGCCTATGCTATAGCCCGATGTGCATTATTATTCATATCCCCACACTGTACGATATACTATGGAAACACACTGGAACAGGCTGGAAGGAAAAGAACGTTACGTCGTAGCCTATAGGCCTATTGTGTCTTTCGGAGCGCTGCAAAAATTGTATAATAAAAAATTTAATAATAACATAATTTACTGCTGCAACCTGTTTTAAACCACATGACGGATAGTGCAGCTACTGTAGGAGTTGTTGGTGATAGATCTAAAATAAATGTTTGTGCTCCTATAGCAATCTTAGCTGCTGAAAAATGCCTGTAACATAGGCTACCTCACCTGTGCGTAATGCTGCCTGCATCACACAGCCTGCGCTTCATAGCATCCTCCCAACTATCTATCCAACTACTATCTATTATCCATCTGACTGGTCATGATCTTCAAAAACAGTCATAACAAATGATCAGAGTTCATTATCAGAGAGTCATGTTACTCTCACAGGCGGCAGCGGCGCTAATATTGTTCCCTAAATGATCGATCACTGAAAAAAATCCTGTATTCCTGATGATTTCACTGTAGAAACTTGGAAACTGCATGGCTGTTGGATGCGCGCGTGGAGAGACAGGGCGCTGCCAGTTTGTGATTTAATACACACACTCGCTCTCTCTCCCCCTCTCTCTGTGTGTGTGTGTGTGCACCCGGCAAACGTCTCCTCCCACAGCAGGTTTACTACATTATGTTCATGAGAGAGAGGGGGGTGAGAGAGAAAGAAGGAGAGAAAACCAGCAGAGAAATGTGCTGTTTGCGCTGCAGTCAAAGCACATTATTGTCGGATTAGTGAGATTTTCGTTGTCGGGTTAACGAGCTGTCGGACTAATGAGATGTCTGTCCAGTGCATCATTTTTCGGACTTGTGAGGTGTCGGACTAGGGGGCAGTGCCCGAAATATTCTTACCGACGGTGTAAAGCATGCTATGGTTTCGCGTTTTACTGATTTTCATGAAAATTGGTGGAAGGGTGTAGCATGGGCCAATGAGAAACCCATAGCCTATATTGAGGAGCCCATTCTCCAATAGTTTTGATGAAGGATTTAGTCTGAAAATCTAAAGATATCCTCTTTCAGCCAAAGTCCATCTGCAACATCATGATCAAACAAAATGGAATTACAACCAATTTTAATTGAACAAAAAACCATAACATGTTGCTTGCTGGCTCGCATCAGTTTCAATTTCTACCTGCTTGCCGATTTAAATCAAATGTGCATTGTCTCTCCAAAGCCAACGAGCCAGCAGCCAAAAAAAACATATGCACACAGCAGCAGCATCCCGATTCCCGCGGACGGCCGACACGAGATCAAAATGGAAAAGCAGACATAGCTGGGCAAGTTATTTTTTAAACATAGCTATAGCTAATGATGGTGCAAGTGGCTACTTCAGCCGAGGCCAGAAAGACGACAGAAAGCATCAAGCTCCTGCTACTCCTGAGAAGAAGAGGTCGAGGCGCCCTTAGGCTATATCGATAAAAGTTTTATTGCTGTTTAAATGTTATTTCTGAACGTAAATTCAAACCTGAACCGAATTAATTAATTAATTAACGAGTGGTGAGGCTCTCCTCACTAACTTTGCACCTCAGACCGGCAGTGCATATAATTATTTTGAAACAAACGTAAACAAAAATGATTTTAAAATGAAAATTTCGTTTGCTAAAAATATGTTATGTAGGCTATGTAAAAAAAGATTCAATTGATCTTTTTTCAATAGCTACATTTTGACTGGGTTGGTAAATATCCTATAAGGAATCTATAAAGAATTTTGGAACGATACCGGTTGCATTGGGGCCAGTGAAAATCCTAGCGGAATCCCTGCTGTCCGTGGTGCTGAAATTGAATGGAGGGAGAGATAGACACACATCACTTTGGTTCAATCAGTATAATGAATTTATTTATTTGGCATTTCCAACCTGGTGCTTGAGCGGCGACCTTTTAATTTGCTGGCCCATGTCAACAAATACCGGCTAAAAGCTGCAATTACCAGCTAACGGAATCCCTGAACTGCGTGTCGGGGACCGCCTTCCATTCCGAAACACCACCGTTCCGACACACCCCCACTCAGAAACCCCCCCACTCCGAAATTTAAATTGATTTAACCCCCCCACTCCGAAACCCCCCCACTCCGAAATAGATTTTCAAGTCCATATTTCTCAGAGTTTCCTGTATTCCTGCAGCTTGAAATAAACGTTTCAACTCATTGTTTTATTATTATATGTCACTGTCTTCATATAATTTCGCTATAGCAGTAAACAAGGTGTAAATGTGGGAGACGTTTTATTAAGAGTGTTTTCCTTTCACCCAGGGGTGAAAGTGGATTGGCCGGTACTACTACTCCAACCTTCATCGCATCATTGTTCTCGTCCCGCCCCAGCTTCATGCATCCCTGAACACGCATATTTTTGACATTGTGTAGTCTATAGCAAATTATTTATTTAATTATTTATTGTGCAAGTTAGTAGCCTACTTAATTAACCTGTATACAGTGTGGCACAATTCTGCTTGTGCTTTAAGTAAAACAGTTGTCTAATGGTAAAGTAAAGGCGAAAAATAATTATGCAAAGGACAAATAATATGAAAATGAATAAGCAAGAATATGAAAATGAATTAAAAAAGGCAAATTTTAAATTGCATTTTGCAATTTAAAATGTGCCAAACATCTTTGAACAACACGTCTTTATTTTAATTTTGCTGGGCTCCACAATCATTTCGAGGATTCGAGGCAACACATTTAGCAGCATCTGAGAGAGAGAGATTGAAAGAGAAAGAGAGAGAGAGAATTGGCACACAGCCTACAGAAGTTTAAAAGTCCAAACGAAAATATTTATTGACAAAAACTATTCTAATCAATTCCATAATTCAAAGTAGATTTTGGGAAAGCTTTCACGGTTTGGTTCATAGTTCAGGTTTGGTTAATATTTAGACACACCAGATATATTATATAGACACAAGAAATCACAGAGTGCAAGCTGCAGGCTGCGGCTCCGCCCGACTCGCCCGAGTACTTTATCTGACACCCGGTTCAGCACCCTGCACAGCTGCCTGAACGTGAACTGGAAGTCAAATCAAATTCGGAGTGGCGGACCTTATGAAAATCGGAGTGATGAGATTTCTGAGTGGCAATATTTCTTAGTGGCGGAATGTCGGAGTGGCGAGATTTCTGAGTGGCGGCATGTAACCGTGCTCCTGCTCAGTGAGGTATTTAGCGTGTAAGAGCTCCTTTTCAAAGCTCTTAGCGCAAAGTAATTGCGCACTGCTCACGATAGGATAATGCCATCTATCCCCACATTTTAGCGCTGAAACGCCTGCTTTGGCATGTGGCACGCCTATACCCAGAACAATTATAACAGGCATGCGCTTGTGCCCGCCCCCAATTTGCATTGCGCACCAACGAGCGCAAACGCTAAATTACCACTTTTGGGAAGATAGGGCCCACTATCTCTAATGTGACGGACAGCAAACACACCAGGCTGAGCACGTTGCACCAATAGATCGTTCATTTTCTCATTGCCACTATGATAGAATGTTATGAGGCACTGTGTGTCCGAAAATAAGCTAGTTACAGTACCAAGGTGGGAATTTCATCGTTTTAGGGGCAAGACCATTTGGCCTTTGGCATCGCATATTTTTTAGGGCGCAATGCCACATACCAGGGCACAAAGGCCATTGCTCTATTGACATCCTGAAGAGCGATTTTTATGAAATGTGTGTTAAAATGAGCCATCCTTTGTATAGGGCAGGTTACATTAAACTGAGACCACTGACGCTTTTAAAGCAACTGCCAGTAGCAGGCTGGTAGCAAGGCACTGCCAAGGTGGCCTTAGGGATCTCAGGGCATCACGGCCAGAGGGAGGGGCAATAGAGACCATGGCCTCCGTGTAATCCCACCTTGTACAGGACTTGTACATGCCCTGTATTCCTCATTTCCAGGTCGCAACTCAAAGCATATTATCGTTTTGAATCATGAGTGACCATAAAATATTTCAGTTGAAGCAAATATAAAAAATTACATTGGGGGAAGAAACTAAATTTAATTCCCCCGTCTTCATTTTTTCATAAGAGAAACTTCTGCGGGGGGGCATGGTGGCTCAGTGGTAGAGCTGTCGCCTCACAGCTAGAAGGTCCTGGGTTCGATTCTCACCTGGGACGCTGTGAACGCTGAAGGAATGCGTGCCGCAACCAGGATAAATAAACTAATGGGGGATAAAAATGGGATAAAAAATAGAGGGGGAAATATAAAAAAGAAAGAAAAAAGAGAGAAAATTCTGCAGGCAAGATGGCCGCCTAGTGCCTACATGAGCAGACTATTCTAAGCCCATAATTGTTCATATTTACTTGGCCAATAAATATGTAAAATACAAAATAAAACAAACAGTAATGTCTTAATTTAATGTAGAATGCATAGAACATGTAACTCAGGGATATTTAACTTGCTTTGCCCGGGGGCCACTTTCGTAAAATTATAGGAGGCCAGGGGCCAGGTAATAAACAAACATGAATACATTTTTTCTGTAGCTGATTGTAGGGTTTTGGGGTGTCAGCCGGAGTTTAGTCTGACAATTTTGTGCACACAGATAGTTAGTTTAAGTTAGTTAAGTACATATACGTGCCTGGGTGGTGAGCAGACAGCGGTATTTGACAATTTAGCTGCAGCTCAGTCAAACTGTATTTCACAATAGTTTTCATTGTGAATTAGAAAATGGTCGGGGGGCCACTCTGCACCCCATCGTGGGCCGCACCTGGCCCCCGGGCTGCAAGTTGAGTATCACTGATGTAACTGGTTCTTTAAACTCGCATTCCCAGAATAACGTTAACGTCTTATGGTGGCACATTTGCCTCGGTTTTCAAACAGCAGTACATGTGGAGACAGCCTGTTCCCTGGTTCTCTGTGGAGCCCACCCGCGTAGCGCTAGAACACGCTTGATTTGGGGGTAGAACATTGCCAACTCCATTCCACATAACTATCAAATCATCGACACGCTATGGCCCGCCTTTCAACCCTCTTTCATCTCAGGCAATATCTGTTTTCAGTCTGATATGTCACCGACCCTCTCTGAGACCCGGTTGATGTGGGGCCCTATCTTCCCAAAAGCGCTAATTTAGCGTTTGCGGTAGTTTAACGCCATGCGCAATGCAAATTGCGCGATCATATGAGGTAGGCTGTTTTTGGCATTTCGGGAGACACATCGGACCAGGGAACATAGCGGGGAACATAGAACCCTATTTGGGAAAAGCGGGGAACATAGGACCCTTTTTCTATGTTCCCCGGTCCCACAAAAATGGGGAACATAGGACAAGGGACGGGACAAAGCGTCAATATGCTACGTGCTCGGAGTGAGAACGTGTTGACAATGGACATAGGCTATTTACCTTCATAACCCGGAGGCAGGGCTGGTTCGTGCATATAGGCGACATAGGCGACCGCCTATGGCGCTATCTTGTGGGAGCGGCAAGATGAGGCAGAAAAAACAAACAAACCCACACAATAAAACCAAAATAAAATAAACAACATAGCTGTGGTGGTTCGTGGTTGCTGGTTGGTTGATGACATTTTCTGCCTTATAGTAATTTGCTGAGGAATGGGTCAATGTGGCGCTGCATCAATGACTGGACTTCATGCACCTGCAGCACCCGCCTACCTGCTCCCGCGGTGGCCCGCCCTCACCCCAACAACGCCACAACAACAAAGCGGAAAAAAGCGCCAGTTAAACATATTGCATCCATCAAGGATAAAAATGTTCTCCAAAAACGCACAAAACTGGAAAAAGCCCTGACACACAGCGAGCGACTCCACAGATATTGACGGACAGGAACTTTTTGCGGAGTTGAGAGGCTTGAGCAGACGTCTATCAGCTGGAACTAAACCACTAGATGCACTGAAGTTCATCTGTGAAAATGACATGGCATCCGTTTTTCCAAATGCTTTTATAGCATTACGAGTGCTTCTCACCCTCCCCGTTTCAGTTGCCTCGGGAGAACGCAGTTTTTCCAAGTTGAAATAAAGAATTACCTTCGGAGCACAATGAAACAAGATAGACTGAATGGACTGGCCACCATTTCCATTGAACATGATTTGGCACAGAAAATCGCAACACGTTCTCACTCCGAGCACGTAGCATATTGACGCTTTGTCCCGTCCCTTGTGCGTCGCTTGTTACTAACATGGTACCCTTGAGCGACTCATGAAACGACTTGGGCTTTCCGACTAAACTCAATGTAAACCCATGGAAGTCATCTTTGACGCTTATGGCAACTGCTCCCCCATTAGCCTAACTGCTCCCCCATTAGTCAACTGCTCCCCCATTAGGGTCTGGGGGGAGGAGCCCAGCATTGCCTGGCCACACCCGTGAATAATTCTGGTAGTTAAGACCACCCAAATCCCGTTTGCCGTTTGCGCAGGCATTTTGGGGCGCAGATGATTTTGGCATGGCTCTAGTTTCCGCCTGCGACACGTGCCATGAACGTTTCCGCATCGCCGCCGAGAATTGCATCCCCAACATATTTCGGGGCTGTTTTGACTTAGAAATCATGGAGGTCACGTCTACCAGACAATTATATCACTTTTAAACAGTTACATTTCTGTATAAATCATTACAATATGTCCCTGTGAGGTGGGGATGCGTTTTACTGCTGCCTGGCAGGGGTGCAAAACGTGGCATAACACCTGGACAGCGGACTGCAATCTTCCCTGCTTTAAGGCACGAGCAAACAGGTGCGCAAGTGCTAATAGGGGATATCGCCTGTATAAGGATAGGGCCCGTGGTCTTTAAGAACATAGAATTTCCTTTTGTCATTTCTTAATCTTTCCAGGTTTCCAGGGTCTTTAAGAACACATTGGTGAATTGTGCCCATGGCCTTCACTCCTAACAGTTCATCTCCTCCATAAGAAAACCTGCCATATGCTTAGTATAGAGGGAGAGGGATCCTGCTGGTGTTACAGCCTCACTCTACTTGTTGACCACATCAGTTGACTCGGATCAGACGCGGCTGCAGGCCGAGTAAACAGAGAGCAGTTTCATACTGTTGACAGTGCAGATAAGGATCTGTTAGCTGGCTAGCCACCACTTAACAAAGTTTACATCTTATCACCAAACCGCCACGAGTGCGATAACGACCTTGGTTAGGCACAAGGTTTCACCCCAGTTTCCATCAACAAAACAACAAGAGGAGGTACGGTGGTGCAGTGGTAAGCACTATCGCCTCACAGCTCGAAGGTCGTGGGTTCGATTCCCACCTGGGCCGATGTGAACACTGAAGGAATGCGTGCCCGTCCGCATGTCCTCGAGTGCCCACCACCCGGGTGGGGGTCGGCAAAATGGCCTTTCTGTGTGGAGTTTGCATGTTCTCCCCGTGCCTCCCGGGGGTCTCCTTCATATAGGAACCCCCTTCACAAAAACATGCAACATCCTGGTTGCTTATATGGTTCCTCCTCTGATCGTTAAGGGCGCCTGTTCAGAGGGAGGGGAACTGGTTGGAATAGCGTGAACCTCCCACGTGCTATGTCCTACCGGTGAAGCTTCCTCTGGCAGGTGAAAAGAAGCGGCTGACTTGACTGCCCATGTCTCGGAGGATGCATGGAATCAGTCTCGGCTCTCCCCAGATCGGCAGAGGATGGAGTAGCAACCAGGATTGAGTAATTCAAATGAGCACTAAACGGGGGATAAAAATGGGATAAAAAATCGGGGAAAAAAAATAAAAAAATAAATAACAAAACAACAAGAGACCGACTGCTGTTCTAGAGGTTAGAGAAGCAGGATAGTGAGGTTCCATCAGAAGACAGATGCACCAATGTGTTCTCAAGATAGAGCTTCATAAATTACATGAGAAGACATTTTAGGAAGTGCTTATAGTCCATGGGCCAGAGTTCAAAATTGCACTTGTCCGTACTACTCAAGGTGGCAAAACTTGTTTATCATTTTTGATAAGATACATGTCTGTAGATGATATTTTTAGTTAACCACCCAAGTAATTTGCATTTTAGACACTAGTGCATATCCTGGTTTAGGCTCATGGTCAGGACATTTTTCGATGTTTTATACTATTGTTTTTGGTCCTATTTCAAAGGGGGCCTTCTTAGCTTTCATTTAAGGCAAATATAGAGGTCACTTGAGCTCTTCAAACCATCAATGATATTTTCCAAAATGTTTGCCTAAATTATACACTTTCTTTTAGCTCTGTGGCATCAAGGAACATCAGAGACACAAAACACAAAAACAGGAATGCTCACAGCACTCAAAGGATTCAGGAAATGTATAATATAGCCAGAATATTTCATTGTGAGGTGATTTCATCATTAAATTAGAAGGGTATTGTTACTAAGAAACTATAGACCAAAGCCAGTTTATACATTTGTTTAAATACACAATGGAAATACAGGGAGGGAACTACTTCAATCTTATAAACCAGGGTTTTTCAAAGTCTGAGACTGTGGGCCTCCCCCCGGACAAACTTGGAAGAAGGTGCACCCCTCACTTAATTCCTGGATGCCTATGGGATCATGATTATATTATTTGATCCCACGGACATTCAACAATTGTGCCAAGATAACCTGATATTGCTGTTTGACATACTTCAGACTACAACAATTACTTAGAAAAGGTATATCTGAAGGCATTTATGTGTTTCTGGGGAAGTAGCAATTCCCTAAAACTACTAAATCACTGAACTATCTCTTTAACCAAATTGTGGGGGCACGGTGGCGCAGTCGGTAGCGCTGTCGCCTCACAGCTAGAAGGTCCTGAGTTCGATTCTCGCCTGGGACGCTGTGGGTGCTCGAGTTGTGTCCCCCCCATATCTTCAGTGCCTACTGCCCAGGTGGGTTATCTCGTCGAAAGGGCCTTTCTGTGTGGAGTTTGCATGTTCTCCCCGTGCTCCCCAGGGGGTTCCTCTACGTAACCCCCCACTAAAAACATGCAGAAGATCGTCATCCGACCAGTGACGACAACATCCGAAGTTGGTCCCCAGGCGCTGGAAAGAAAAAGCGACCACTGCTCCTGGCCTGCCCCCGGAGGAAAGGACAAGCCAGGATGGGTCAAATGCAGAGGACAAATTTCACCGGCCACTGTCAGCATCAGTGTGTTTGTGGCCGCATACATGTGTTGGTGTGTGACTGTGTGACAATAAAAGACGGGCTTGTCCGTCACTGTGTTAAAAAAAAAAAAAATCACACACATTCACATTCATGTGATCGCTTTTTGATAATGAATGTAACATTTTTTCACTTTCATTCACTGAGAATTCCCTGAAATTGCTTGATGCCCCCCTGGGGAGGCCTGCCTCCCACTTTCTGTATGAACAACAGTGGAACATTATAACAAACTGCTCATCTCTCTCGTCATCTGACTCCCCAAGATCAAAGTCAGGTTCTTGACCATCCTGCAGTTTTCTCCCACCCTCTCTGCTGTCTTTGCAAAGGGTCAAGTATGTTTTATATTGGTTTCTCTTTGCTACACTCACCCTGAAACTAGAGTAGGTAGCTGGTGAATGTTGCGGCCTGTCTCATGGTGCTGTAGATTTTTCTATCGTACTCATTGATAGTTTATAAATCTCCAAATTGGGCCTCTATGAATGAATTATGGCAAAAGGGATATTAACATCATATATTGTGCTGTGTATTGATACATGTTTTCAACTAGTATTTACTTATAATATAGTAAGTATATAGAGCCTGAAATAATCCTGGTTAATAAACTTTAGGCTTACTACCAACTAGGAGACGAGGCTAAGAGACCACCCAAAGTGCTTCCATCTACAAAACAATTATGGGAATAACCTACTAGATCAAAGATTTAAACATTGGTTGCTGTTGGTAACTAAAATGTGTTATCTTATTTTCAACAGACATGAGACAGAGGCCAACTTGGCCCGGCAGCAAATGAAGCTGTACAGGAAATATGTGTAGAAACTTACCTTTTCACTGTAGGTTTTTAAGATGGGTGAAGGTCTGTCTTAAAGTTAAGGAAAAAATCAAGAACAAATTTGAGAACTTTAATTTCAAGAAAATTATTTATTCACATTTTCTTTTTTCTTAAAGACCCCCTAAAGCAGGGGTTCCCAACCTTTTTTGGCTCGTGACCCTACTTCGATGTAACAAAGATCTAGGGACCAGAGACATTCAGACATTCTTCCCTGTATAAATAAAGGCAAAATAAAAAAATAAAAAATTCTGGTACACCATCGATAATATCAGGAAATAAAGGGATTATAACCATGAGAGTTTTATTTTAAGAAATAAATGCCTCTAATATAAGGCTTCCAAAGGCTTCCATCAATGGGCCATAGGCTCAATCACCATTGTGTTAACTCACTATCAGAAAGATTGTGACTTAACAGACGTTTATTTATATTATCACTTTAAATAAAGCACATGTGATTTTTATACGTCTATAATAATAATCGTGAAACCGTGATAATCGTGTTTTTTCTCAGACTATAATTGTACATCAACATGTATAATTGTTGCATCCCTACTCTGCGGCTCAGTAAATAAAGGCCCCGGTCAATATTAAGAGCATTTACGGTAATACGGGGCTCAGAGCAGGTAGAAAATACCGTTAAGGCTAATTTCGAAATATTTTCTTTGTTTTAAAAAGCCATCCGTAAATAATGTTTATTATAGTCTAGTTTCCAAATCCAGGCCTAAACAAGGATATTAGACATACCAAACACATAAACATATCGGAAACAATACTTTCCTATAATCATGTAAATGTAAGGTTAATGCCTGATTATGCTACAACTGTAAACAACAACAACATGCCTTTGCTGTTACCACGGTCATAAAGTGATGCACTGCACGTTATGATTGTAACCAGATAAGAGCAGCTGTAATGTTAGGATGTAACATTATATAACCTGCGCGATTACAGGCAATCACTTGTTCTGGCAGATACGACATGGGAGTGCAATGTGCAGCAGACGATGTGTTTGGGTCAGCCAGAGCCTACCTCACGTGGAAAAACAACTCTGCTGGTTGTGTGACAGCAGAGCAAACAAGTTAATTCTTTGCACCAATTGTCAAACGGTTTGCGCTTATATTTGCGCATTCGCAATTCATAACGTTAATTGATTATCTGCGTCTCCCTGCTCATTTGCACGTGCTACTATCTGGAGGTGGGGGAGTGCACCTATATGAGGAACACACACACGCGCAGGTCCCAACAACACCCCCTCCCCCACACACACTGACACACACGACCAGTGTTGGGGGTAACACTCATTACAAAAGTAACATATTACATGTAATGTATTACTTTTAGCAGTAACTCAGTAATATAACTTATTCAATTCAATTCAATTCAATTCAATTCATTTCATTTATTTGTTCGATAGGGGACAGGTGTACATTAATGAACATTTAAAAAAATGTAAATGCACGACAATTGCAGTCACAGGACTGATTTCCATTGTTAGTCCCCCTGCCAGATGATACAGGCTTAGAGTCCTGGTAGGGGTAAAAAGTAACATAGTGCAACAAAAATATATTTAAAATGTAAACACAATGCAAAGTGCAAAGTGCGAACCTGAGATTAGAGCTCTACATAGCTAAGTACAAAGTGCAAAGTACAAAATATACAGGAATATACAGTATTCAAGGCCGGATTAACGATAGGGCAACCGGGCAGGTGCCCCGGGGCCCTCGGGGTGAAGGGGCCCTCCAAACATTTTTTTTCTTTTTTTTTCTTTTTCTTTTTTTTTGGTCGGGCTCATGTTGGGCTCCACATAACTATGACACAAATCTAAGACCAATCAGGACAAAATAAAATGTGTTTCCAAGAAGATTAAGTCTGATGATTTAGTCTCATTGGATGCCTGTGTGGGCAAGTGGTGACCAGGGGCGCGGGAAGTGGGGGTGCTTGTGGTGCTGTGGCACCCTCTGCTGTTTTGTATTGGAAATGTAATGTCAATTATTTTTTCATCATTGTAAAGCCACAGCACAGTGAAGAGGATATTAATGTGAAGATTAGCCTCTTCCTTTTGCTCTCAGAGTGCATCAGATTCATGCATTTTACTTTAAAATGTACAAAATTTCTTTGTCCAGGGGGGGCACAGCCCCCCCTAGAAACCACCCAGTCAGACTAATATTTTTATCCTGCTGGTGCTACCTGTTTGCAAAGCCTCGAATCGCCTATGAGTGAGTGAGAAACAGAATCTCAGAAACTGAATAATGCCAGAACAGTATAATACTAATGTTAATTTAAAATGAGATATTCCTCTAAATATGGCGAAAAAACATCCAAACAACCGGACGATGGGTAGGGGGGCCCCTGGGAGCTTCAGTGCCCCGGGGCCCCTGGGGGTGTTAATCTGGCTCTGACAGTATGTTACTAAAACCTGAGTTTGGGATCAACATCCAGCTAAAAAGTAAAATCTACAAAGAAGACTTACTCAAACAGATATAAGAGAATAAAAAAAATACAGAGATACAACACACATATCCATACAGTATAAACATACTGTTATATTCCCTAGTGATGAGTACATAGTTGAGTGGACTTCAGCCATCTCTTCACTTGACCCTTAAACATGCCTAGTGTTGGGCATTCCCTTATGGCCGACGGAATTGTGTTCCACAGTTTGCCACCCTTGACAGACATAACTGTCTGGCCAAAGGTGGTGCGCCTGTATGGGATAACACAATCCCCTCTAATTGAGGCTCTGGTGGTTCTGGTTGTGGATCCAGATACAGGTCTCTGATTGATGTACTCATTTAGCGGGGGAGGGGCAAGGCCATTTAGTACCTTGAAAACAGTGCATGCATATTTAAAGGAAATAAAGTTATTGAAACTTAGTAAGTTGTGTTTGACCAGGATGTTACAATAGTGGTAGGAACAGTTTTTTTAATCAAATACTTTTAGTGCTCTCTTATAGAGTGACTCAAGTGGTTTGAGTGTGGATGTGCATGTGAGAGACCAGCTGGTCACACAGTATAGTCCAGGTGAGAAAATATCATAGCATGTAAGAATGTCCTGGCAGAACCTACAGACATGCTGTGTCTAATGTGTTTGAAGTTGAGCAGGTTGAATTTTACCGAGTTAGCTACCTTTTTGACCTGGTTCTTAAAGGTCAGTGTGGGGTCTAATATCACACCTAGGTATTTGAATTCTGATACTAATTCCAGTTCTACATCATTGAAGAAAACATTCGAGCGGGTTGCTGCATGAGGACGTTTGGTGAACATCATGCAAACCGTTTTCTTGGTGTTTAACAATAGGCAATATTACTTATAGGATTTCAGTAATATTATACCAGTTACTTTGTCAAGTAACTCAAGTTACAAATTGAGTTACATTTTATTAAATTAAAGCACATATTTAAAAAAGATACAATAATTTCCAATCAAACTATGTGTTTTTATGCAAATAACCACTATAGATGACAATAACAAAGGAAAATAATAACATTTAGAATTTTGGATTGTTTACACTGACTTCAAGGTGGTTGAAATTATTTTTCGGGATGTTCCGGGGCGGCGATGTCATTCTACTGCTGCTGTTGTTTTGGTCAAAGTAATGCAAAAGTAGTGTAATAAGTAATGAGTTACTCTACACAGAAAGAAATATTGTAAAGTAACGTATTACTTCCAAATGAAAGTAACTAGTAATATGTAGTATATTACATTTTGAAAGTAACTTGCCCAACACTGCACACGACTTAGCTTATTGTGTCCTCTAAAGCAGTGGTTCCCAACCTACGGTACGCGTACCGTAGGTGGTACTTGCGCCCCCTGCTGGTGGTACTTGGAAGGCTCTGTGGGAAAAAAAAAAAAAAAAAAAAAAAGTTTTTGTGCAAAATCCATGGTGGTCATTAGTAGTAGTTTTCAAACATGTGAAAGTTAAATAATAATAATAATTATTAATATTATTGGCAGTGTTTCTCAAGGTAGGTGGTACTTGCGCCCCCCCCTGCTGGTGGTACTTGATCCCTGGAATCCCAATGTTTAAATTATGAAATAAACCCAACTTTAAAATCAATTGTAAAACATGTTTATCTATCAAAATAATACTACGAATGAAAATAAACTTGTGATCATTGAAATTGAGGTTTATTTTGTTGTCTTGAGATTTAGAAACAAATATTTGTTTCTGACGGACACTATACCTGTTGCGCATGCACAATTACCTGCCCGCCCCGCATGGTTACACAAGTGGTGAACAAAGACGAGGAGGGATGCTAAAGTGGATCAAAACGGGAGGGAATCGTAAAAGAGCTGTAGTAGAGGAGAGCAGCAACGATGAAGCACAAGGAGGTGAAGACAGCAGTCAACCCAGCTGCTGCAGGTTGCACATAGGCTGCAGGTTAGAATAAATTTGCCTCCTGCGTGAACTGTGCATAGCTGAATAGACTGTATTTTAACGTCGGTCATATGGTGGTACTTGGAGAGCCAACTACTTTCTCAGGTGGTACTTGGTGTAAAAAGGTTGGGAACCACTGCTCTAAAGACACTGCAGAAGTAGCCCATGAAATGTACAGCTCTGAAACTAAGCAATGCAGCAAGCAAACAGCAGAGCAGAGTCAGTTATCACACACACACACACACACACACACACACACACACACACACACATGCAAAAACAATCTCTCAAGCATCACACAAGTGTGCACACTTCAGCAGGACAGACCGGGGTGCACAACGCATTGATCATCATTTGACGGCGGCGAATGTTTTTAGTAACTATTCCATTTTGTGGTGAATTCTGGCGATGCAAATTAATAAATAATAATAATAATTGATTGGACTTATATAGCACCTTTCTAGACACTCAAAGCGCTTCACATATCAGGGGAAGGAGGGGGATGGAACGATGTGTATAGCACCCACCTGGGTGATGCACGGCAGCCACGGTGGAGAGTTGAGGACTGAGTTACATGGGCAACCCAATGGGCTGATTAACGCTAATGTTTGATTCAAAGTTAACCTTAAAAACCGTGTTGAAAATAAATCTGAAACAATTGATGTCCTCTCCTCGGTAACGTGTACTCCATAGTAAACCCACCCGCTTGCTAATTTTGGAATGGACCCTGTGGCCGGTTGCTGGCTGCTGTTTTACGTTTTATTCTTCTTCTGTTGGGTTTTATGGCGGTTGGCATCCTTAAATGGTGTATTACTGCCACCTACTGTATTGCTAAAACTATAGTACAATAGTTTTAGCTATTGTACCGCAGGAACCGCAGGAATGAGTCCGGAAAACATGGATGCTATCACTTCCGGATTCTTCACTGTTTCCGCCTATGGGATTTTTGAATGGGTTTTTAGCGCGATGCTTTAAATAAGGTCTGTGGTTAACACAAGCTTATTCAAACATGGACCTGTGTTTAGCAGGATAATCTTCATATAATCAATAAATGCAGGCCATCTTCACACATGAGGACCACTTTTATGAGTTTTGAAGCTTTTACGTGCCGTTAAAAGGGTGGCTAGCTAGCAAACAGCTAAATGAGACTACACTGTCGACGGGGATATTATACGTCATCACGCCAAAGGACGAACACGGAAATTCTCTTTCCCTCGCCTGCCTCACCGTTCAGTCACACAGCTATTGCCCACTCGCTCTTTCAAACTAGATGTATTAGTAAAACACGCGCTATATCAGTGCACAGCAGCGCACACACTGACACACAAACTCCTGTCACCATACTGTCAAAACCTAACCTCTCGTCACCAGGCTCTCTCAGAGGAGACCCCAACCCTCAGGGCGTCCACCCCCTATGCCAACCACACGCAGTGCCGACAGCCCGCAATGCCGACGTTAGGTTTAGGCATGGGGGTGGGAGAGGTTCGGTTTAGGGTTAGGGTCTGGGAGAGGTTAGCTCCTAATGGGGGAGCAGTTGCCATAAGCGTCAAAGATGACTTCCATGGGTTTACATTGAGTTTAGTCGGAAAGCCCAAGTCGTTTCATGGGTCGCTCAAGGGTACCATGTTAGTAACAAGCAACGCACAAGGGACGGGACAAAGCGTCAATATGCTACGCGCTCGGAGTGAGAATGGGTTGGCACTGCGGGGCGGGCTGTCGGCACATAGACGGGGCACCACACACAGTCCTGCCCAGCCGCCCCATTAGCCAATAGCATTTTAGAGAAACGTGATTACCTCTAGAATCAGAATCAGAAGCAGTTAAAGACGATACTAATAAGCAATACTAGCAAGTTAGTTTGTCACACCACTTGTGGAGCTGTTTGACAGTGTTACCAAACTATAAAGTGACAATATTCTCAACATATGCCCATTATAACTCTGGGGATTTAACCCGGGGCTACAGTTAATTGCGTCGGGAGATCATTTACAGGACAGTGTCGTGCATATTTTAATTTGCAGGTTTTTGATGAATAATAGTTATATAGTTATATCATTTTGTCGTATCTTGATTATTGTCCAGTGGTGTGGTCTAATGCTGCAATGAACAAGTTAAGGAGACTGCAGATGGTACAAAATAAAGCAACTAGGATTGCACTTCGTTGTGATCATAAAACAAATGTGTCAGCCATGCACAGCTCCTTGGCTTGGTCATTTGTAAAAAATAGACTACTCTACTCACTTCGTATGTTTATGTGGAATATTCTTGACACTAAGGACCCCTTATCTCTGTATGAAAATGTATCTCTAAGTCATAACAGGCACACATACTCAACTAGCATCCACCACCATCTTAATCCTCTCTGACTTGCTTTCGATCTCCAGAGCACTGCAGCTTATCACCATCAAAATGAAAGCCAAAAAGGCTTTCTTGTCTGGTTCCTTTTGCACTTTCACCACCTCATGTTTCTTCTCCATACTTTTAACTGCCTCAGCATACAGTGTTGTTAACGTTACTTTAAAAAAATAATTAGTTATAGTTACTAGTTACTTTCCCCAAAAAGTAATTGAATTAGTAGTGGAATTACTCCTTCATAAAAGTAATTAATTACCAAGGAAAGTAACTATTCCATTACTTCTTCTAAAAAAGTTCAAATATGTCAGAGAATTCCGATTTTTGAGCAGGTTTATTGAATCTCAAGATACTGGTACATACTGTAGGCCCTACTTCAAGTATTTTCTTCACTACTAAAAGTTTCAACAATATGAAGTGCAACCAACTCATTGTAGTGTAAAATAAAAAAAATATGTCATACAACTTCCAGACAATTGGTACATACTGTACTTCCAAGTATTTTTGAACAAAATATTCTCCATAACAGTTAAACAATAAAGTGCTTTAAACTCTTTGTGCTGTAAATTAAATAAGTCAAACTATGACACAGCTACCGACAACTGGTACATACTGTAGGCCTACTTCAAGTATTTTCTTCAAAACAAAAGTAAACAGTTTAACAATTAAGTGCTTTTAAAATAGAACTTATATACCATATACTCTGAACACTGTTAACTTCAACTTCTGTTGACTTAAGCTGCCTACACACGATCAGCGCCTGCTGTCCTGTTGTTTTCCTATGGAGGAGAGCGGTGCCTCTCAACTAGGCGGCAACAGCTCGATTTTGTCAGCTGGTGCTGGTCAACATATCTCAATGCTTGCTTATTTTTTGCTGACCTTTCATGAGCGCAACCAATCATAAATCACATATCAGAGGTAACCTCGTGGATTGCGCTCTGCTCACCACATCGCTCTACCTTGCGCTGTCAGAACAGAAAATTGTTTATCATCTGTAGGCAGCTTTAGAACACCAGCTCTCTGTGAGAGAGAAAAGAGTGTGTGTGGAGAGAGAGAGAGAGAGAGAGAGAGAGAGAGAGAGAGAGAGAGAATATGTGGAGAGAGTGAGTGAGTCAGTGTGTGTCCTTCCTGACACTCATCCTAGCCATTAAACCAGTGATTGTATCTTAAAAGCAGCAGCTTTTCAAACTTCTGGTCAGACAGCCTGTTCTTCTTTGGAGTGAAGACGAGCTTCCCCAGGCTAAACAGTCTCTCTACAGGGGCACTGGATGGAGTGGCTGCATTGTATTTGAGTGAAATGTTCTTTATCAGTGAAAAATCCATTTAGACTGTCCATCCCTTGTGCTCCTGATGTGAAATAGTCCGTGATTTGACTTTCAGCAGTAGAAGAGGTGTCATCCTCATCCTCAAAGGAAAATAATTAATCCTCTATAGCTGAGTCAGTGCTGCTGAGGCGGGGTGTTGGTGTGCTGGTACCTGTTTGCTGGTCATCATCTTGGATACCTTTCCTGCATTCTGACAGCAGACATGCCTTGGCCTTGTCCTTCCTGTCCTGTGTCCGCAGCCAGCGTAGTTTAAACCTGGGCAGAGTCACAGCAGCCAAGACGGCATCCTCGCTTTTGACTGCCTGAAATGATGCATAATGCAAAGAACATATAATACTGACCATCTCTACACACACACGCACATCATTAGGCCTACACATTATGAGTATATTTAAAAATATTTAATTTTACTATATTTTTTCCTCATTATGTATCTGTATTTATTTCTTACCATGACAATGGCCTCTGGAAGGTCAACAAGGATTTCCAGGCCACTCTTCTGTTCCAGGGTCTTGTGTATTAGTGTCTCCAGTGTTGGATGAGTGTGCCGTGGAAACAGTGGTCCTCTCCCTGAAGGATGTCTAACCCTAAGGTTAGAGGCTTCATCACCATGCAATACTCCCTGATGAACTGATGCTCCCGTTCTGTTAAGGCTTTTAATCCAAACCTGGAGGAGATGGTGTTCAGCTCGATGATAGGGAGTTCACAGATTCGGACAAGGCCATCATAAAATGAATTCCATCTCGTAGTGCAAGGGACTAGAAACGTCCTTGCGATGACATCATCCACGGTCTCTGCAGCATTTTTGAGCGGCTAGCCTTGTTCCATAAGGCTGTGCATTTTGCTGTATCACTTCTGTATATCGCTTTTGCTTCTGGTCTTGACAGTAACCACTCGTCAACATCAGTACACGAAATCAGGTTTAATGTGTGCGATGCACATCTCTGATGCGGCGGCAAAGTAATCACAACGCCATCATCATCATCCTCACCACTGTTTTGCAAAATATCATTAATGTCCGTAAAAGTCACCTCATCCTCGTCATCATCCCCAGAGTCATCCTCCTCCACTGGCTGGTACCTTTTGAAGGCCTTGACGAAATTGGAGCCATTGTCTGTGACTGTTGATGTTATTTTGTGGGATATGCCATAGGATGAGTGGATGTTGTCAAGCTGAGTTGCAATACTATCATAAGTATGACGGCCCTTGAAACGTCTGCATGCCAGGGCTGCTTTCCTTCGTTCCATGCTAGGTGGATCTATCCAATGTGCAGTAACACCAAGATAGCTTATGTTATGTGCAGTCCATATGTCAGCAGTAGTAGAGACATATTCTAACGCTTCAAAACTCTTTTTGAGCTCGGCATTCATTTTAACGTACTCGGCTTCTATGTATTTAGAAAATGTCTGTCTACATAGTGGAACGGCCTTTCCTGTCGCCGGTATTTTAGTGATGAGGGCTCTGAAGGAGTCTAAGTCAACAGTTGATAATGGGAGCATGTTCTCAAAAACATACCTGCCTATCAGAGCATTCAGTTCAGTCTGTGTCACAAGTTTTTGCGGGGCAGAAAAATCCAGCTTTTGTTGCTTGGACGGCGTAGCTCCGTCTCCGTGTCCTTCCTTGTTGGAGCTCACGTTAACTACACCGCTAGCATCTTTGTTTTTGGCCACTAGATTTGTAGTAGCGTGTGCCGTTGAGAGATGTTTCGTGAGATTACTCGAAACGGACGTGGACGTGGACTTTGCGCTGGGACATAATGTGCACTTCACGTACGTTCTTGCCTTTTACATCAATGAGGTTAAAGTATTGCCTATACTTCCATGCTGAAAACGCCAGTTTTACATCCACAGACTCAACATTGCTGCATTTAGCTCTCTCGTGAGGCTGTTTGTTTGTGGCGTGTTGAGGCATGTAACAACACCCACCTACCGGAACTCTGGCACTGATTGGCTTACCATGAAATTGACTCTACCTTTAGCCAATCATCATTACTTATGCCGCGTCTGTCACCCCTCCCCTCCCCCTCACCAAAGAAAAAAACTCCTGCTGCTCCCTGGCTGAGTGAGCCAGCTCAGATAACACAGCTAGATATCATATCAGTGCATAGTAACGTGTCACATTTCACTGTCGGTAACGGTAACGGCGTTGTAACGTTTGAAATAGTAATTAGTTAGATTACCCGTTACTGGAGAAAAGTAACGCCGTTAGTAACGCCGTTACTAATAACGCCGTTATTCACAACACTGTCAGCATAGATATTCGTCTCTTTTCTCTTACCTTACTCACTTCTACCTCTCTAATCTTTTTGGACACTGTGCTGATCCTGCGTGATGCAACCCCTCACAATGCGGGCATTTAACCTGCTCTTTACAATCCTCAATTTTGCAATCCTCTTTCCCACACCGACGGCATCTTCTATCCCCTCTGCATACTGCAGCTACATGGCCATATTGTTGACAACAATAGCACCTGAGAAGCACCCTATCAAATGGCCTCACCCTGTAGCTCACGCAATCTAAGAACACTCTATCAGGGACCTCTGCTTTGAAGGTCAAACACACAGACATGCTTTTCTCCTTCTTACCTTCTCTATATCTTGTTAACCTTCTTGCCTCAAACTAGTGCTGCACGATTTGGGGGAAAGGTGCGATTAGCGATTAGGGTGGACAATATTGCGATTGCGATTGTGATTGCGATTGCGATATAATAAACAAGAGGTATCTAGGGATGTGCCGGCATGAGTTTTTGACGGTATGATAACCTTGGACAAAAATACCACGGTTTCACGTATCACAGACTAAAATACATGAAATATGTTACAATTTAAAATATATTAAAACTAAATAAATAAAACAATTTGAAATAAAATTATCTTTACAAAAAAATAAAACATTTTGAGACATTTGCCTGTCCCAATCATGTAAAAAAGAAACACCAGAAAAATAGAAACTGCACTGTGTTACAGCACATAGAAGATGGCTCAGACTGGCAAAGTTAGTTACATGTCTGTCGAGTAATACAATGATACACCCCGTTTATTTATTTTGTAGCGACAGATGGCCGTAAACGCCACACTCACGTGACGCTTCTTGAGAGAGAGGTGAGGGAACGTGCATATTTCTGCAGACTTTATCGAGGGACCATGAAGGCGTCATGTGACAGGCTAACGCTAGTTGAAGCCTGGAGGTGCTGCTGATGGCAGCTGCGACAGTGTTTTGCTATCAACCTTGTTAATCGCTATATTCTTCATCACAGCGGGTCATTACCCACTGTGCACTTAATCGTGCACTAGTTCTGCATAAGCACCTGCAGCTCTCTCCTTATTTTACTGACGTTCTCACTAAACACTCAGCTGTTTACATGCGTTTCTGAACGGCAAGCTAGTTATTAGCATAGCTAGCTGTTAGCGATCATGGATGTTCTCTCTCTCCCTCTCGGTAAGATGTAACTTTGCTGCGCATAAAATTACTTATTTGCGGGAGTGCATGGGAGAAGCCTCCTGCTAGTGTTGATGCCCACAGTGTGATGGTAGAGAAACGTGTGTTTGCTGCGTCGCGTGTAACATTAGAGGACACACACACACACACACACACACTCAAAAAGAGTGAAAAAATTATAATAATCGCACACTTTTGCGGTTATGTAATCGCACGTGCTGACATCGCGATTGCGATTGCGATTAGATTAATCGTGCAGCACTACCTCAAACACACCTTCAACTTCCTCCTCAAACAACTCCTCATCTACATCAAGTGGCAATGCACTTACTACTCCCTTTTTCATCGGCTCCCTTCCAAGAACAAAACACTCCACCTTACAATATTCATAATTATATCAATAACATTCAATCCCTGAGCCTTCAGCACACAATCAATAATTACCATGCCACTCCTAGTTACCCTCACAGATTTGACTGCTCCCACTTTCTTTTTCACAAACTTTCCCACGTCGTGTGGGTTACAAAAAACTCTGTTGTCCTTCATTACCGCTCTCTTTCCCACAAGAAAAGGAACCCGACTTCTCTTGCCTCACTTTCTTTACTATCTGACTACGACTGTCACTCGATACACTAGAAACACTCTTTCTTTTATTCTCCAGCCCTCTCAAATCTTCTATTTCAATTTTGCTCTCTGACTCTGCATCATGGTTCGACGCCATTTCCTCTCATCCCCCATTCTGTTTTACGTTATCGTCGTCAATGCTGCTACTACTAGCAGCTATAAACTTGTGTGTTATGGTTTAAAATCCTGTGCTATTCACTGGGTCAAGATCTACTTGTCGGCCAGGTCACAGAGAGTATATTTTAATGGCACTCAATCGAGCAGTAGGGCCCTGAACTGCGAGGTCCGGCAAGGGAGTTGTCCTGTTCTCTATTTTTACAAATGTTATGCCACATGCAATTAATAAGGCTAAGTTGGCAATGTATGCAGATGATTCAACTCTTTATTATGTGGCGCCCATATGTACAGAACTCAACCAGGTTCTGTCTAGCGAGCTGAACATTATGTACAGAGGTGTAGTGCTATCTGGAGAAGTGGGGGAGCGCACCTATATAAGGATGGAAACCCCCCCACACACACATGCCCTAGCTTATTGTGTCCTCTATAGACCTTATTCGCTAACCCCGGACAGCGCCATATTGTTGACATATTGTCCTGCAGCTGACAACTATAGTAACAGCCTTATTGTCGTTTCTGTTCCATTACAGAATAGCGATAGTGATGACAGCAATAAAAAACCCAGAGTTGTTGTTTGTATGCTGCCGTTAATGCATGTAATAATAAACAAAAGAAAAAATGAGGTGAACAGACTTTACTGTGAGGAGCTGTCAGAAAGTTTCACCTGTCTCTCCTAACTATCCACACATCTCCTGTGCTGCTGACGTATCCTCCGTCTCGCTCCCTTCACGTCTGTGGACGGTAGAGATAGAAACAAACCATGGGGACTTTATTGCTGCTTTATTGCATTACTACAGCCGTGTGTAACGCAAGTCACCATCCGAACACAATTGGAACGATACAGGTAACGCTAACGCTAGCTTCCTATAAACGCTGCTCTTACATAGCCTGTCACTTAAAGGAGAATTTCGTTTTTTTACACCACGGTCCTCATTGCCAGCTTAAAATATGATGTTTTACTCACCCAAATATGTTTGGTTTCATTCGGATGCCCACAGAAGATTTTGAGCTCGGAGTAGCATCCTCAAACAGGCTATAATGGGAGCAAACGGGGCAAGGTGCATGCGCTCTGTAAATAACACATTTTCTGTCACATCGCGGTTCATTATGGTTGTTAATATAATTATGAGAACATGAAATAGCTATCTAACTAACCTCTGCTGCCGAGTGACGACAGCCTGCTCTGTTTGCTGTCACACACACACACACACACACACACACACACACAAACACTCCTTGGAGAAGTGTGGGAGCGCCCCGCTCCCCCACATTCCCACAGCACTACACCTATGATTATATACAATTGGATAGAGACAAATAAACATACCGCTGCTGTCGTGCAGAAACCTTGTATCTCCAAAAAAGCTATTTTTCACAAGGAAGAAAAAACATTCACATTTTAATATACAGTATAATAGTAATAACAACATTAATAACCAGTAATATAACTAGGGTTGTCCCGATTTTTATGTATAAAAACAATGATAAAAACGTCACAAAACAAATATGGCAATTCTCACATTTCAGTCATCCAAATAAACAATCTGTCATTTATTTTATCATTGCAATTTGTCATATTCATCGTAAACACGAGCCCTCTTGCGCAGCAACACACACAGTTTTAACTTTAGTAGTGGGGAGTGAGCATTGATAAGAAGCGACAACTAATCTATTGCAACAGCGCACAAGAGATCGGCCATTTTGGGGCGCAACAAACCTCTGTGCTATTGTCCTGTTGTCTGCGGCGCCAAAATGGCCACGGTTCTATTGTCAATTGTCGCTTCTTTCCTTCCATACTCTTTGTTTAGTGTTCGACTAGCGACACATCAGAACGCGATAAAACATACAAAAACACATGTCCAACCATAACTAGATGGTCGCACAGTGGCTAAAACAGAAACAAGACGTAACGTTAGTTAGGGATCATGATTAAACTCACCTAGGAGTCGGACTAGGAAGAAAAGCCAGAAGTGTTCTGCACTGCCTGCCTGCATCAGTAAAGTTACCATAATGAACATGTCTTTTTGTTGTCTGCATTCCGTCTGTCTTGTGAATAAAATCTGTCGTTCCTCCATGTTGTCAGATGAAGTGGCCGGACTGCACTCGTCTCACAGATAAAGTTTCAATCATTTTAATCCACGCAGACTGTCCTCAGTGATGTTGTCTCACTTGTAAACAGAGCTGCACCCCGCCCCCATCTAGCTAGCATGCTTAATTCTATTGATGTGGCTCATTGGCCGAAACTCGAAACAATAGCAGACAGCCAGTGAAACGCCGCATGCAAATGAATACCAGCCCAGAGATAGCCAGAGAAGTCAGTGGGTCCCAAACATTTCTGGCTTCAGTACCCCCTTTCCCTGATTTCTGAATCAAAGTACCCCCTTTACCATAAGCTGTAAAGATATTTTATTTTGTTTACTTGGTTTAAAACCAATGCTGCACTAACTGAGTTGTGGTTGTGATAAAAGAGCCGTACAAAGATGTCATATTGGTTGGTTAAAATAAAAACACTTAAACACTTAGAACAGTGGTTCCCAACCTACGGTACGCGTACCGTAGGTGGTACTTGCGCCCCCTGCTGGTGGTACTTGGAAGGCTCTGTGGGAAAAAAAAAAAAATATATATATAGTTTTTGTGCAAAATCCATGGTGGTCATTAGTAGTAGTTTTCAAACATGTGAAAGTTAAATAATAATAATAATTATTAATATTATTGGCAGTGTTTCTCAAGGTAGGTGGTACTTGCGCCCCCCCTGCTGGTGGTACTTGATCCCTGGAATCCCAATGTTTAAATTATGAAATAAACCCAACTTTAAAATCAATTGTAAAACATGTTTATCTATCAAAATAATACTACGAATGAAAATAAACTTGTGATCATTGAAATTGAGGTTTATTTTGTTGTCTTGAGATTTAGAAACAAATATTTGTTTCTGACGGACACTATACCTGTTGCGCATGCACAATTACCTGCCCGCCCCGCATGGTTACACAAGTGGTGAACAAAGACGAGGAGGGATGCTAAAGTGGATCAAAACGGGAGGGAATCGTAAAAGAGCTGTAGTAGAGGAGAGCAGCAACGATGAAGCACAAGGAGGTGAAGACAGCAGTCAACCCAGCACAAGTGCAGCTGCTGCAGGTTGCACATAGGCTGCAGGTTAGAATAAATTTGCCTCCTGCGTGAACTGTGCATAGCTGAATAGACTGTATTTTAACGTCGGTCATATGGTGGTACTTGGAGAGCCAACTACTTTCTCAGGTGGTACTTGGTGTAAAAAGGTTGGGAACCACTGACTTAGAAGAACGGGGGGAAAAAGCATCCAAGTTGTCCCAACTTGTTGTCCCAACTATTTCTGCAATGCATTGCAGAAATATCGGATCGGGACTCGGTATCGGCAGATACTCAAAATCATATGACTCTGACTCGGACTTGGGGGCAAAAAAAGGTGATCGGGACATCCCTAAATATAACATCTTTCACTGGTCCAAAGTACCTAAAACTTTCACACGTTATTTTTTTGTACCCCCTAAATCCATTTATGGAATAAAAAGAAAATTGCCAAATTTGGAGATACAAGGTTTCCACCCGACAGAAGCGATACTTATATAAAAAAATAATGTGCACAATTTTAATAAATTAAAATTAGCACTAATGGGGATAAAAATCGGGGGGGGTATACAAAAACAAAACAAAAAAAACAATGCACAATTTGCCGTTCTAATTATAGATGATCACACAATCCTAAAATTAATTTACTTATAGAGGGTCAAATTATACAGCAAGTAAAAACAGTAAAACTGCTTCTCGCAGCAAACCTACTGGATAAATGTCAATTTTCTCAAATAATTGACCACTATAAAACCACCCATTACGCCTGAAGGCGTCTTGGCACTGGCTATGATGCGGCCACCTGCTCCTCCCCCGTGACTGCTGTCATGTCCGCGCCAATAGCCAATACAAATCACTCTCAAGCATCCAGCAACCATGCTGCTCCATAATGAAGGCAGCAAGGCTGGGTGTGTGAGAATCCTCTTTCTCACTCGTAAAACCTGGGTTGTAGAACAACCCCTACGTTTTACTTCGTTTCGAACTTCGGATTCTCAAACTCACAAACATGCTCTCCTGCCCCTCGTCGTCACTCACCTGGACCTGCACGACGAGGTCTTCCTGATCATAAATCGGATCGTACTGCAGGCTGCCCTCATTCACATCTTTTGGCACCGGGGAGTCGCCCCACTGTAGTGGGCGGGACTCCGATGAGCCTTGCGAGACGGCCTCCACGCCCCGCTGGGAGGGAGGCAGCATGCTCCGGGGCGTGAGGGAAAGCCCGGGGCGTGGCAGGCAGGCTGCTGGGAGGCAGTTCCCCACGGATGACAGCGGCCCAGTGGTGGCACGTCGTCATGATGAGGGCTGCACATTTACGGCAACAACACACCTTGCTAACAAGGGGAAGCTAGGCTAATAATAAAAGGTGAACCTCGCCTAAGCTAGCAAACTAGGTAATAGCAGTGACACTCCCCAGCTGGGGAGACAGCAATCAAGCTAGCTAGGGCTAGCGTAACAACCCAGCTAGTCAAGCCACGCAGCCGACTAGCTCACAAACTGCTACGGCTAGCAGTCAAACCACGAGAAAAAATACTCTTAGCTTTCGCAGCAGGTCCCGCCGTTCCATAGCGAAGAGAACCGGGTCGGGGAAACACGTCCCGCAGTCTCGTCCGCTGTCCTCGTGGATAGGTAGGGAAACAAGGGTGGATCGGGGCCGCTTCCATTTGGTCAACCGAGTACCGGCTTCGTCCCCCAGGCGGCGACGGCGAGCGCCGGCCCGCTTCCCTTTGGTCAACCGCACAGTAGACCGTAGGGCGCGTCACTCAAGCGGTCGCCGCCGGCCCCCCGTGCCGCCCCCTTTTCCGTTTGGTCGACCTCGGTCCGGCCGGTCAACTTTGTGCCTAAACGCCCCCCGAGACCCCCGGTGACCCCCCCCTGGCCCCGCCCCTTCCATTTGGTCAACCTCGGTCCGTTTGGTCAACTTTGTCCCCACACGCCCCACGAGACCCCCGGTGACCCGCCCCGGCCCCGCCCCTTCCATTCGGTCAACCTCGGTCCGTTTGGTCAACTTTGCGGTTGGCCAAATGAACACACTTCACCAAATGGACCGTTGACCAAATGGAATGACCGGCAGTTTGCGGGTGACCAAATGGTAGTGGTTTCCTGGGGATTAGCCCCCAAGGCCCCCATCCTTCTGGGGACTCATGACATAATCACCAGTGACATCACTGATGACATCACCACCAGTGGGGACTGATGACATCACTGATGAGGCTAATTGGAACATAGTTGACCAAATTGAACATACTTCACCAAATGGACCGTTGACCAAATGGAACGACCGGCAGTTTGCGGTTGACCAAATGGCAGTGGTTTCCTGGGGATGAGCCCCCCAGGCCCCCATCCGTCTGGGGACTCATGACATCATCACCAGTGACATCACTGATGACGTGATGTCACGTGATGGCCCTGAGGGAGTAGCCCTCAGGGCATGTGGGTGGGGCCAAGGGCGACATCCCCCGCCTCTCTGGTCTATTGCAGGTTTACCATCCCCCAACATAAAGCACACAAAGTTCCAGAGCTTTTAGCCTCTCTCGTCTATCACAAGATTACCCCTCCCCCACTTCCCCCACTTCAATTTGGTCAACTCCAGTCCGTTTGGACAACTATGTCTAGAAAGGCTTCCATTGGGGGGGGGTTGACTCCCACTGGCTCCGCTCACTTCCGTTTGGTCAACTCCAGTCCGTTTGGACAACTTTGTCCCAGACAGCTCAATTGACCAAATGGAAGTGGGCGGGGCAAGAGGGGGTCGTCCCCCGCCCTCCGTCGGGGATAGTTGACCAAATTGAACATACTTCACCAAATGCCCCGTTGACCAAATGGAACGACCGGCAGTTTGCGGTTGACCAAATGGCAGTGGTTTCTTGGGGATGACTCCCCCAGGCCCCCATCAGTCTGGGGACTCATGACATCATCACCAGTGACATCACTGATGACATCACCACCAGCGGGGACTGATGACATCACTGATGATGACATCACACATCACTGCAGCCCGCCAGGGGTGCACCGAAGTCTGGGCAGAGAGAGGCTCTTGTCCTGGGTAATGGATGGGTGGTGGTAGGGGGTGGCTGGCATGGGTATCTGCGGCCAGGAGAGAGGCACCCTAGGCTGGGTGAGTGGCTGAGGTTGGCTGCCTGGAGCAAGTGAAAAATGTGGAAATTGGATAACTAGAGGCAAATCCAGGCCTGTCCCTAAGGCCAAGTCTTACTGTTTCATTCTGAAACGGTAAAAGCGATTGGCACCAAACAACACAAATCTACTCATATGGTGCCCATCTACAACATATTAAAAGGGCGGAGCGCTACTATGTTCAGAATACCTTTTTTTATGATGATTATTATGACATAATAAAAAAAGTTGTAATTTTTTTGTGTTTTTGGGTATATGTGTAACCACTCTATTTAGTGTAGAATTTGACGAGAAATCCAACGAGACCACTCCCGCGTCGATCCGGGCACCAGAAGTGGTCGAAACGGAGTTTCTAAGCGAGTTTATAAGTTCTAGGAGTTATAAGCGATTGTTTTTTCAACGTTTTTAAAAGATCGCTCCTCCCCCCTGCCTAGGGGGAGGGGACCCCCGGTCCCATTTTCACAGGGTGTACTCTCCTATAGGGGGGCTACAAGCTGGAACCGAAATTGGAGCGCCACGCCCACCGGGGGAGTTAATTGATAGCGAGGACTTCAAACTGATGGAAGCTGTTAGGGTTGTATAGCCTGAGAGGATAGCCAAGGGATTGTGGAAGTTGGGAAAAAGTTGAGTTAGACACTTATTCATATGTGAAATTGGACAAGGAATCCAACGCAAGTGGTCTCAAGTATATGCGGCTTTTCAATGGCGAGATATGAGCAATTAACCATTTTGGACCATGCCATCAGGTCGACTTTTGCAAAATATATACCATTTGGTTTACTTACTATCTAAATTGGTCTCAGAAGGGTGGGGGGTGACGCCCCTTGGCCTCGCCCATTTCCATTTAAGGTTATTATTGTATTGTGCCAAGGGCCAACATCACCCGCCATGGGGCGGGGCCAAGGAAGGCGTCGCCCGCCCCCTTAGCCTGGTTATAGGCAGATAAAACAATGCTTTTTGCCAGCCATTTTGGAATCGCTTAACTTAATGACACCACATTGTACACACTAGTGTACAGGTGTATTCTCAACACATGTGCAAAAGATGAAGTCGTCTGGGCATTGTGAGCCCGTGTTATCTTAAAAAAGCAAAGCTATTTGCCGTCCATTTTGGTTTCGCTGCACGATATGACACCACATCCCCCAGACTAGTTGAGAACATTCCCCTGAACACGTGTGCAAAAGGTTTGGCCATTGTATCCAGCGCGGCCAATGTTATGGTTAAAAATGTGTTTTCGGGCCTTCAGACTTCAGTGAAACAACACTATTTGGCCGCCATTTTGAAACGCTGAATGTGAGCGCTCTCATCTTCTAGTATGTTATAGGTGGAGGCCATGCGAGTACATGTGGTTGATTTGGTGCAGATCCCAGTCAGGGTTTCAAAATGGCAGCCAAAGAGCGAATCACTATTAAGCACACTTGGCTGCAAAACCCAGGCTGGGACCCTCACTGCCTGGAGGTCCCTTGGGAGACGCAGGAATCCATAGGACAGCTCACACAAGGCTGTAACCTTCAAATTTGTCAAATTGACCATATTTGAGGGCGTGGAGACAGGCTTGCTGTAAGGTCGAAGGTCAAATGCTATGTCCAATCTAATCAAAGCTTCCTTCTGAACGTGCCAGCGCTCTGATCTTCTAGTATGTTATAGGTGGCGGCCATGCGAGTACATGTGGTTGATTTGGTGCAATGTTCCTTTGATCAAGCTCTGCTCCGGGTTCCTCTCAGCCCCTATACCCGTCAGAGGACCTGAGAATGTTAGTCCAATGTCAGCAAAACTTTTTCTGAACATGGTAGCGCTCCAATCTTGGAATATGTTGTATATGGCCCACATATGAGTAGATCTGTCTTGTTTGGTGGCAATCGCTTTTACCGTTTCAAGATGGTGGGCGCTGGAACATACACAGTTGTGCCAAAGAGAAATGGCCGCCATTCAACCAAAAATGGAGGAAATGACTTGAAACTTGAGAAAACACACTATTTCTATTCATATATTTAGAATGTAGTCAAATTTAACATCCAACCTGTCTTGGTTCCATTTGGCCTACTCAGAGATGGGCGAAAATACATCATAAAGTATTTTGATACAAATTACAAATACTTGCTCAAAAAATGTATCACAATACAAATACAAAATACCTGTCTGAAAATGTATTACAAATACGTATTTTGTATTTTGAAAATACATGAAAATACATTTTATAAAAACTTATAAAGAGCTGCAACAATTAGTCAATTCATAGATGAATTGCCAAATATTAAATTAATTGCCTATTTTGATGATCTATTAATCATTTAGAGACATTTCTTTACGGAAAATGTCCTAATTCTCTGATTTCAGCTATTCAAAAGTGAAATTTTCTGGTTTCCTTAGACAGTAAATCCTCTCTTTAGTCCTCTGTCACAGTATGTGTACTCCCTAACACACTGCAGTTCTTCCATTTTAGTTTTAGTTGTTTTTCAGTAGAACTAATTTCTCCTTCAGCTCAGCTGTTAATCACCTTCTGTGAGGGCTTTTGACTTAAAGGCAGCATTTCTGCATGTTAACCTCAAGTTTTGGAACTTTGACTATGTTTAGCCATAGATATCTGACATCATAACACAATATATAAATAACTGAAATAGGTAAAAGGCATAGTAGGTCCCCTTTAAACAACTTCACATTCACCACCATGTCAGTAACTTGTCGTCACAGTATTTATTTAACGTGCAAACATATTTATACAACTAGAAAAGGTTACATATCAGGAATTGAATGCCCTGATGCACATCCTGTCTAAGGTTGTGAAATTGTGAATCGGTGAGAGGAACGATGAGAAACTGCATCTCAAACAAAAAAGGCCTTCCATGAAATTGGACTCTTGTTCAAATCCTTACATCCTTAAAATGACTTCCCCTCCTTCTGCTTCATAAACAAAATCCAAAACAACCTGGCTATCTAGAACATAATTAGTAAAGAACAATCACTCACTGAATACAACTTTCCACTATCAGCAGTGGTAACACCATTCTAGTGTCAAAATCTGCACAGCCATCATTATGCACAGCGAAGCTCAGACATCCTTGTAGCAACAGAAAGACATTTTTGATTTTCATTAGGGTACTTTGGTGTTCAGTTATAGTTTTTCAGTATAACTAATTTCTCCATCTATTCAAATCAGGTTTATGACAGTTAGTTGTTTTTCAGTACAACTAATTTCTCCTATTCAAATCAGGTTTCAGTTTAGTTCAGTTAGGTTTTTTTCAGTACAACTTATTTCTCAATCTATTCATATCAGGTTTTAGTATAGTTCAGTTAGTTTTTTTTTTCCAGTACAACTTATTTCTTCAGCTATTCACATCAGGTTTCAGTTTAGTTCAGTTAGTTAGTTTTTCAATACAACTTCTTTCTCAATCTATTCTGAATCATATCAGCTTTCAGTTTAGTTCAGTTAGTTGTTTTTCAGTACAACTTATTTCTCTATCTATTCTGAATCATATCAGGTTTCAGTTTAGTTCAGTTAGTTGTTTTTTCAACTTATTTCTCCATCTATTCATATCAGGTTTCAGTTTAGTTCACTTAGTTGTTTTTAGTACAACTAATTTCTCCATCTTTTCACATCAGGTTTCAGTTCAGTTAGTTGTTTTTCAATACACCTTATTTCTCCATCTTTTCATATCAGCTTTCAGTTCAGTTTAGTTCACTTAGTTGTTTTTAGTACAACTAATTTCTCCTATTCAAATCAGGTTTCAGTTCAGTCCAGTTAGTTGTTTTTTAGTACAAGTAATTTCTCTGTTTATTCATATCAGGTTTCAGTTTAGTTCACTTAGTTGTTTTTAGTACAACTAATTTCTCCATCTTTAGTTTAAACCTGTGTCAATGTTTACATGTGTCAATTTGAGAATAAAAAGAAAAATGTATTTTATGTATTTGAAATACACAAAATACAAGATCTGAAAGTATCTTGATACAAATTACATCTCATTTTTCTCTGCCCAGCCAAATACAAATTACAAAATACAAAAAAGTAGTTGAAATACGTATTTCAAATACAAGTATTTCAAATACTGCCCATCTCTGGGCCTACTGTAGTCCATTTGGTCTACAAAATAAAGTAAATGATTTTTAGCTCATTGTATGGCTTCAATAAAGTACAGCACAAATATTTTGAAATTGTTTAATGTGTGATTAAAAACCCTTGAAACTTGTGTGCCATTTGTGTGTACCCGTTGCGCATCTTCATGCAGAGAGACATAGTCTTGACTCTTGCCTGGCACAGAAGAGAGCCCAATCCACCGGTCGTTAATTAAGGAAGTCGTTAATTAAGGGAGCTTGCTGCCATCAAGAGAGCAGTTGGCAGTCTCTTTGCTGTCTGATATCCAGGGTCCCCTACCATAAGCATTTATTGCTTCTTTGGGGTCTCCCTTTCATGTCTACTGCACTCAACTGTCAATCTCCATGTTGCCTTTTGTTGCATGAATAACATACAACAGTTTGGATGCGCCCCCCCCCCCCCCCCACACACACACACTTCCATTTGGTCAACTCCAGTCCGTTTGGACAACTATGTCTAGAAAGGCTTCCATTGGGGGAGGGGTTGACTCCCACTGGCTCCGCCCACTTCCGTTTGGTCAACTCCAGTCCATTTGGACAACTTTGTCCCAGACAGCTCAATTGACCAAATAGAAGTGGGCGGGGCCCTCCGGGGGCGTTTCGGTACAAAGTCGACCAAACGGACTGGAGTTGACCAAATGGAAGTGGGCGGGGCCAGAGAGCTAGAGACACTGTTTGAATCATTATAGCGGGATGAGGAATGGTGAAAATTCCATTCTATATCACTCGTCCTGGACTACAACAATGGGCTACTGATCAAGCCACAGGCAGGCAGCCATACTCGCAGAATCCCGGCGAAATACATCACTTACTGAATAATGAATGCACTCTGAACATTCCTCAAGCCAGGGCCGCTGGAAGTCATTTTAAGCACGGGGTGCTGCAAGCAAGGGAGTTTTGGTGGCACCAAAACGGTTGCGGGTGCCACAGATAATTTTTTTTTATTTTTTTATGTTTGGATGTTTTTTATCCATACTTAGAGGAATATCTCATTTTAAATTAACATTAGGATTATACTATTGTGATGTGATTATTCAGTATTTTCTCCTTTTCTCACTCACTTTGATGTCACCACCTTCTCTCCCTTTAGGTCGTTTTACACTACAACAGACAGCAAGGCAGAAACACTGAACTTATTATTATATTTTATCTTATTATTATAAACCAAACATAAAAAATAACGTCTCCACCCTCTTTGCTTTGCTCATATTCTTCAACTAAACCCAAAAAACACATTTTAATCATATATATATATATATATATATATATATATATATATATATATTTTTTTTTTATTTTTTTTTTTTTATTGACACTGCAATTCCAATACAAAACAGCAGAGGGTGCTGCAGCACCCTCACTTCCCATGGCCCTGCCTCAAGCTGTCTGCCTGCCTGTCTGTCTTCAGGAGGATATCTCCTGTCTGATGACTGAGTTCCAGACCCACAGACGTAAACTGGAGGAGCAGATCTGCAAAATGGCCTACAACAAATCCAGGATCACTGTAGGTGACTTAAACTTCAGTCTGGAACCTGAATCCCTCACAGTCACAGACCTAATGTATCTCATATGTATCACATACGGCCCTATCTTCGTACGGCACTATCGTTTGCGCTGCCGTTTGCGCACATCTTATTGCTATTTTCCCTGCGCCTTAAGCTATCGTCTGCCTCCACCATCCAGTTTTGCGCTGGGATCTAAGCGCAGAGACAGGTGTAGGCATGTTCCAGGCCCGTGGGCCTCTAGCCTATCTCTTCCTCCTGCAAGTGTCATTTTGCGCTCTGGCGAAGATACTGTCGCTATGTTCTGAGGGTAAACAGAGGTTTGGGTGTTCCCTGTGCCAAAATAGGCGTTCCAGCGCAATGTGTTAGAAAAAAAGGCCTTGGGTGCCCTCAATTTTAACACCACCAAATGGTCTTAGCGCAAAAAAAAACTCTACGCCAGGCGTACGCCTGAGCGCACACAGTATTCTCCGAGCAGTGCAGGAAATCCTCGCTTGGATAGGCCTACATTATGCAGGGCTCGCGCGTGGATACACTTCCCTCCTCAGAATGCCAGTTCGATTTTCAACTAACCTACACTGGAGAAAAAAACACACCTTGATTTAAAAATTAGAATTTGTTTGTCATGGTTTTGTGCCAAAAAAGTCATTTGCGGTTTGAATTGGATTACCAGGGGAACGAGGGTCTGGCGGGGCGAGAGTCTGTGTGGAGCGTGGGGAGGGGTGCTTTTAAGTGTTCGGCTAGTGTGCCGGGTCCTGGAGGGGGGTCTCCCCGGAGAAGGTGTGAGCTGGGTAGGCAGGCCGGGTGGGTCGGTGCACAGGGTGGGTAGAGAGGCACTGAGGCAGTGCTGTGCACGGTCGCGCGGATCGACCGGCCAGTAGGCTATACAGTAACCTCTCTCCCTGCAATTGCACCATCCAACAATAGCTTAACCCGAGTGTACAATTCTGGTATAGGCTATTGAAATAGTCTAGAATTAAAATCTCACACATCCCTACCCTATTAAAGAAAATAATATTTTTAAATGTCTATTTTATACGAAACGACTAATTAATAGGCTACTAATTACAAAAGCATCAATTTTCGTTACGAATCCGAACTGGTTCATCCTCCAATTATCTCCCTCTCTTGTTCTCTCCCCCCTCTCTCTCTCTCTGACTCTCTCCCACTCTCTTTTCTCTCTCTCTCTCTCACTCTGTCACTCTGCTTGCACTGAGCAAGAGAGAAGCTGCTGTCACAGACGTGATGGCGGTGACGCTGTGTACGGCAACCATTTTAGGGCCTCCTCCTCCGTCAGAGTATCGGCTATCATTCCTCAGTCTAAGCGTTTTCAGTTCTTGTGTCTCCTAGTAAACCATATCAAGTGTGCTCTGAAACACCTTCAGTCCTCACACGAAAACGCTGTCATTCTTCCTGCATTACTGTTTCACTCCTCACACGGTGTCCACCCGCTATGCCGACCACCTGCAATGCCGACCTTAGGTTTAGACGTGGGGGGTGGGAGAGGTTAGGTTTTGGGTTAGGGTCTGGGGGAGGTTAGGTTTAGGCGTGGGGGGTGGGAGAGGTTAGGTTTGGGGTTAGGGTCTGGGGGAGGTTAGGTTTAGGCATGGGGGCAGGTTAGGTTTGGCGTGGGGGCTGGGAGAGGTTAGCTCCACCGACACGCTGCACGCCGCCTCGTTCAGCTGGTTCTGCTTGTGGGCTATCGGCATTGCGACCTGTCGGCACTGCGGCCTGTCGCCACATAGACGCGGCACTGCTCACACGTCAGTCATCGCACAATACGGCGTCACTCATCAGTCCTCAGTCATCAGTCCTCACTCATCAGTCATCACTTGTCAGTCATCAGTCCTCACTCGCCAGTCATCACTCGTCAGTCAGCAGTCAGTCATCAGTCCTCACTCGTCAGTCATCACTCGTCAGTCATCAGTCCTCACTCGTCAGTCATCAGTCCTCACTCGTCAGTCATCAGTCCTCACTCGTCAGTCCTCACTCGGCAGTCATCACTCCTCAAGTCTCACACGAAAACATTGTCATTCATCCTGCAACGTGCCTCACTTATCACTCAAACTAGCTGTCAGTCATCACTCCTCACGTCTCACACGAAAACGCTATCATTTCTCCTGCAACATGCCTCAGTTATCACTCAAACTAGCTGTCAGTCATCACTAGGGTTGCCACCTTTCATGTAGAAAAATAAGGGACACCCCCCGCAGCAGGGGCCCGCCGCTCCTCGGGGCCACGACCACCAGGGCCGAGGGCGGGGTGGGGCGCCAGTGGTAGTAAATCATAACTTAGATTGTTTCAAAAAAGCATTTAGATTGATACTTGAAGCTTGTAGTGCTTAATTAACAATGAACTAATAGATAGCTTTTCAGCTATAAACTCCTAACTAAATGGTTAGCCTATATTTGAGAAAAATATATTTGGTTAAAAATATTTACTTTCTCTGCGAACACTTTTTTAGTTAACTTTTTGTCTGTTAATGCATTAGTAGCCTATTGAAGAATGCATTTTTCCAGATTGGTTGAGCATACTATGAGAGTTGTTTACTTTCCTCTCATGTGCACTATATTGATTAATGTAGATTAATGTGTATGTATTTGACTGTAAAACTCCCAAATCACATCATAATAATGTAGCCTAGAGAAGCACCTCAGCAGCCAAGATTGATAGCAGACAGTACATCTATTTATTTCCTAGTAGCCTAAATACAACTGGATGGGAAATCTAATTGATCAGATTCTGATCAATCAGCACATGATGTCCAGAAGGAATTAAAAAGCTGTGATTACTACTGTATCAGCCTCGGGAGTTGCTTGTGGGACACTGCAGTGTGTCCTCCTGACATGACGTGAATGTTGTTCTCCTGACTGAGACATGCTGCTGTCTAACGTGACGTCTGCAGGGGCCACCATGCACCACCACAGAAAACACATGCTTTGCAGTTGGCTAAGTCAAATCTGACGCTCTAAGCTGCGCTCAACAACGTGTTAAACTCACCTCTGTTCACCAGCCTCCTGTCACTCCTGGCTCAGTTCGGGTTTGTGCCGTTTTGCGATCTGGAAGCATTACTACGCACTGACTACCGTATTTACGAACGCACTCTTTCATCTTCGCTAATCCTGTCAAACCAAGTGTTTCTTCCCATTCACATCTGTATTTCAGAAACTTGGAAGAGTTTTCATTGGAAGTGGTGGAGTTGGGGCAGCCATTTCCCACCAGCATTGTGCGAAGACCCGCCCCATCCCTGTTCTCTGATGCTCAGACCCGATCAAAGCCAATCAGCGAGCAGAGGCTCAGCCTGACCGTGACTGATGCCTATAACTAACCAATCTACCAACAAAGGCAGCAGTATTAGCCAACCAGATGCAGAGTAGGGTGGGTTTTCATCACACAATGCGGGTGGGATGAAAATACGGAACAAACCCCGTCCCGTATCGGTTCAAAACGGGACGCATGATTTCACTGTCAGATAAGGGACAATTCCGTATTTTAAGGGACGGGTGGCAACTCTAGTCATCACTCCTCACATCTCACATGAAAGCGCTGTCATTCATTGTTTTTTGTTGTTGTTCCGTGTGTGATGGGGAAACCGCAAGAACGCCTCCGTGAATTGAGCAACAATTTTTTACAACTTCACTTCCGGTTGAGTGATTTTGCCTTCAAAATAAAGGCGCAAGTTTTTTAATTTACAATATAGATTTAAGTAGTAATCTATGAGACCCAACAGAATTAACATAGTAACACTAAGAGGAACATCTAGTTTAATGTTTGATGACAATAGAATAGACCATATATATATATATATATATATATATATATATATATATATATATATATATATATATATATATATATATATAATTATATATATATACATACCATATTGCGGTATACTGAGGCATGTTGCAGGAGTAATGATAGCGTTTTCGTGTGAGACGTGAGGAGTGATGACTGACAGCTAGTTTGAGTGATAAGTGAGGCACGTTGCAGGAGAAATGATAGCATTTTCGTGTGAGGCGTGAGGAGTGATGACTGACAGCTAGTTTGAGTGATAAGTGAGGCACGTTGCAGGAGGAATGACAACGTTTTCATGTGAGACGTGAGGAGTGATGACTGACGAGTGAGGACTGACGAGTGATGACTGACGAGTGAGGACTGATGACTGACGAGCGAGGACTGATGACTGAGGACTGATGACTGACGAGTGACGCCGTATTGTGCGATGACTGACGTGTGAGGAGTGAAACAGTAATGCAGGAAGAATGACAGCGTTTTCGTGTGAGGGCTGAAGGTGTTTCAGAGCACACTTGATATGGTTTACTAGGAGACACAAGAACTGACAACGCTTAGACTGAGGAATGATAGCCAATACTCTGACAGAGGAGGATGCCCTAAAATGGTTGCCGTAGCTGTGGCTTTTAAGGGGAGTGATCTCACCTTGTGAATCCTGTTATGGGCATAAACACGCCTATGGAGCTTTGCGCCGAGATGACGTGAAGCGCAGCGGCCCAACACGCCCACAATTAGGGCTTTGCGCGCCGCTATTCCAGTGCAAAACGGGCGCTAAACGCAAAATTACCGCCGTTGCGAAGATAGGGCCCCTAGCCTTATTATTAACAACAACAATTATTACCATTATTATTATTTGATATTATTACATGGAGAAATCCCATCTCATGAATGTATTTGCAGCCCAGTCTTCAGAATAAAATGTTGGCATGTTAGGTTTCTGCAAACCACCGATGGGTTGAATCTCAAAGTTTCTGAACCAAAGTTGGACTGGTCCAGCAGTCTGGCATCTCCGTTGGGAGGCTCAGTCAATCAGACATTTGAATCCGGCGAGTAGGGGGCGACAGGGTGAGCCTCATGCTGTTGCTGGCCAGATTCAGACCAAGGCTGCTCTCTGTCTAATCAGAACGAGTCAGACGTGCTGAAGTGGGTGGTGCGTAAGGAATTTGGTGATCTGCGGCGCTGCCTGGAGCTGGAGGAGGCAGGGTTTATGCAGCGGGTGGAGAGTTCGGCCGCCGCCCTCATCTCCTCCCTCCAGAACCAGACCGACCATCTGAACCAGAACCTCACCCGCCTACAGGACGCTCACAGCACCCTGCATGACCTCAGCAACGAGGGCCACCTCGACTTCATCATGGTATCTCCACTTGCCATATTTCCCCTAATATTGGCCAGGGGCTTTATTTACATGAACTGAACAGGGTACCAGGGCTTTTTTGGAAGCAGGCTTATATTAAAGACATGCCTTTATTTCCACTTTCCTGTTTGATAAATATATTTGCTCATATTTCATTATGAAGCCTCTTGTTTTTTTATTTGCTTCTATTGGGCAATGCATTACCGATCATTACGATAATCGACAACGGCATGCTCCAGAGACTTCCGACGGCCAAGCTATCTTATAGTATACTGCCATCTTGTGTCACTTGTATGTTACTACAAACTACAGTTACAATATATAGAGGCACCTGGGGCCTCATGTATCAAAAACTGCCCAGCTTTCATACTGATATTTGGCTTACTCACAAAATTAGAAAAGTACGTATGCACAGAAACCGCCACATGTATCAAAGGTCACACCATGTTCTGTGCACCTTTCCTTCATATACATCCCAATCAATGTGAATTTGAGCGCACGTGCACGAGCCTCTCACGTGAATTAACTATGCAAATAACTCACACCCCCAGAGTTTTTGTAAATTAAAGTAAAATTGAACAATTGAACTCATTCAATTATTAAAATCGCATAAACAAACACATTTACTTTCCAAAAGTAATAAAAGTTATTAACGTTTGTGAAGATTATCCTGCTGAACCCAAATTCGCGCTCCCAGAAACTTTTGATAATCACAGACCTTATTTTATGCATTTAAGTGAAATCCCCATTCTAAAACCCCATTCACTTTTCCTCTGGCGAACCAGGAAGTATACTTCCAGACTCATTCCTGTGGTGCTCTATAGACCCTTTTACGGTGGACGTCACAGGGTTAGTTGTGCACGCATCACAGTATGCAAACCTCCGCGGAACTCAAGCCAAAACAAGAGAGACCCCAGGAATACAGGAAAAAGACGTCTTGTGCCATATGCGTATAGACATGCGCTCGACATGCCCACTACGAATATGACGATGTCCGACACTTTGGCGATGTTTGGATCCTAGACCCATCCTGACAGTGAGTACGGGTCAAGAAACCTCACCCCATTGAAAGAGTTAGCTTATTTGTGTAAGGTAACCTGTCTGTTGCTGGCAAAGCTTTAAAATACGTGGAGGAGGCATCAGGATCTTTCATATTTCTATGACAGTTGAACCGCTATTTGTAACTTTCTGCAATGAGTTCGGCTCCACCCACCAAATACGTCATCACTGTTTACAAACAGTAAAAGGGTCTATAGAGACACTGCATGAAATAGACCACCCCCATCATTGGGGAAAGCTCTCCATTCACTTCCATACACCAGCGTCATTTTCCTTGAATTAAACATGGCTAAAAGCTGTTGGGCCCTATCTTGGTACAGCCGATATCCCCTATTTGCGCACCTGTTTGCGCGTGCCTTGAGGCAGGGAAGATAGCAGTCTGCCTTGCGCAGGTGTCCATGTGTTATGCCGAGTTTTGCACCCCCGCCCGGCAGCAGCTAAACACATCCCCACCTCATGGGAGCATATTGTAATGATTTGTAAAGAAATTTAACTGTTTAAAAGTGATATACTGTAAATGTCTGGGTAGACGTGACCTCCCTGTTTTCTAAGTTAAAACAGCCCCGAAATATGGTGGGGATGCAATTCTCGGCGGGGATACGGAAACGTTCACTTCACCTGCCGCAGGCGCAAATTAGAGCCGTGCCAAATCATCTGCGCCCCCAAAAGGCCTGCGCAAACGGGATTTGGGTAGTCTTAACTACCAGAATTATTCACAGGTGTGGCCAGGCATTGCTGAGCATTACATCAATCAAAATCGATCAGATTCCCGTCTCGCGATCGCCATTTGCGCGAGGCATGCAATATGCTGTAATTCTCTCCATTCATAATAGAGTGGACTCACTCGTGAGTCGTGCCGAGGACAAAGAGAGATGGAGAGAGCTTGTGAAAGATCGGCTGTGGTGCCAACGACCCTCCGGGTTATGGGATAGCCTATTGCAAGTAGGCTACAATGTACAAGTTTTCTCAATTCATTTACCATAACCCCTCCTTGCGATGTGATAAACGTTTCTCAGTGAATTATAGTTGATTGCCTCACCGCATAATCTGCTGGTTCCCCAATTTTAGCAGCAGAATTTGATGTCCTGGGGTAGCACGTCTGTGCGTAATGACGTTTCTGCGCTGCACAGCGCGGAGATTATGGTGCGATCAAGCGCAGTGAGTGTTTTAGCGCCTGGAGCGCAGCTAAGAGGTGCTTTTCAAAGCTCTTAGTGCAAAGTAATTGTGCGCTGCTGACGATAATGCAGACTGGCAGACCAATAATCCCCCACTCCATCAAGCCGACAGGGCGCCATGTGGGGGGTCTGAGCAGACTGCCGCGACAATGAACACGTCCGAGAGGGCAAGCTGCCCGACCCAAACAATGACAACGGTGTGCCCATATGGGGCGGCCGCCTGAATGCTGGGGCTTGCATCCCTGGGCCTTAGCGATGGATGCCCTACCATAGGGTGTGGCCTTGCACGGGTCTAGGGGCCTTGCCCTCCAGTCCCTCAGGAATGCTGAAGTCACCTTTCCATGGTACGGCTGTTACAAAGGTTCCGTCAGGTGTCAAGGGGCCTGATCCAGGGCCAATCAGGCCAGCCGGTTTCATGGAGCTACCGTAAATATTATTATTATATGTCACACAGCGATGACATCATCGCATATTGTTTGATGCATACTTTGATGCTGGTATGGTGTTGCAAATAGGGGGCGGCATAATTTGTTCTCGCCTAGAGCGGCATAAAGGCACGTGCTGGCCCTGGTGATGACACATACAGTAGCTCCCTCCAGGTTGTAGGGCCCACAACGTCCTTATCCAAGACTGTTTAGGGCTTTAAAAGCAAATAAAATAATTTTAAAATTAATCCTAAAATGTACAGGCAGCCAGTGGAGTGAGGCTAAAATGGGTGAAATGTGATCATGCTTACGTGTGTCAGTTAAAAGAGGTGCAGCAGCGTTCTGTACCAGCTGCAGACGAGCAAACGGAGGACCCACTAACCTCCATATAAAGTGCATTAAAGTCATCCAGCTGCGTGGTAACAAAGGCATAGATTCCTGCATAGATTCCTGCTTCAAAGTACTGCCTCTGAAGAATTGGCTTAATTTTGACCAGCTGTCTCAACTGAAAAAACGTTAGGGTTGTACTACAACCCGGGTTTTACGAGTGAGAACGAGAGCTCTTACTCTAGTGCCTAGTTCGCTGCACACGCAGCCCTATGGAAGACTGTCATTTTGCTCCGAAAAATTACTTTACATTAAAACCGACCACCCACCCGTAGGTGGCGTGGTGCCCCCCTGGGGCTGACGTGGCCACCACGTGACTACGTCACGTCCTGTCAGCCCAGGGGACGCCACTCTTCGCTTCTTCCAGCCAGTGAGAGGATGTGTCTTCTAAAGCTCCGTTGTTAGCTCAAAGTTAGCACTCTAACATAGCTCTAGAAAATAGGCTCGTTCCATCTAAACTGCCCACCTTGAGAGGTTTACGTGGACGAGGTAAAGCAGGCTTCAGGGACCCGAACCTGTTCTCTTCACCAGCGGCGTTGGATCAAGTCATCTAAAGCTAAGAGTGTCTTCTTACAGTTAACACCTGTTTTATAGCTACCGCCGTGTAGCTGTGTGAAACATTCCCCGGCTGGGGTAGCGTTTATCGGCTTGAGGGCTGACTAAGGTCCGCGCTCAAAACTGTTTAGGCTAGGTTGCATATGTGCGAATAGCTTGTTACTGTATAGCACTAGAACAATAGGCTAATTAGCAGGCTGCGTCCCCAGACAGGGTAACGCACCCAGTATTGTGGCAGATAGCTAGCGTGCACACGTGCAGTTAGTGTCTGTGTGCTAAGTACTTTAGGCGCCAGCTACCTCTGTGTAGGGCGTGCACGTTACTCCGGCTGGAGTAACGTTAAGCGAGAGTAGTAGCTAGAAGCCATGCTCTTCAGTTAGCTAGATAGCTAGCTTGCTCCCGTGCAGCCAGTATCTAGCGTCTCGTTCTCACTCGTAAAACCCGGGTTGTAGTACAACCCTAACGTTTTACTTCGTTTCGAACTCAAGCTCTCACTCTAGTGCCAAATTCAACCGCCCTTGCTGCCGGGAGCACCCCACAGGGCGACCCGAAAGGCATTGGTGAACCATGGCCGTATGGCAACGTTCATGCCTGACCGTCTGACATATTAGAGTGGCAACGATACTACTTCCTTGCCACCGACAGTACCGCGTGCGCGAACCGTGAACCGGACACGTCGAGACTGTAGTACCTAACAAACGTGTGATGAGAGGACCATGAGGCCGCGGCACACATGTCCTGCACCGAAACACCACGCAACAACGCAGAGGATGTCGCAACACCCCACGTAGAATGCGCCTTGATACCCTCCGGGGGTATCTTACCCACGGCAGAGTATGCCAAAGCGATCGCCTCCACTATCCAGTGTGATAAGCGATCCTCGGAAAGGGGCCCACGCTGGGCCTTCTGCTCAAAGCAGACCAACAACTGGTTTGGAGTGCGTAATGAATGCGTCCTGGCCACATAGGCCGAGAGCGCCCTTACTGGGCACAGCATGTGCAAGCGTCTCTCCTCACCCGAACTGAACGGCGGGGGACAGAATGCTGATAAGTCTATGACCATAGACCTAAAGCTGGCATTAATGTTCTTAGGTTGGTAAGCCGGGTTAGGTCGCAACGTAACCCTGCGCCCATCATTCCCAAAAACCATACACAGGCCTGCTGCACCGAGAGGGCAATCAGGTCACCAACTAACTTTCCTGACGACAAGGCCAGCAGCAGCGCGGTCTTTAAAGACAGAACCTTTAAATCGGCGGAGTCCAAGGGCTCAAACGGATGACCCGTTAGCCCGTCCAGCACCGTAACTGCTCCTGGCCTGCCCCCCGGAGGAAAGGACAAAGCCATGGGTTAAATGCAGAGGACAAATTTCACCGGCCACCGTCAGCATGTGTGTGTTGTGGCCCTCCGTGCATGTGTTGATTGTAATCGTGTGACAATAAAGACGGGCTTGTCCGTCTGAAATCGTGTTTTTTTTTTTTTAATCGTGTAACCAGGTCCGATTTGGGAAAAACGCATCGCGACGGCGGGCGCAGTTTACCCCTTCATGAAGAGCGAGACCAAAGGGCACGCCCCCACGGGGCTCCCTTCAATTCCCATGTGGCAAGCAGAAATCGCAGCTACGTACACCTTAAGCGACTGCGGGGACTGACCCGCGTCAAGTAGGCTCTGAAGGAAACAGAGAACTGGTCGCACACAGCAGTTCACTGGATCCACGCCCTTACTCGCGCACCAACGCGAAAAGACCGGCCACTTGTACGTGTACTGAGTGCGGGTCGAAGCAGCCCTAGCACTCTGCATAGTGCATACCACATTATCGGGCAAGCCCTGGGCTAGCAACTGGTCCCGTTCAGGAGCCAGACTGCTAGCTTCCACCCGCCTGGGGAGGGGTGGAACACCTCCCCCTCTGCCCGGGATAGGAGATCGGCCCGTAGCGGCAACGCCCAGGGCGGATCTTGCGCCAGGAAGACCAGGTCCGCAAACCATGCCTGCCTGGGCCAAAATGGACTAAAACGAGCCGGAGGCGCTGTTCCCTCACCCTGTCCAACACCTGACGGATCAGGGGGGTCGGGGGAAATGCATAGAGCCCCTCCCTCGGCCACGCGTGCGCTAGCGCGTCGTGACCTAACGGGGGCTGTCCTCCTGAATCGAGAACCACAGTGGGCAGTGTGTCGCGCGCCGCGATGCGAAGAGATCGACGCGGGCGCGACCAAACCTGGCCCAAACCTGTTCCATCACCCGAGGGTGGAGGCACCACTCCGTATAACGGGGATTGCCTCGAGACAGCAGGTCGGCCCCGTAATTCAGCCATCCCGGCAGATAGACCGCTGACACTGAAAGGAGACGGGGATACGCCCACAGGTGAATCCCCGCTATGGTTCAGCGGCCCCGACCGCACACCGCCCTGTTTGTTCAGGTGGGCCATATTGTCCGAGCGAATCAGCACATGGTGCCCATGTGTGAGCCGCTGGAAGTGTTACCTCCTCAGGCTGGGGGGACTGCGGAGGCAACGTTCTCTTTCGAGTCTGGCCGCACGCGGACTTGTCCGGCAGTGCGGTCCCCAGGAGAGCTCCCAACCAACAATGGGCCCATGGCGCCATTGATGGTGGGCTTGTCCTGAAGCAGAGCCAGGCGAATCGCCTTCAGCTCCAGCACGTTTATGTGGCGAAGCTCCTGGGCCTCCCACCGGCCGTTCGCCGAAAAATGCCCGCAAATCGCACCCGACCCCCAGAAGGAGGCGTCGGTGCGAATCACCATCCTGAGCAGGACAGGGCCCAACCGAGTACCTCTCGAGAGGTAACGGGGGTCCGCCCATATGGCCAGCGCCTGCCGGGCCTGACCTGTCAGAGGAACCCTGCGATGACGGTCCCCGGCCGGGTCCAGGCGAAGCCTGAGGAACCAGATTTGGACTACAGGCGCATGTGTAGCCTCCCCAGTGGGAGCACATGCAGTGCTGATGCCATCAGGCCCAACATCACTGTGCACTGATGCACTGACACCGAGGGCACAGACCTAACGTCCTTGGCTTGCTGTCCGCACCGTGCGAGCCTGTCGCTCTGGCGAAAGGCTCGCAGGGAGTCTAGCTCGAGCCCCAGGAAGGTCGCCGCCTGCGCTGGGACGAGGCAACTCTTCTGCCAGTTCACCAAAAACCCTAAGGTTTGCCGGTGATCGGTCACCACCTTGGTATGTTCCGTGGCACAGACCCTCGAGTCGGCCATCTCTATGAGAGCGTCGTCGAGATATAGGAAGACGCGGATCCCCCTCGCGCGGAGGGGAGCCAAGGCTGTCTCCACGCCCACCATGAAGGTTCGCGGGCTTAAGACATGCCGGATGGCAAGACACAGAACTCGTAAGCCTTCCCCAGGAAGGAGAACCTCAGGTATTTCCTGTGTATCCTGACCACGTGGACATGGAAGAATGCATCTTTCAGATCCACGGAAGTAAAGAAATCCCCCTGTCTCAACGCGTTGAACAGGCGGGGAAAGAGAGCATTCGGAACGGGAACTTCCTCAGCGCCTCGTTGAGACGCCGAAGGTCCAATTCTGGACGCATGGAGCCGTCCTTCTTGGGCACGACAAATTACCTGTGGTAGAACCCAAGCGCACCTCTGCCTTGGGAACCGAGCGAATCGCCGTTTGGCGAGGAACGAATAACCTCCTTGTGGAGTATGTCCATGGACTCCCCCTCCACGGCCATATCGGGGGTCCCGTCGAACGTGGGTGGGGGCCTAGCAACTGTAGAGCGTATCCCTTCTGGAGGGTGCGCCATTTAATGGGGACGGGGAACATAGATGCTCCCAGGCATCGAGCCTGTTGGCTTACAAAGATGGTCTCTTGTGGCCAAGGAGCGGAACCCGTCCTGAGTATATTGTTGGGCACCAGGACTGATCCGGTACCCTGATGGGGGGGCAGGACGTGAGAGGCTACGCCCCCCTGCCGCATGGTCAGTTCCGTAGAAGCTGTGCATGCTGGGGGAGAATTTCTTACGCAAGCTCCGCCTACTGACGCGCCCCGTGGGTGCATTGTATCGAAGTAACCCCCCCCCCCCCCCCGTGCGACTTTCGCAGGCTGGGGGGGGGACTGCGGAGGTAACGTTCTCTTTCGAGTCCGGCCGCACGCGGACTTGTCCGGCAGTGCGGTCCCCAGGAGAGCTCCCGACCAGCAATGGGCCCACGGCGCCATTGATGGTGGGCTTGTCCTAGGAGCCTCTAGCCGAGGCCAGGCCGTAGCCATGGACCAACGGCGAGCCTTGATGACGGGTATGAGACCCTGGGGGAGCTCCCGACCGAACTCGGGCCTTGGGCACCGAGGACGGTGGGCCTAAAGCTACAAGCCGCAGGCTGGAACTGAGCCCAGCCTTGGTGAGCCAACCGGTGAGCTTGACCTGAGCACTGCCAACCGAGGCCAGGCCGTGGCCATGGACCAAGGTGCGCTGTGCCCCCTGTCAGGCTCCCTGCACTTGCAGGGGACGCCCCAACAAAGGGAATGCGACCCATGGAGAGCTCCCAACCACCCCGGGCCCTGGGCACCAAGGGCGGTGGGCTTGTCCTTAGAGCTACAAGCCAAAGGCTGGCACTGAGCCCAGACCTTGGCGAGCTGTAACCCCTGCTGGACGCGTAGCGCCAGCAAGGGGCGGTACGTCTATTGCAGCGGAGGTAGCTTGTGCCCAATGTACTTAGCACACAGATACTAACTGCACGGGTGCACACCTGCTATCTGCAACAATACTATCATTCTGTGCTAAACAGTACTAATGGTATCTGCACGTATGCAAGCTAGCTTTCACACTCTTTTGGGAGCGGACCTTGGTCCGCTCTCAAGAGCTTTAGCTGCAGCCCTGGGCATCGGCCCACGAACTGCTCCCTTGGAGGGCTCACTCGTGAAGATAGCCCAGCAGCTGCAAGACCGAGGGTTCAAAGCGCCTATGCAGCGTGCTCATGCCCAAGGCTGAACACGCACTTATCGTGCCGGTTCATACTCGGCCAATGTAGTCTTACACACGGCCCATCCCCTCGCTGACTTTCCCTGCTCGGTAGCAAGAGAAAGCAGGAAGCTAATCACTAAATAGCAAGGTCCCGCAGGCCGCACCCTGTTAGCGGGAGTACCGTTTAAGCAAGCTAGCAAACTAGCAAGAAGCACAGGCTAGACAGTAAGCAACCCGGAGGCTAGCGAACATGCGCGTGCAACGGTAACGTAAGCGGCAATAGCCCAGCCCGAAGGGAAGGCAACAATACCCACAACCAGTTAACCCGAGAGAACAGGCGTGAACAAGCCACTAGCTAAGCTAGCGTAAGCACTGAGAGACAAGCGTGCGCTAACACAAGCCTGCGCACAAGCCAGTGCAGCGAGTCTCTACCCTGAGTAACACGGGAAAGCGAGCGTGACCGCAAGCTGAAGCCAGCGGCCCGCAAAGCTAGTCAATCTCAGAAGAAACTCCTCAGAGGGAGTTACAATCTAGTAGATGCTATTTGCATGAGGCAAGCAACACTTAGCAGACAAGCAAGCTGGCTAAGATGGCGTAAGTACTGAGAGAAGCAGCCAACACAATCGTGTGGAGCGAGCTCACCTAGCTAGCGTATTCGCTCAGCTAATATCTCAGAGTGCCCCCTTCGGGGCCGACGCCAGTAATAGCTACACTACAAGCAGTATGTAGGTCCCAGCAACGCCTGTGCAGCGTGCTCATGCCCATAGGCAGTGCACACATTCATTTCATTGTGCCGGTCGTAACCGGCCAGCGTAGCCTCAAGCTAACACAGCACCTAGCTGTTCCCCCCTCCGTCTGCTAACAGGAATTAACGGGGTTACCGTGTAAGCTAACTATCAGTAGCCTGCAACGGTAAGATATCTGGAGTGCTACACAACGCTAGATACTGGCTGCACGGGAGCAAGCTAGCTATCTAGCTAACTGAAGAGCATGGCTTCTAGCTACTACTCTCGCTTAACGTTACTCCAGCCGGAGTAACGTGCACGCCCTACACAGAGGTAGCTGGCGCCTAAAGTACTTAGCACACAGACACTAACTGCACGTGTGCACGCTAGCTATCTGCCACAATACTGGGTGCGTTACCCTGTCTGGGGACGCAGCCTGCTAATTAGCCTATTGTTCTAGTGCTATACAGTAACAAGCTATTCGCACATATGCAACCTAGCCTAAACAGTTTTGAGCGCGGACCTTAGTCAGCCCTCAAGCCGATAAACGCTACCCCAGCCGGGGAATGTTTCACACAGCTACACGGCGGTAGCTATAAAACAGGTGTTAACTGTAAGAAGACACTCTTAGCTTTAGATGACTTGATCCAACGCCGCTGGTGAAGAGAACAGGTTCGGGTCCCTGAAGCCTGCTTTACCTCGTCCACGTAAACCTCTCAAGGTGGGCAGTTTAGATGGAACGAGCCTATTTTCTAGAGCTATGTTAGAGTGCTAACTTTGAGCTAACAACGGAGCTTTAGAAGACACATCCTCTCACTGGCTGGAAGAAGCGAAGAGTGGCGTCCCCTGGGCTGACAGGACGTGACGTAGTCACGTGGTGGCCACGTCAGCCCCAGGGGGGCACCACGCCACCTACGGGTGGGTGGTCGGTTTTAATGTAAAGTAATTTTTCGGAGCAAAATGACAGTCTTCCATAGGGCTGCGTGTGCAGCGAACTAGGCACTAGAGTGAGAGCTTGAGTTTGAAACGAAGTAAAACCTTGATTTAACCACAGCCTTGATCTGACTGTCAAGCTTAAGGTCTGCATCAACTTTAACCCCCAGAGTTTTGATGGTAGGCTTGAGATACTGTACCAGAGAAGCCAGATGTACCAGTGGGGTCACAGAGGTGCCACCAAAAACCATCACTTCTGTCTTTCTTTCATAAAAATTCAAGTCACTTGACCAAAGGTTGGACAGAATAGGATTCAGACTTTTTAAGAGGGACATCTGACTGTCATCTGCATAACAGTGGAATGAGATATCATGCTTCTTAAGAATGGAACCAAGAGGTAATAAATAAAGAACAGTGCCAAGAATGGGATCATGTCTATGTTCCCCGGGCTCTATGTTCCCCGGGTTCTATATTCCCTGTTTTTCACTAAGAGGGTTCTATGTTCCCCAGGTTCTATGTTCCCCGCTTTTCACTAAGAGGGTTCTATGTTCCCCAGGTTCTATGTTCCCCGCTTTTCACTAAGAGGGTTCTATGTTCCCCGCTTTTCACTAAGAGGGTTCTATGTTCCCCTCTATGTTCCCCGCTATGTTCCCGGGTCCGATGTTTCCCCCGAAATGCCTTCGGTGACGATCGGCTTCCCCTTATTATTATCCAATTAGCAGCCACGTGTATTTGCAGCAGAGTCTATTACCCAAATCTCCAAATGAACTAGCCTAATATAAACTATACACGTTTTAATGAGTGCAACACAAATTAACTTAAATACTTCAACTTACATGTCTCAGGGACGCATGCACACAGTAACCAAAAGTTATCAGTCTCTGTCTCTGAACCGCGGACAGCAGACGCTCTCCTCCCTCCTTATTTCTCCTCTCCCCGTCTGCTCGCAGCCACCTCTGCTGCGCGCGTCCGCTCCAAAACTCCGACGCTCACCAGACAGCTATTTTCTGAATGTTAGAAATGTAGGCTACTCTCCTCACAAATAAATGTTTCAAGTCATAAAATGGTGTTGGTTTTCTTGTTTTATAGTCTCATAATGAAGTAGGCTATAGGCCTATAATAGCCAAATATTAATAATTGTAGTAGCCTAGTAACAACTACAACAACAACAACAACAACAACAATAATATGCTGATGATAATAATAATGATAATAATAGGCTAATAATAATCATCATCATCATCATCATCATAATAGGCTAATGATAATGCTAATTATAATCTTAAGCCTGACTCTGATGGACAGTTTTTCAAAACGATATCTAGGACCTTCAAGGTTCACAACCTGGGTGGATTATCGAAACGTAAAAACCCCCAATATAGATGGATAGAGTTAAAATTTTAACTAATATATTGAAATTGATCGGACCCGGGAACATAGCGGGGAACATAGAGGGGAACATAGAACCCTCTTAGTGAAAAGCGGGGAACATAGAACCCTCTTAGTGAAAAGCGGGGAACATAGAACCCTCTTAGTGAAAAGCGGGGAACATAGAGCCCTTTTTCTGAAAGCGGGGAACATAGAGTCCTTTTTCTGAAAAACGGGGAACATAGAACCTGGGGAACAAAGAACCCTTTTGCTGAAAAACGGGGAATATAGAACCCGGGGAATATAGAACCCGGGGAACATAGGGATGACCCCCCAAGAATTGAGCCCTGTGGGACCCCATACGAGAGAGGAGCAGTGGAGGACACAGAACCCCCAAGGCTAACACAGAAAGATCGGTCAAGTAGGACCATTCCAGGGCTATGCCCTTGATGCCCAGTGCCGCCCATTGCTCCAAATGGGCAATCAAGGTTTCATGGTCCACCGTGTCAAAAGCAGCAGTTAAATATAAAAGCACCAGAATAACACAGTCACCAGAATCAGTAGCTAGAAAGATGTCGTTAAAAACTCTTAAAAGTGCTGATTCAGTGCTGTGCAGGGTTTTAAACCCGGATTGGAAGACCTCAAGGATATTTTGTTCTTTTAAAAAGGCCATTAGCTGACAGTAAACAATCTTCTCAAGGATTTTTGATAAAAACGGCAGTTTAGAAATAGGCTTGAAATTTGTCAACACTGCGGGATCCAGACCAGACTTTTTTGGTCCAACAGCGAGGAAAACTTATTTAAAAAGTCGAGGAGGGACAGCATCATTTGGCGAGCCTGAGGGCTTCAAATGATCAACAATCTCCTGCAAAAAGAACAGAGTCACAGGCACAAACATGTCAAAGACAGCAGAGCAGGGGACAGTGACTGAGGGGTCATGAGCAGGAGGTGAAATAAGAGCCCCTGTGGCAGTGACTTTATCGATGAAGAAGTGAAGAAAGTTTTCGCAGACAGCAGGGGAGGCATCAATACAGGCAATCTGTGGTGCATTTAGGACAGCGTTGATGGTTTTAAACAACACACGGGGCTTGTGACAGTTTGACAAAACAATATCTGAGAAATATTTTCTTCTAGCCTTACAGTTGACTGATAATGACGCCAGCAGTCCCTTAACATTTGAAAAGATACATGTAGTTTGTCCTTTCTCCACGTGGCTGTCGGGTCATGTCGTTCAGCCAGGGTTCAGATTTAGCTTTGGTCTGCCTGGTGGGGCCACGGTATCTATAACAGTTTGACAGGTGTGAAGAAACGATGAGCTAAGAGCCTCTATATCATCGCCCTCCGACTCAGGAATGACAGAGTTCTGACTGAAAACAGCAGAGAACTGCGCAGCGGTGGAGGGCTTAATAAGCAGAGGAAATCCAATCCCCGGGATGTGAAGAAATACTTTAAGATGAAACTTTTGTTTGCTAGCGATCTAGCGTTTACCAGGCCAAGCCTGGGAGGAGCCGGCGGGTCCGAGATGTCAGCTGCCTGGGGAGCCCGACACAGAGGCTGTAGGCTTCGCAGATTCACCCCGCGCCAGCGGGGACGGGGCGAGCAGGGGCCGCGGGGCTGGAACACCTCATCCGAGCCGACGACAGGTACCAACCAGGCGTCGGCAGGGTCCAGCGAGCGCCGAGAAATAAAGAGGCGAGGCACCGCTCCAATATTTGAGTTTTTTTTTCCAATTTTTCATTTAATTTTTTTTTTTCCAATACAGAACAGGCTCAGATACCAGAAAAGAAGACAACAACTAAATCAGAGCAATGGATACATTATTTAGACATTCGATATTACAACGTGGTGTGACTAACACAAAGGGCCCTATCATCGTACGGCGCAATCGTTGCCGTACAATGTCTTAGAGAAAGGGGCCTTGGGTGCTCTCAATTTTAACGCCAGCAAATAGCTGGTCTTAGCGCAAACCACTATAGCTATTGCAAAAGTTAACTGTTGAAAATTTGATGTCTCTGTCATGAGTAGCCTACAGCTTAAGTCCCTCTCGCCATCAAGCAGACAGTGACGGAAGGATGTGTCTTTATGTGCGCTAAGGGGAAAACGACAGACTAAATTGTTGGGATTCGATGTATATATATTAATAGAAACAAATAGAAAACGGTGGAACGAAATTCAACTTGAAATAGAGCAGCATCACTCATCGCGGCTCTCAGTACTCTGCATAATTACGCATGCAGTATAGCCCCGCAGCGGAGATGCAGGAGAAGAGAGCCCGAAAAGGGATAAGCTCACATCTCTCTGTCTCTCTCCCTCTCCCCATCTAGGCTATCTTTTCTCTCTCGCCCTCTTTCTCTCACTCTAGTCCCTCCCAGTGAGGAGGAAGCTGCTGACGTGATGCTGTGGTTTTATGGGCATGACCACACCTCCACAATGCTTTTGGGCATAAACACGCCTATACGGAGATGTGCGCTGAGATGACGTGAAGCGCAGCGACCCGACACGTCCACAATTAGGGCTTTGCTATTCCACTGCAAAATGGGCATTGACGCAAAATTACCGCCATTGCGACGATAGGCCCCAAAGTGTTTATGTGCTTGTAAGGAACATGCATGGACTCCCACGCAATGGTTCCATGAGATACCAGCCAGGCAAGTCAACTGTTGCCCCTAACCTCAAGGTAGGCCAGAAATGGATCCCAGACAGCCGAAAACTTCTTAAGTGAGTTGGTCCTCAGGAACCTAAGTCTCTCCATCGGTATAACAGAAGTCATGTCCATCAACCACAATTGAAAAGGTGAAGATGAAGACTTCCATTCCTTCAGAATTAGTTTTTTGGCAACAGTAGTCCTTTAAAATATTTAAGTTTTTGACCGACTGAGCGGCTGACTTGTATACCTTCTGGTACATGGAAGCAGTGAAGTGATCCACTTTGCCTGGGAGGACTGGGCTCGTCTTAGCCAAGGTTGCCCGGAAGGGGTTGATGTGATGAGCCACCGCCTTCTCTGTCAGGATAGGTGTTAGACATGTGGATCTATTCGCGGATAGTTGATGGCCAAGGCAAACTTGGTAACTGAAGTCTCGAGAAGTAGGGAAGGTCTGCAAGGTTCGAAGTTGGGAACGGTTGCAGAGTGTTGTCGCAAGATTCGTTTATGAACAACTGCTGAGGACCTGCAGAAACGAACCTTTATAGATCCCGAACATGACATCACCTGTGTTATGACATCACCAGCGAGGCCATTCGAAAGGCATGACTGAGACACCTATGAATCATGACATCATCACCGTCTGCGACATCATCAGTGATCCATGACATCATAGTAGCAACGACGACATCATAGTAGGAATGATGACATCACAGTAGGAATGATGACATCATCTTAACAGTACCCTCCCCTCTACGGACGCCACCTGGCGTCCAATGAGGCCATCAAGGATGGCATCTGGCGAACAGAAAATCTGCAGGTTCTGGTGGAGGGGCTCCTCAGCAGGTGGTTAGATGCAGGTGGTTAGACCTCATGTATGAAAGGGTACACACTTCAAGTATTGCCCGGGTCAGGCGCAGGGGAAGCAACCGTGAGCTGACCGGCACAGGCACCCAATTACATATTTGGTGAGGGCTTGGAATGCAATTGTTTGTAGGGAAACAGTGGATGAATAAATCCAGAAGAAGGTGGTAAGGCAACATAAAGGCAACACCACAGAAGAAGAAGAAGAAGAAGAAGAAGAAGAGGAGCGCCTCCCTAATACTGGATATCGAAGCCATAGATAGACCGACAGACTCGGTCTGCCGACTCCGGTGGATCCTCTGGAGTCGGCCATCCCCCGGGGCACGATCCAAACATGGGAGACTGGAGACCATCAAAATGGTCAATGTCACGGTCCGGTGGCCCCCACCAAGAACTGTGCCTCTGACGCAACACTTCAAACTCTGCGGGCTCCGAAGGTGGAGTCTCAGTGGACGCTCCAAACTTGGAAGAAGGAGCCAAAGGAACTGCAGGGGGGGTGTCGCAAGCTCAGAGGGCGGAGCTCCAGAAGTCTCCGCACAATCTAAAGGCTGAGCCCCAACCAATGCCGCCGTCTCCGAAGGCAGAGCCACAGGGGGCTCTGACTCAGCGAGGCCTGCCCTCCCGACCTGTAGTTTGGGCAGGACACCCACCGTCTCCTTCTTTGGACGCTTCTTCTTTGCTCCTGACCGAAGGCTGACGACACTACGGGGACCTCCCAGCATCAAGCTGGAACCTACGTGTGGGTCAAGAACTGGAATTGGCTGCTGCTGAGGTACGGGTTCAGACTCCGTGGGGGGAAGGTCCACAGGTTGTGCCTCAGGGCCAGCAGACTCGGAGGGACCCTGCGGGGGGACGGGGCTGATCTGCAGGCAGTGATCGAACCTCTCAATGAGACGATCGACAGTCCTCTCCAACTCCTTAACCCTCTTGGAGACACACTGCCGCTCCTGGGTCCTGCAGGGAACGCTGCCCAACCGTACGGGTTTCGGGGCTGGACTCTTAGAGCCTTGACCCGCTGAGAATCTCACAGGCCGGCGAGTGGTGGACCCACTTACTGGACGCCGGGGGCAGGAGGAGAGGTAATGCCCGGCTCGACCACAGTACAGGCAGCTCCGGGTGTCCAAACGGCGCTGCCTCTCCTCTGGTGTGATGCGACCCTGCCGGTCAGATCACGGTACAGATGGCTGCTGGGACTCAAATGTGGCTGCCCCTGCTCTGGGATGACGCGAACTCCCCCTCAGAGTATGCGCTTAGGAGCTGGCGGCGGCCGAGAAGCGGGGATAGTAGTAACGGCCGCGGTCTGGGAACCTCCGGAACGACAGTGCGCTCGGAAGCTGGGGCAGGAGGAGCGGAAGACTGCGGAATGACACCCTCAGGGGGATTTAGTCCGTCGAGACGATCTAGCCGGTTAACCAGGAGGGCGTACCGATCCTCGGCAATGGAAGCCAGATTCTGGATTGTGCTAACCAGGAGGGCGTGCCGATCATCGGCCTTGGAAGCCAGAGTCTGGATTGCTTCTTCCTGGTGGGCAATCAGCTCAATTATTGTTCGAAAGGCCTCCCTGATTGGCAGAGATGTATCCGCTGAGTTGTTCATACTGTCAGGATAGGTGTTAGACATGTGGATCTATTCGCGGATAGTTGATGGCCAAGGCAAACTTGGTAACTGAAGTCTCGAGAAGTAGGGAAGTTGTGGAACTTGATAGCTAGGTCTGCAAGGTTCGAAGTTGGGAACGGTTGCAGAGTGTTGTCGCGAGATTCGTTTATGAACAACTGCTGAGGACCTGCATAAACTAACCTTTATAGATCCCGAACATGACATCACCTGTGTTATGACATCACCAGCGAGGCCATTCGAAAGGCATGACTGAGACACCTATGAATCATGACATCATCACCGTCTGCGACATCATCAGTGATCCATGACATCATAGTAGGAACGACAACATCATAGTAGGAATGATGACATCACAGTAGGAATGATGACATCATCCTAACATTCTCCACCACCGGGGGCTCTGACAGCCCCAGCGCTTCACCATCAGCGACTTCCAGGCTGGAGTAACCCTTGACAGGCACTCCATGATGCAGGGGTTAATCCCAGTAGCATTTGACCTCCTTAATGCATGACGGAACAGCGGGCAAGAGTTGTTTTGTAGTGAAGCGGTGAGAAGGCAAAATTTTTCCATCATAAATATCCTTCTACTCGCTCTCGTTTGCTGGCGGGGTAGACCAGGCAATCCTCAGCCTGGTCGCTGCCCTCTTACACACATCGTGCATTACAATGTCAGGTGGGGCGACATGTGGCTGTGTATCCCCACTAGCAGCACTGTCCGGCCGTGAGAGCGGGTCGGGGGGGGGGGCGTCATCATCGTCAGACTGATTACTGAGCTCCCTCCTCGCCTTCGTCATTGGATTCCTCCTCTGACTCAAGAAAATCATCTTAGTTCGGGGCATCAATAGCTCATATAGGGAGCCCGGAAGCCGCCTCCTCTCTCGGAGTGGTTTTCGAGGCCACCGCTACTTGAGGCGCCACTGTGAGCCTTTTGGGTGATCATGCGGAACAATCCTTACAGCTACTGGGGTCGGCCCCACTAGCTGGTGACTGCTATCGGGGAAGCAGCTATAGTAGTTAGCACGCTTGACTCAATGCCAACTGTGTAACGTTAGTTTAAGCTAGCAGTTAGCACACTTGACACAATGCTAACTGTAACGTTAGTTTAAGCCGACCCGCTAGCTTCAAGATTCAAGATTCAAGATTTGTATTGCCACTCCGTAGTACAAGTATCACGTGTGAAATTTTTGTGCTGTGGACTCCGTTTACAACATAAATATAACAGGGCATATGAGTGCAAAAACAACAAGAGACACAACAAGCACTACGGCAGTAGAGTGATAAGACAAGTCAGAGACAGTGGCATATTCACTGCACATAGGTGCACATGTCATGTGCATACTTTAGACGTACTTAAACATTTAAGAAAAGAAAAAGAAAAAAAAAGTGGCATATTCACTGCACCTAGGTGCACATGTCATGTGCATACTTTAGACGTACTTAAACATTTTAAATTCGACGTTCTGTTTGCACAGGTGCAAATAGCATATACCTAATTAAACATACAATTAAACATTAGACATACATAATGGTAGCAGCTACAGTACGGTACAGTACAGCTACGACACTATTTGTGTATGTTAAGGAGTCTCGTGGCCTGCAGGAAGAAACTGTCCCTCAAGCGATTTGTGCGTGCTTTTGGGACCCTGTATCTCCTCCCTGAGGGTAACAGGGAGAACATGCTGTTGTGGGGATGGTGTGTGTCTTTGATGATCTTCAGACCTCCTGAGGCACCACTGGTTATACAGTTCCTGCAGTTCTGGCAGCTCACATCCTGTTACGTGCTGGGCCGCGCACCTCACACTGTAGCGCCCTGCGGTCCATGGTGGTACAGTTCCCGTACTAGGTGGTGAAGCAGCCAGTCAGCAGGCTTTCAATGGTGCCTCTGTAGAAGTCCCTAAGGATTTCTGGCCTTAGCCCAAATTTCTTCAGGCGCCTGAGTCCGTGTAGTCGCTGTTGGGCCTTTTTGACAACAGTGGCGGTGTGACCGGCCCATGTCAGGTCCTGGTGGATGTTGACTCCCAGGTACTTGAAGCTGTCCACCCTTTCCACCACTGTGCCGTTGATGGTGATTGGGGGGGGTGCGCCCCCCCCCCCTCCCTCCTGTAGTCTACAATGATCTCCTTGGTCTTGGAGACGTTCAGAGAGAGGTGGTTGTCCTGGCACCATTGTTCCAGGGCCCCCACCTCCTCTCTGTAGGCCGTCTCGTCGCTCCTGGAGATCAGCCCCACGACTGCTGTGTCGTCTGCAAACTTCACGATGGTGTTCGAAGATTGAGTCGCCACGCAGTCGTGGGTGTAGAGGTCGTACCAGAAGGGGCTGGAGACGCACCCCTGGGGCCCTCCTATGCTGATGGTCAGTGGGGAGGAGGTGAGGTTGCCCACTCTCACCACCTGGCGGCGATCTGTCAGGAAATCCAGGATGCAGTCACACATTGCTGTGTTTAGTCCCAGATCCTTGAGCTTGCTTACCAGCCTGGAGGGTACTATGGTGTTGAATGCTGAGCTGTAGTCCACGAACAGCATTCTCGCATAGGTGTCCTTCCCCTCCAGGTGGGAGAGGGCGATGTGGAGCACGTGTGCTACTGCATCCGCTGTGCTCCTGTTGGGGTGGTATGCAAATTCCCCTCTGGCAGAGGGGTCAAACCTAGCGTAGAACGCGTTGAGTTCGTCCGGCAGGGAGGGTGATGTGTGGGGGGATTGCTGTTTCTCCCCCTTGAAGTCAGTGGCAGCATGGAGTCCTCTCCATAGATGCCTGGGGTTGTTAGAGTCCAGTTTGGAGCCATATTCTCTCCGTGCTCTTTTTATAGTGGTTCGGAGGGCATATCTCGTCTGCTTGTATTCCTCTGGTGTTCCAGAGTTGAAGGCGGTGGTCCTGGGGTGAAGTGCAGCCCGGACATCACTGTTGATCCAGGGTTTCTGGTTTGGCATTAGTTTGATTATTTTTGTTGGGATTATATCCTCTGTGCATTTTTTTATGAAGCCTGTTACCGTTTCTGCATAATCGTCCAGGTCCCCTGCAGCCCTGAACTCTTCCCATGCTACTTGGTCGAAGCAGTCCCTCAGGATGTCCTCTGATTGGTCTGACCAGCAGTGGGCGGTTCGGAAGGCCGGGGGGTGTAGCTTGTGACAGCTAGGGGAGAAGCAGTAGCAGTTAGCACGCTTGACACGTTGCTAACTGTGTAATGTTAGTTGGTCGGTCGGTTAGTCGGCAAAGACCTACCCGATGGCTTTTTCTGTGGTGTAGGAAATAAACCCAGCGCCTTAATCCAATCCAGAAAATGTACGCTCGGTGACTACCCTGAAGGCTTGTCTGTGAGCAGTTAAATGAATATCCAGATAAGGAAGCGCTGAAGGAGCAGGTATGATTTTCACGTGGAAGAAAGCGAGAATGAGGGAAAGGGGATCCTACGGCCCCTTAGGGGACGGTCCGTCCCGGTCATCTGAAAGATGATTGGTCTACCAGTTGGCAGACATGGTGTTATTGGAGCTTCCATGATTGGTCACACCGAGGGCGCTTCCCATAGAGTGAGATACCGAAGGAGAGATTGAAAGAGAACTGTACTTTTTGTGCCAGATGCCCCTTGAGTTTACCAGTATCCACCGTTGTTTGTTGGCCACACCCATTATCGGCTTTTAATTGACCACCGACCACTATTAGAGGAAGTACAGTAATTCTAACCACACTGTTAATTCACTCCAATGGTGTGTTGTAACATTGTAAGAACATTAAAGAGATGTCATCATTATACAGAGTATAATTGTGTACATATAATAGATGCCACTGGAATAATATTGCGATAAAACATTCTTAAATACATTTCTAACAATGTTCTATTAATCCAATATCCATGTAAATTAAATACAACTTTACCAATAAACTTAAAAATATCAAGCTACTGTACATAAACCATGATTTACATAGTAACTGACTAGTTATTCCAGTAAACCAAACCTTGATGTGCTTTAGTTTAGGAAGTTGCTGATCTGTTAGTTTTTTGGTTTATTTTAGTCTAATTTAAATTAGTCTGATCTAGTTTTGCCTCAATTAATTAGTCATGGTAGGCCAGATGTTAACTAACCATGAAGTAATCATACCCCCCTTCTCTCTCCCTCCCTCTCTCTCTCTCTCTCTCCAGAAGTATGGCTTGATTGCTCCAAGGTAACATATCTCTATTCTCCTATATTTATTTATTTATTTATTCATTCATTCATTTATTAATTAATTTAATGTTTATTTGAATAGGGACAGATACAGTATATAGACATAGACATTTAAACAAAAAGGGTCCGATGTCACATATGTGACACCATATGGCGTTTTGACCCTCAATTAGGCCGAGGGCATTTTTCTGATTTTTACAGATTCTGAAATGGCAGACTGTAAGCTTTCAAATGATGTGTCACACATTGTAATCTGAAAAAAATTGAAGGAGATATGCATATTTGATTGTTCACACTCTGGGAAGCAGGAACTGAGAAATCGGCTCTCAAAGTTTGAGAAGTTTTTCACACCTGGGACAGCCAGCCAAGGGGAGTGAACATTGGCTCCTTATTTACATTAACCACTCCCCACAGCTGATCACTGTCACTCTGACACACTGGGACACAGGCCACAAGTAAGACAATGATAGAATGTAATAGCCTACTGTTTAGGTGATCTAAACAGTAGGCTACATCTGAAAGCAAAAATCTTATCAAATGGGGTACGCGCGGTCTAATTTTGAGGTATCCATGCTTTTATCACTTCTCATCTGGATTATTGTAATTATTATTACATGTGTGCCTATTATGTTCTTTTTGGGCTCCTTGTGCAGAGAAAATTCTCTGAGGGGCAATAAAGGTTTCATTTATATAATATGAATAAAGATTTGATAAGAGACAGGAGCTGCTGAACAAAAATAAAACACACACACACACACACACACACACACACACACACCGTGGCTAGCAGGCCTCGCTAGCACGCTAAAGTTTTCCTTTGTTCTCAACAAGAGGTGTGTGTGTTTCCCGTGTTTCCCCTCATTGATTGTTACAGTTGATCTGAAAATAGGCGAGTAATCTATGGTTTATGTCCCGCCAAAGAACTTATTGATAAGAAGCGCTGAAGAGGGACAATCGCACACAAGAAACCCGCCATTTTGGAGACACCCATGACGATGACACCACGCAAAAGGAGACGATTTTCGGGCCAAAATGGCGGCAGCGCTGAGCTAACACTTGCTTCTTTGTTTGCTTCTTTGTGTACTCTTCGACTACTCCACACGTCAAAACGTGCTAAAACATTTATATTATACAGTCTATGGCTAAAACACACATCTATCCATAACTATATGTTCGCACAGTCCTAAAACAGAAACAAAACGTAACGTTAGGGCTCATGATAAAATACAAACTCACCGAGGAGGAAAATCCAGGAGGATGTTTCCAGAGCTCCCACACTGCTGCAGCCATTAGGCTAAAAGTAAGTCCCATAATGTTGTATGTTGTGCTGCGTTCTGCGCCGGACCGCACTCGCAGATAACGTTTAAAGAATCTTCTTATAATCCAATCCATCACACGCACACGGTGTTAGTGTAACGTTAGCTGGGGCATTCCATGTGAATTCACTGCCAGGAATGTAAACAAAAGGGCTTATTGGCGGATACCAAACAAAGGCCGACCGACACCACACGAGCAGCCAATCAACATTGGTATGCAAATCCTTTTGTTTCCCAATCTCCGCAGATGAAACTAGTCGTCTTTTATTTAACAAGATTAACGCATTTAACGATCCCAAAACGTCTTCATTTTATATGGAATGGATAGTTCAAATAATATATTTTGTACTATTGTAAAAAAAGCAAAGCCACATTTTTTCAAAAAATAACTTTGATCCTCTGCTGTACAGAACTGCCACGGCCGAATTACGGTACCTCCCGACCGCAGGCGTCACATATAATATTGGTAGCCTGATGCCTATCATGTATAAGAAAACTTTGAAAATACTTTGTAAAGACAGTTTGACGCCCTCTTACATCAGCTCACATCTAAAAACGAGTCACAAGTCACTGAGTTTTTTGTCACAGGCTATAAGATTGTAAAAAAGATCACCTACCATAGACTAGAAGACTTTGAAACTACTTTGAAAGATTTAAAGTCTGACACCCTCTCATTTTTAACAGATTGTAAACAAACCGCATTGTAATGATCCCAATCCATAGTGCAGTTCACATGTGTAGGCTCGTTTGTAATGTATTTGTTATATCGCTTTTATTTTGTTATCTCCCATGAACACGGAAGTGATTTTATTTTGAAAAGCATAGTACAGTACATAGTACAGATGCGTACAGCATCTTGACCGGTGCAGTAGCGTCAACTGAGAACAAGGATAAGCACGAACTGGGAGACTATGGGAGTTCAGCTCCACTTGGGAGCGCAACATGGTATAACTGCATTTATTTGTGTTCTGAGTTGGTGCTGGAGAGAGCGTTGTTGGCAATTTTCACGTCACTGAACTACACTGTTTGCATGAGCCAAGACTAAACACTGACAATAATATTAAACATGTTTGATTTTTATCCGAATGTCAAGATGAGAAGAAGACTTTACAAGTAAAAGACGTAGCAGAACACACAGTAAAACATGCATCTCTGGCTGGGCAAGGGGCTGAGTGTAAGGTTGGAGGGGCAGTGTTGTCTTGTGGATGGCTGGGTCGTCTGGTCTGTGGTACCTCCTGGCTGCTGGGGCCAGTCTGTGGAGGGCTGGTCTGTGGTACAGTACCTCCTGGCTGCTGGGGCCAGTCTGTGGAGAGCTGGTATGTGGTACCTCCTGGCTGCTGGGGCCAGTCTGTGGGGGGGGTGAGTGAACATGTGTTGTGTGCGTGAAGATAATTATTTGTCACATTGAGTGATGTTATATTATTTGTCCATCAGCTTTGTGACAGTACAGAGCAATACACAAAACAGTAATGTGATAACACAATATTACATTATACAATATTAAGATACAGTCCAAATTATCAAAATGTCCAGTATGTATCCATGTGTGTGTATGTGTGTGTGTGTGTGTGTGTGTGTGTGTGTGTGTGTGTGTGTGTGTTTGCGCGTGTCAAGATATTGTCACATTCAGTGATGTTTAGTTCTGTGTTTGTCCTCTCTTTCTCTCTCTGGCTCTCTCTCTCCCTCTCTCTAAGGTTCAGAGAGAGCCAGGAGCTGCAGCAGAGGGAGGAGAGGATTTTCAGCTCTGTGAACTTCAAACCAGGTTTTAACCACAGTGACATCAAACTCACTGTGTGGAGGAGACTACAACGCAAAGTCTTTCCTGGTACATTTGTCTGCCTATCTGTCTGCCTGTCTATCTCTCTGCCTGTCTGTCTGAATGTCTGCCTGCTGGTTACCTGTTAAGCAGACTAACTAACGAGACACAGACTAACATTTACCAGCATTTGTGTGGCGTATGGTAGTCATTTCCCTAACAATGACCAGACCATAAAGGTTAATAGGATAACCTGTCTCGAGCAAGCAAACACATTTGACCAAAGACCCAGATAACAATGACCCGTTGGCCCAACATTGGCAATGGTCGGCATCGGTCTGCAGCTGAAGACGTAGTGTTGGGCCAGAGTTGGGCCAACGTGAGCACTAAGTTGGCAAAGTTGGCTCTGGTGAGTTGTATAAATGATTGGGAATAGGGGGGCACGGTGGCGCAGTGGTAGCACTGTCGCCCCACAGCAAGTGTGATTCAGTGTTGGATGGAGAAAAAAAAGATAAAATAAATTCCAGATTTATTCCTCTTTTGGATGTCTGTCATGCTCCTATAAAGCCTTTTTTTGGCCATGGTCATGTTATTCAGGAAAGTTCACGGTTGTACACTAATCAGTTTAACCTTGAAATATAGAAGTACAGTATATGCACAGAGGTCACTCACTTACTGAGAGCGGGACATAGACTGACTTAGGTGCCTCAAATTCTGTTAAAGTGGAGCCGAATATACCAGCCTTTATAGTTGTCAAAATGGACTCATTATAGGTAAAACCATATTTATAGCAAGAAAGCTTGCATTTACTGTATACAGTTAGGTAAAACCATATTTATAGCAAGAAAGCTGGCATTTACTGTATAGATGTATAGGTAAAACGTTAGGGTTGTGCTACAACCCAGGTTTTATGAGTGAGAAGGAGAACTCCATGCCATCTCGCTGCGCACTGCAGCCAACTGGAAGAATATCATTTTGCTCCAAAAATTGCCTTTTTATATAACCAACCATCCTCCGACAGGTGGCGTGGTAATCTTGGGACTGAGGCGGTGCTGTATATACAGCAGCGGCCTCCCACATTCCTTTCCCCGTGACACGTCACGTCCACCCAGATCCCCAAGACGCCACTCCATCTTCCAGCCCACCTGTGCAACAACGCATTGACGCATCAAAGCTGGGTAGTGAGAGCTCTCGTTCTCACTCGTAAAACCTGGGTTGTAGCACAACCCTAACATTATACTTTGTTTCGAACTCAAGCTCTTACTCTAGTGCCAAATTCAACCGCCCTTGCTACCGGGAGCACCCCTCAGACCGACCCGAGAGGCATCGGTGAACAACGGATGCATGGCGAATTGCTCATGCCCAACCGTGTGGCATTTGGAGAGGCAACGACACTACCTTCTCGCCATTGACAGTACCGCATGCGCAAAGAGCGAGCCGGACACGTCAAGACTGTAGTACCTAACAAACATGTGATGAGTGGACCATGAGGCTGCAGCGCACATGTCCTCCACCGATACACAGCGCAATAAAACAAAAGCGAGACACCAGCTATAGTAATCCGATTTGTGAACAGAAAACAGAAAATCGCAATGCTCAAGCAAGGGAGAAAACTCAAGGGATCCAATGTGTACGTCAATGAACATCTGACGAAGAAAAACGCGGACATAGCCAGAAATGCACGCCTCCTGAGGAAACAAAACAAGATCCAGTCTACGTGGACATCAAATTGTAAAATCTTCATAAAGCTACTGGGAACACCAGAGGAAGCGAAAGTGATGGTCATCAGGGATATTGTCGAACTGGATAAATATCGGGGTTGACAACCCCTGGGAGATCAACATCAACTGAAACTATATTTGAACTTGAACTCAGGCCAGCTCGTAATGAGCCTATATGCGAGACTGTCATGGACAACAAATGATGAGCATCACTAGTCAATCATCTCCATCAGGAGATAGTGATCAACAATTAACTACGATAATGGATCATGAAAAACTGGGACTTAAAACGTTTGAATACACAGAACATAAACCACAAAACATGGAGAATGACATTGACCCTGAGAATAATTTCTACAACAGTACCAATAATCACTGTGAATACTATACCGAAGATCAATTTACCAACAATATAAAAACAGAGGGAGCAATATCAATAATACATTTCAATAGTAGGAGCCTGAATTCAAATCTCACAAAGATCAAACATTGTCTGAGACATCTGGATAAGAAATTCACTGTAATAGCGATCTCTGAAACTTGGCTAAATGATGAACAAGCTGCTGTGGTCGGAATAGAGGGATATGAGCTATTTTTTATGAATAGAACCCAAAAAAAGGTGGGGGGGTTGCCTTATTTATCGATAACAACTATAAAAGCAAATCTGTTGGCAATATGTCTTTGGTCATAGATAATATCATGGAATGTGTCACTGTTGAAATCGAAATTGAGAAAAAAATATAATAATAAGCTGTATATATAGAATGCCAGGATCTTGCATCGATACATTCAGAGACAAGGTAACTGGGCTGTTTGACCCCATAACCAACAAGAAAATGGTATTTGTATGTGGGGACTTCAACATCGACCTACTAAATCCACTTGATCATAATTCAACTACTGAGTTCATTAATTAAATTTACAGTTTGAGCCTATATCCCTCAATAATACGCCCAACCAGAATTACAACCCACAGTGCTACATTAATAGATAATATATTCACAAATGTTATAGATAGGAAAATAGTAAGTGGAATACTTATTAATGATGCAAGTGACCATTTGCCGGTCTTTGCAGTCATTCAGGGCTTTACCAGGACCAACAGAGACATTAATGCATACAATATTACAAGGAACAACTCAAAGTGCAATCAAATCTTTCAAAGAGGACCTAATGAAACAAAACTGGAAGAATGTTTATGTGCAGGATGTCAACGAAGCCTACGAGACATTTCTATCCACAATTATCACCCTATATGAAAAGAATTGCCCTCTCCAAAAGAAAAAATGTAAACCGAAAGTTGCGGATAAACCGTGGATAACGAAAGGAATACAAAATGCTTGCAGAAAGAAACAAACACTCTACAAAGATTTTTTAAAGAAAAGAACCAAAGAAGCAGAATACACCTACAAGACATATAAAAATAAATTAACAAGAATAATGAGAATTAGTAAAACTGATTATTATAATAATTTACTAGAATATAATAAAAACAATATTAAAAATACATGGAAAATATTATATGATATAATTAAAAATGGGTCTGGAAAAACTGGATTCCCAAATCACTTCCTGACAAAGGATAACACAACAATCAATGATTTGAAATTAATAGCAAATTAATTTAATTATTTTTTTGTCGGTGTTGGTCCTGGTTTGGCGGAGGAGATGGCAGATACCGGTAGTAGTGATCATGTGGAAAGTAAAGTCATAAATTAAAAAAAATCAATGTTTATAAGGGGAACGGATGAATTTGAAATTGTTGACATTGTTAAATCATTCAAGAGTAAAAAATCTACCGACTCAAATGGATTCGATATGGCCATTGTTAAAAATCTCATTGAATGTGTGGTGAAACCTCTTACTTACATCTGTAATCAGTCTCTTCAATCTGGCGTATTCCCAAGCAAAAGTAATACCAATTTACAAAACTGGAAATAGACATATATCTTCAAATTACAGACCGGTCTCCTTACTGCCACAATTCTCCAAAATACTGGAAAAAATATTTTACATTAGACTAAACGAATTCATTACAAAACACAACATACTGTGTGATCAGCAATATGGGTTCAGAACCAATAGGACAACTGCATACGCACTCACGGAGTTTGTGGAGGAAATAGCAACAACAATAGAAAATAAAGAATATGCAGTAGGGGTTTTCCTTGACCTAAAAAAAGCTTTCGACACGGTTGACCACATCTTATTAATGAGGAAACTATATAAATATGGGATTAGAGGGGTAGCACACGCTTGGCTAAGCAGTTATCTGGAGAATCGGAACCAATATGTTCAAGTTCTCAACTCTAGTTCTGAAGTATTGAATGTGACCTGTGGGGTGCCCCAGGGCTCGGTTTTGGGACCTTTGTTGTTTATTTTATATATAAATAATATTTGTGAAGTGTCTAAATTACTAAAAACAATTGTATTTGCTGATGATACTAATTTACTTTGCTGTGGTAAGAACCTTGACCATCTTTTGGATACTGTGGAAACTGAATTAACTAAGCTAAAGAGATGGTTTGACTCCAACAAACTAACACTGAACTTAAGTAAAACAAAATTCATAATCTTTGGCAATCGTGCAATCAACTCTAGCAAGAAACTCATGATAAACGAAGTAGAAATTGAAAGAGTATTTGAAATCAAATTTCTGTGTGTTATAATAGATAATAAACTGTGCTGGAAACCACACATAAATTATATAAAAGCTAAACTATCAAAATCAATTGCAATATTATACAAAGTCAAAGATATGCTAAATCAAAATTCATTATTCACACTCTACTGTTCCTTTATACTCCCATACATCACCTACTGTGTGGAAGTGTGGGGAAATACATACACAACTAACACTACTCCAATCTTCATCCTTCAAAAGAGAGCCATAAGAATTATAAACAAAACCACTTATAGAGAACCGACAAATCCATACTTCATCAAATTAAAAACACTAAAATTTAAAGACCTGGTTGCCTACAGAACGGTACAAATCATGTACAGAGCCAAAAACCAATTACTTCCTAACAGTATCCAAAAGTTGTTTCAAATGAGAGAAAGTCATCATGACTTAAGAGGAACCTGTTTGTTCAAAAAACAACTAGTCAGGACAAACACAAAAAATCACTGTATCAGCGTTAAAGGAGTTAATCTGTGGAACAACTGTAGTGAGGAATTAATGTTATGTAGATCACTTAATCAATTCAAACGGAGGTTTAAAGACTTGATATTAAATAGATACAGAATGGATTCTATAACGTAACTATGTACGATTCAATTGTGAATGTTTGTAAATGTGTATGTGGGAGTGCGTGAGGGGGTGGGGGGTGGGTGGGTGTCCGTGTGAGTGTGTGTGTGAGTGAGCGTATAAACACGCAAGTGTTTTAACATGTGTACATGCTGTGCTACAAATGTACTAGGAACAACTCTAAAGTATGTGTGATATTATTATGGAAATAATGTGAGTATGTACACATCTCTTATATATTAATACAGAAGTATAACATGTTATTACAGTATAATACTGTCATAAAAAGCCTTTAGATATAAAACAAGGGGTAGGACTTGATAAGTATTAACTTCTTCCTACTCCTTTTCGGGCATGATAAACAAATGTAAATTGATTGTGAATTTGATGTCTATTGTATGCTGTGAATTCCAATTGACTATGATTGTTTGGCACTTGTTACCTATATTTATTTAATTTTTTTGTTTTGTTTTGTTTTTTGTTTTTACCATGTTCGAAATAAATCTAATCTAATCTAATCTAATCTAATCTAATCTAATCTAAATCTAATCTAAATCTAATCTAATCTAATCATAATGCGCAAGACGTCGCGATGCCTCGCGTAGAATGCGCCTTGGTACCCTCCGGGTGTACCTTACCAGCGGCAAAGTATGCCAAAGCAATCGCCTCCACTATCCGGTGCGATAAGCAATCCTTGGAAAGGAGTCTGCCCTGGGCCCTCTGCCCGAAACAGACCAACAACTGGTTTGAAGTGCGTAACGAGTGCGTCCTGGCCACGTAGGCCGAGAGCGCCCTCACGGGACACAGCATGTGCAAACGTCGCTCCTCGTCCGAACTGAAAGGCGGGCGACAGAAAGCTGACAAATCTATGACCATAGACCTAAAGCTGGCATTAATATTCTTAGGTTGATACGCAGGGTAAGGTCGCAACATGACCCAGCGCCCATCATCCGCGAACAACATGCAGGACTGCTATACCGAGAGGGCAATCAGGTCACCAACCCTCTTCCCTGACGACAAGGCCAGCAGCAGCCCGAGAGCCCGTCCAGCAGCGTGACCAAGTCCCATTTGGGAAAGACACACCGTGACGGCGGGCGCAACCTACGCGCCACCTTCATGAAGCGCGAGACTAGAGGGAGCCCCCCCCCCACGGGCCTATCCTATGTGGCAAGTAGAAATCGCGGCTACGTACACCTTAAGATTTACAGGGACTGGCCTGCATCAAGAAGGCTCTGAAGGAAACAGAGAACGGGTCGCACACCACATTTCACTGGATCCACACCTTTGTCCGCGCACCAACTCGAAAAGACCCGCCACTTGTACGTGTACTGAGAGCGGGTCGAAGTAGCCCTAGCACTCTGAATAGTGCACACCACACTTTCGGGCAAGCCATGGGCTAGCAAATGGTCCCATTCAGGAACCAGGCTGCTAGTTTCCACCTGCTAGGGGAGGGGTGGAGTACCTCCCCCTCCGCCTGGGATAGGAGATCCGCCCACAACGGCAACGCCCAGGGTGGTCCCTGCGCCAAGGAGATCAGGTTCGCAAACCATATCTGCTTGGGCCAAAAGGGGGCACCAAAATAGCAGCCTGGTTCCTGTCGAATCAGGGGGATCGGGGTGAATGCATAGAGCCCGTCCCAGCGGGGGGCTGTTTTCTTGGATCGAGAACCACAGTGGGCAGGGCGTCGCGCGCCGCGATCCGAAGAGATCGACGTGGGCGCGGCCGAACCTGGCCCAAATCTGTTCCACCACTTGAGGGTGGAGGCACCACTCTGTCTGATGCGGGTTGCCCTGAAAGAGCACGTCGGCCCCGAAATTCAGCCGGCCTGGCACATGAACCACCGACAGTGAAAGGAAACGGGGATACGCCCACAGGTGAATCTCCACCGCTAACCGGTTCAGTGCCTCGGACCGCACACCACCCTGTTTGTTCAGGTGGGCGATCGCAGCTGTATTGTCCGAGCGGATCAGAACATGGCGCCCATGTATGAGCCGCTAAAAGTGAATCAGAGCCAGGTGAATCGCCTCCAGCTCCAACACGTTCACCGAAAAGCGCCCGCACACATCCCCAGAGGGACATGACCGTGCACTGACACGGAGGGACCCAGACTTAACATCTTTGCCGTCCGCACTGTGCGCGCCTGTCGCTCTAGCCAGCATGGCCCGAAAGTCCAGCTCGAGCCCCAGGAAGGTCGCCACCTGCGCTGGGACAAGGCAACTCTTCTGCCAGTTCACCAAAAACCCCAGGGTCTGCAGATGATCTGTCACCATTTTGGTGTGTTCCATGGCGCGGACCCTCGAGTCCGCCACTATGAGAGCGTTGTCGAGTTAGAGGAAGACGCGGATCCCACTTGCGCGGAGGGGAGCCAGGGCTGTCTCCATGCACACAGTGAAGGTTCATGGGCTCAAGGACATGCCGAACGGCAGGACACAGAATTCGTAAGCCTTTCCCAGGAAGGAGAACCTCAGGTATTTCCTGTGCCTCTGAACCACGGGGACATGAAGTAAAGAAATCCCCCGGCCTCAATGCATTGAAAAGGCAGGGGAAAGAAAGCATTCGGAACGCCGACGGTCCAGAATCGGACGCATGGAACCGTCCTTCTTGGGTACGGCAAAGTACCTGTGATAGAACCCCGAGCGCTCCTCTGCCTTGGGGACCGAGCGAATCGCCCCCTTGGCGAGCAGCGAAGTAACCTCCTTGCGGAGTATGTCCAGGGACCGTCAAACGTGACCATTTGACCGTCAAACGTGGGTGGAGGTTCTGGCAAACTGGAGACCGTAGCCACAACCATGGGGTTGGAGAACATAGGAGCTTCCAGGCGCTGAGCCTGTCGGACAATGATGGTCTCTCGTAGCAAGAAGGAGCGGAAACCGCGCCTTTGGTAATGTGTATATTGGGCACCGGGACCTGATCCGATGTCCCGATGGGGGGAGAAAATGGGGGGAGCAGGGCGTAAGAGGCTGCGCCCACCCACCACATGGCCAGCTCCGCAGATGCTAGGCATGCCGGGGGAAAATCCCTTACGCCGAAGGGGCCCATATCCATGTGTCCGGGTGCGTGGTCCACAGGTGAGCTCCCGATCGACCATTGATTGGTGCTATTGATGGTGGGCTTGTCCTGGATGCTACCAACCGAGGCCAGGCCGTGGCCATGGACCAAGGTGAGGCTTGATGATGGAATTAGACCCAAGGAGAGCTCCCGACCGAACTTGGGCCCTGGGCACCGAGGCTTGTCCTCAAAGCTACCAGCCAAAGGCTGGCCCTGAGCCCAGACCTTGGCGAGCTGCCGTCCCTGCCGGGCACGTAGCGCCAGCAAGGGGCGGACTGAGCGGGTCCCTGCTGAGCTCCGAGCCGAAGTTGGGCGCTGAGCTCCAACGACGGCCGGCTCATAGCCCCCTCTATCCCCCAAAGAAGGTGACTGAGAGCCGGCCGGCTTACCAGCCCCACCCGCAGCGCCAGGTTTACGCTGCTGGGGGCAAGGGCCGCGCATCCTGGTCGGCCGTGGGTGGGACCCAGGACGCAGGGAGTTCCCCAAGCCCCGGTAGCCGGCGATTTCTCCGCCTACTGGCCTCTGGCCTACCGGTTACTTAAAATAGAGGGCAATACCCGCTGAATTAGTGTCCAAATGTTCATGTCATTCTGGCCAATACTCCACTTCTGTTATAACATTTCAGTCTGGAATATGGAATATCTTTCAATAATCTTTATGACTAAAAGGCTAAAAGTAATCTCATGTGTAAGAAATGACTGTTAATATTAACGTTATAATTAACTTGTTGGTTTTGGATTTATTTAGCTTCAAGAGTGCATTTTTGTTCGTGTGACCCTCAACACAGGCTTTGAGAATCCTGGGCCACTTACTGATACTTAAATTAACCCACTCATATTCTGGTTTATTTCAAGAAAAACATTTTGGCTAGTGGAAATTCTAATTGGCTGGTAACTTCTAGCAGCCATATTGGCAGGTGGTCAAAAAAGCTAATTTCAAGCCCTGCAGGGAGAGTAAGTGGTGACATAGGAGTGAATGAGAAAATGATCAAATATTGGTGTTTAAGACTGAATAATGACATCACAACGGTTAATTTAAAATTAGTTATTCCTCTAAACCTGACTTCAAATGCCCAAAAAATTTTTGCGCCAGCGCCGTCGGCCCCCAACCCTCAGCAAAATCTGGCCCTGTGGTGGCGAGGACATTTTTTTGTGGTCCTCTCTATCATCAAAGTTCCTGGGTTACGGCATGACAATATTTGTTTGGCCCCTGGCAACAATCTGGGTTTCTCATGTGGCCCCCCATGAACAATAATTGCCCACCCCTGATCTAGCCTCTTAAATTGGTTCTCAAAGTTAACCAGATTCATGCATTTTAGTTTAAAATGTACAAATTTTTCTTACAGGGGGCATGGCCCCCCGAACCCCCCAAGAGGGTCCAAGCAAAGTCTACCCACCACAATCTCTCCAAATCCTGTGGGAAACGTATAGTTATTAGTATTTTCTTTGTTCTTAAAAATATGCATTGCCTGTTTGTGTTTTGCAATATGGATATTGTTTTATTTATAATTAAATTGAGCATTGGGCCTTTATAAGAATGTTTATTTGTATTATTTAAATTGTCACACTCATGGATAGATATTTGAGGTTTGTTTATTCATTAGGAAAAGGACCACTGGAACAAATGCCGCGAACATGATCCGGCTACTTTTTAAATCTGGCTACTCAAAAGTTTGGGGAACTCTCTGCAGGACGGGCCCACTGCGGCCGGGTGGGGTGTAGCCATTGAGAGGGCACGACCCTGGGGGGCCCCCATCCGCTGGCGTGGGGCGGTTCGAGGAGCGCCGTCCCCCGGAGGACGGCTGCATGAACGCTCTGCCCCTGGAATCCGGCGGCCGTCCCCTCGTTGCCGTCGCAGCATGAGGGACCTGACCGCAGTGGAGTCATGTTACTGCCTCTCCAGCTGCTGGGCCATGTTCTCCACTGATGGCCCGAAAAGGCCCGCAGGAGAAATCCTGGCTCCAAGCAGCCTCCTCTTCTCCGGGTCAGCCAACTGCGTGAGGTTGAGCCAGAGGTGGCGGTGCGTGACAACAGAGAAGGCCATGACCTTACCACTGTTCCGAGCCACACAGTCCACCATACGGAGGGCGTAGTCCGTGGCCATCCGGAGCTCGGTGTACATCTCCGGCGATGGGTTACCCTGCAGCTCCCTCAGGAGGATGGCCTGGTAACCCTGTAGGATGGCCATGACCTGCTGCCATGTAAGACTTCTCTGCCACCTTGGCCGTTAACTGGCACGCCTTAGAAGGCAGTGTCAGCCTGCTGGCGGTGGGGGCCAGATGAGTCGCCACCACTTCCTCCAGGGGGGGCATTCTAGTGAATCCCAGCCGATCCTCGTTGTCCAGCATAGACCATGAAGCCATGCCCTCAGTGATCGATCATTTAGGGAACATTATTAGTGCCGCTGCCGCCTGTGAGAGTAACATGACTCTGATAATGAACCCTGATAATTTGTTATGACTGTTATTGAAGATCATGATCAGTCAGATGGATAATAAATTGGTTGTGAGGATGATATGAAGCGCAGGCTGTGTGACGCAGAGAGCATTACGCACAGGTGAGGTAGCCTATGCTACTCTGCCCCTTCTTGTAGACAGCCTCGGTATTGCATCTCCAGTCCAGTTTTTTGTCCAGGTGAACGCCCAGGTATTTGTAGCTGTCCACACTCACCACCTCCTCACCCCCGATGGAAATAGGGTTCGGCTCCGTGCTGGTCCTCCTGAAGTCCACAACCATCTCCCTGGTTTTGGACACGTTAAGGAGGAGGTGGTTTTCTCCGCACCAGTCCTCAAAGCGGCCCACCAGTTCCCTGTACTCTGCCTCCTCTCCATCCCTGACACACCCCACAACTACAGAGTCATCTGAATATTTCTGCAGATGACAGGATACTGAGTTGTATTCGAAGTCCGAGGTGTATAGGGTGAAGAAAACAGTCCCCTGCGGCGCTCCTGTGCTACTGACCACCCGGTCGGACACACATCCCCTCAGTCGCACAAACTGTGGTCTGTCCGTCAGGTAGTCGATAATCCAGGTTGTGGAGGCATCCACCTGCATCCTTTGAAGCTTCTCACGCAGTCGTGCAGGCTGGATGGTGTTGAAAGCACTGGAGAAATCAAAGAACATCATGCTCACAGTGCTGCCTGCTGTGTTAAGGTGAGAGTGGGCTCGCTGGAGCAGGTAGATGATGGCATCGTCGACTCCAACCCAGGGGCAGTACGCGGACTGCAGTGGGTCTAGGTAGGAGTTCACCTGGGGTCTGAGATGAGCCAGCATCAGTCTCTCCAGGACCTTCATGATGTGTGATGTCAAGGCCACCGTTCAAAAGTAATTTAGAGGGCTTCTTAGGAACCGGAACAAGGCATGAGGTCTTCCACAGCACCGGAACCTTCTCTAGGCTCAGGCTGATGTTGAACAGGTGCTGTAGGACCCCACATAGCTGTCCTGCGCAGGTCTTCAGTACTCTGGGGCAGATACCATCAGGACCTGCAGCCTTGTTCCGTTTCAGCCTTTCCAACTACCTCTTGACCTGTCTGCTGGTGGAGGAAGCGGGGGGCTCAGTTGGAGGTGTTAAGTTTCTGAAGTCCATTGTGGGGGGAGGGGGGGCTGTGGTTTTGGGCACCGGGGAGGTGAAAAGCGGTAGCTGTGGGGGGTCAGTGCGGCTGGGGACCGGGGGGGGATGCAGCTGGGGATCCTGTGCTGAACCTATTGAAGAAGATGTTCATCTCATTGGCTCTGTCCAGGCTTCCCTCAGCCTGTTCCCCCTTAGCCTTGAAGCCGGTGATCTTTTTCATCCCGGCCCACACTTCCCTTGTGTTGTTCTCCTCGAGCTTGTTTTCCAGTTTTTTCCTGTATGCATCCCTGCCCTCTCTCAGTCTCACTTTCAGTTCTTTCTGCACGCTCCTCAGTGACTCCCTGTCCCCCTCTCTGAATGCTCTCTTCTTTTTGTTCAGGAGCTCCTTCAGGTCGCTGGTGATCCAGCGTTTGTTGTTGGGGAAACATTTCACTGTCTTAGTGGGGATGATGTTACCAACACAGAATTTGATGTACTCTGTAACACAGTCAGTCATGGAGTTTATGTCCTCTCCATGGGGTTCACAGAGCACGTCCCATTGTGTTGCCTCAAAGCACCCCTGTAGAGCCTAGTCTGTCTCTTGTGACCACGTCTCCACAGTCCTTTTGGTTACTGAGTGTTGTTGAACAATGGGCTTGTAGGTGGGGATGAGAAAAACTAGGTTGTGATCTGATCTGCCGAAGGGAAGTGCAGTGGAGCTGTAAACATCCTTCACATTTGCATATAAAAGATCCAGCGTTTTATTTTCTCTGGTGGGGCAATTAACATACTGCTTAAAGTTAGGTAGTGTACTAGAGAGATTTGTGTGATTGAAATCTCCCGAAATCGTTATAATTGCATTTGGGTGTTTATTTAAGAGTTTGGCTGTGACTGAGCTGATGACGTCACAAGCCGCGTCGGCAGCAGCTGATGGTGGAATCTAAACAGTTATACAGATGGCGCATGTGATCTCCCTCGGCAAATAATAAGGACAGAAACTCACGGCTAGCAGTTCAATGTCCGGGCTGCAGAAACACTCCTTCACAGTAACATGTCCTGGGTTCCACCATTTGTTATTCACAAATACTGCAATCCCCCCACCCTTCTTCTTACCGCTCTTCCCACGGTCTCTGTCAGCCCTCACTATCTGGAAGCCGGGGACGGTGGTATTTGCGTCCGGAATATCGTCATGTAACCATGTCTCCGTGAAGCTACATTCTCTATACGCCCGCTGCGTTCTCGTCAGCGCACCAAGCTTGTCAAACTTATTCGCTAGGGACCTCACATTCCCCATTAAGATGGAAGGAAGGACCGGCTTGTATTTCCTCCTCCTTGCTCTCCGCACGGCACCGGCTCTGCACCCCCGACGCCTCATCTTCAATTCGTCTGGGATTTGGTGGTCCACTCCGGGCAGCAGTGTCGGCTTGGAGAGTGCAAGCAGCTGATCACGGAGGTAAACAATCCTACCTCCGCTCTCGTTGGCATGGTGACCCGGCACAACGAACGTTAAAAGTGCCAGTAATAGAACGAGACGTCCTTTCAAAAGTAGAGTATCCATTCTGCGTGAATACTCTGCTCCTACACCTTATTATACAAGAAAAAGCAAAGACACGCAATAAGAATACAATAGACTAAAAACACTAAGCATTGACCAGAGCTGCTGAAACAGGCAGCCACCAGTGCAGCGCCATCTTGGAATTGATGTATATCGTTATCGGAATATGTAATGACCTATTGGGATATGAGATTTTAGTCATATCGCCCAGCCCTAAGACTAGCCTGGTACTAACCCAGTACTTAACTGGTGTCTGGTGGTAGTTTCCCAGTACTGTCCCATTACCAGGTGTATGAAATGTGCTACAAATAAACGTGCCTTGCCTTGCCTTGCATAACTGTCTGGTGGTGGCTTCTGGGCATGGTGATTGTGTTTCTTCCTTCTCCAGCTCCAGAGCTGCTGAGGCTGGACCCGCTGACCGCCCACCCGATGCTGGAGCTCCGCCATGGGGACACGGTGGTGGGATGTGGGGTCTTGCTCCGGAGGCTCCCCAACAACCCAGAGAGGTTCAGTTACAGCTACTGCATCCTGGCCAACCGAGGCTTCTCTTCTGGGAAACACTACTGGGAGGTCAGTAGTGCTACAGCTGGATGCTAAAAATGGTGTCAGATGCAATGGATGTTCAAGAAGGAGCAAAGATCTATGTGGAAAAAGTGCAAAATGTTTACATTGTGTTGCTGTTACCCCTGCTGGCTATTCTCATTCACTGTTCGTACTTATACCTGGAAAGTAATGCACTATAATTCGTATATAACCCACATAATGTATGAAGGTGGATAAACAGGAGGGCGTGATATAGGTACAGGTGTCTGAATAAAACGGTGGTCAGTAAGGGTGTTGTGGTGGGGGATGCGGACGGGCATTTCCGTTTGCCTTCAATGCCAATGATTCCTCTTCTCCTCAGTTAGATTCCCAGCGTAAGCCACATAAACAATTTTAAATTAGCATTTTATTATTTAACCATGACCCTAACCCTAACCAAGTTTTTTTTCTTGCCTAACCAGGTGTTTCGTAGGATTATGCATGAAAAATACTTTCCGTGAGATATCATACGACCGTTTCATGAGAATACTTTGACCACTGTGTGTCAGGGCTTTCATGTACTTGGAGACTAACAGTGGTTCTGGCTGCCCAGGTGGAGGTTGGTGATAAACCAAAATGGCGACTGGGTCTGATCAAAGGAACAACCAATCGGAAGGCAAAGCTGGCCAAGAACCCGGAGAGTGGCGTGTGGCTGATCGGACTGAGGGAGGGGCGGGTCTATGAAGCCTTCGCCTCCCCCCGGGTGGTCCTGCCGGTCTCGGCCCCGCCTCGTCGCGTGGGCATCTTCCTGGACTACGAGGGAGGGGCACTGACCTTCTATAACGCAAACAGTCCTGACGAACTGGGGCTCATCTATAGCTTTAGCCTGGAGCTCCAGGGGAAAGTCTACCCTCTGCTGGACGTCTGCTGGCATGACAGAGGAGACAACAAGCACCCCCTGGCCCTCGCCCAGCCACACAGAGAAGACAACAAGCACCCCATGGCCCTCCCCCAGCCCCACAAGGAGGAGAAATGACAAAAGCACCTCCTCTCGCTACAATGAGGAGAATTTATTTTATTCCAAAACAGTATCTCCATTTTGGAGGAATGTTGCAAACATCAATCAGTGTTTCAAAATCATTGGTGTTTTACTTTGTTTCAAACTCGGATTCTCACATATGCTGAAGCCCGCCCAAGCGGCGGTGAACTGAATGCCTTTCTTTTTCTCTAAAAAGACCTTTAAAACCACCCAGGCGCTCCTCAAGGCGTCCTGGCAAACCTCAGCCGGTGATTGGCACAGCCACCCACACCAGCCCACGTGTCCTCCTTTACGGACACGTGTCACCGGTATCACCTCCATCTTTCGGCAGAAAGCCGTCATTGTCGAGCAAACTTCCTGTTCGGAAGCAAGTCTGTGGATTTTGCGTACCCTGAAGAAAGGCTACACGTTGCAGTTTGGTCGCCCCCCCCCCTCCCCGCAGTTTCAACGGAATCCCCGTTTCGCGAGCGGACGAGGGTTCAACGGCCATTTTACGGGAGGAAGTCTCCTCCCTACTGGCCAAGGGGGCGATACGCCTCGTGCCAGAGGCAGCGAGGCACTCGTGGTTTTACCACAGGTATTTCGCTGTGCCAAAGAAAGACGGATCCATGCGGCCCATATTAGACCTCAGGCCTCTGAACAAGACACTGAGGAAATGCGTACCCTGCCTCGCCTTTTCAATGCGATCAGGCCTGGGGACTTATTTACTTCCGTCGACCTGAAAGACGCCTTCTTTTATATTCCCATAGTAGAGAGACACAGGAAGTTCCTACGGTTTTCCTTCCTGGGCGTGCGTGAACATGCCGTTAGCCCCCCTCCGCTCGAGGGGGATACGCATATATGTTTACCTCGACGACGCGCTCATAGTGGCAGACTCGAGGGAACTTGTCATCGCGCACACCAAAGTGGTGATGGATCATCTACAGGCCCTGGGCTTCTTAATAAACTGGCAGAAGAGCTCTCTTGTCCCTGGGCAGGTTGCAACCTACCTGGGACTGAACTCTCTGTCCATGCGGGCACGCCTCACTGCAGTGAGGCAGAAACGCATTTTGGAAACAGCGGGGACCCTGCGTCGGGCACGCGCGGTCTCGGTGCATCATTGCTCAGTGATGCTGGGGCTCATGGCCGCGGCAGCTGCTGTCATCCCCCTTGGGCTGCTACACATGCGCCCCTTCCAGATCTGGTTCCTCAGTCACCGCCTGGACCCGGTGAAGCATAGCCGTTGCGAACTGGCGCTGACGGACATTGCCCGCCAGGCTTTGGCCGCGTCGGGCACTCGATTGGGCCCAGTCCCGCTCAGGCGCGTCATCCGGACCAACGCCTCCCTCTGGGAATGGGGTGCAGTGTTCCAGGGACTCGCAGCAAACGGCCAGTGGGAAGCCCGAGAGCTTCGCCACATAAACGTGCTAGAGTTGGAGGCGGTTCGCCTAGCTCTACGCCACTTCCATAATCAGATACACGGTCACCATGTACTGATACGCTCAGACAACACCGCCATGGTTGCTTACATCAATCGCCAGGGCGGTGTCCGGTCTCAACCGTTGGCGACAGAAATACATCAGTGGGCACACGCCTATCTGTTGTCTCTGTCGGCGGCCCACATACAGGGCCAGTTGAACTCAGACGCGGATCTGTTGTGCGGCAACGTCCGCATGTCAGACTGGTGTCACCACACGCAAGTGGTGTCGATCTCTTCGCATTGTGGCGCGCGGTGCATTGTCCCCTGTGGTTCTCCATCCACGGGGACAGCCCCCCTCTGGGGCACGACGCTTTGGCGCACGAGTGGCCAAAATAAGGCCTCTATGCTTTCCCCCCCATTCCCCTGATCCCGCAGGTACTGGACAGGGTGAGGGAACAGGGCCTGCAGCTCACGCTGGTAGCTCACGTTGGGGAGGCTGTAGCTCAGGAGGTAGAGCAGGTCGTCCACTATTCAGAAGGTTGGTGGTTCAATCCCCGGCTCCTCCAGTCCACATGTCGAAGTGTCCTTTGACAAGACACTGAACCCCAAATTACTCCTGATGGCTGTGCCAGCACCCTGCGTGGCAGCTTGCCGCCTTCTGTGTGTGAATGGGTGAATGCAGGTACATTGTAAATTGCTTTGGATAAAAGTGCTATATAAATGCAGTCCATTTACCATTTGGTAGCGCCAATATGGCCGTCGCAGATATGGTTCGCGGACCTGGTCTTGCTGGCACAGAGGTCACCGTGGTTACTGCCACGCAGACCGGACCTCGTGTCCCAGGCGGAGGGGGAGATACTCCACCCTTCCCCTCACAAGTGGAAACTGGCAGCTTGGTCCCTGAGCGGGACCGCTTGCTAGCTCAAGGCTTGCCGTTGAATGTGATACAAACCATTCAAAGCGCTAGAGCGACCTCTACTCGCTCTCAGTACGCCTATAGTGGCAAGCCTTTGCGCGCTGGTGCACGGAAAGGGAAGTTGATCCAGTGTACTGTGGTGCTGAACCCATTCTCTGTTTCCTCCAGAGCCTGCACGATGCGGGCCTGAGGGGACCCTCAGTCCCTCAAGGTTTACGTGGCTGCGATAGCCGCCTGCCGCATGGAAGTTGATGGCAGGCCGGTAGGGAGCCTCTTCCTGATCTCTCGATTCATGAAGGCATTCGCAGGTTACGCCCGCCAACGCGAAGCATTTTCCCCAAATGGGACTTGGTTACGGTGCTGGAAGGGCTCTCTGCCCCTCCATTCGAACCCGTCGATACCATCGACTTGAAACACCTATCCCTGAAGACTGCATTGCTCTTAGCCCTGTCTTCTTGTAAAAGGGTTGGCGACGAGGGTACGGTGGCGCAGTCGGTAGCGCTGTCGCCTCACAGCTAGAAGGTCCTGAGTTCGATTCTCGCCTGGGACGCTGTGGGTGCTGGAGTTGTGACCCCCCCATATCTTCAGTGCCTACTGCCCAGGTGGGCTATCTCGTGGAAAGGGCCTTTCTGTGTGGAGTTTGCATGTTCTCCATGTGCTCCCCAGGGGGTTCCTCTGTACATAACCCCCCACTAAAAACATGCAGAAGATCGTCATCCGATCAGTGACGACAACATCTGAAGTTGGTCCCCGGGCGCTGGAAAGAAAAAGCGACCACTGCTCCTGGCCTGCCCCCTGGAGGAAAGGACAAGCCTGGATGGGTCAAATGCAGAGGACAAATTTCACCGGCCACCGTCAGCATGAGTGTGTGTTTGTGGCCGCATGCATGTGTTGAAGTGTTCCTGTGATAATAAAAAGACGGGCTTGTCCGTCTGAAATTGTTTTTTTAGACTTGATTGCGCTTTCGGTGCAACAGTCCTGTATGGTGTTCTCTGATGACAGGCGCAGGGTCACGCTGCGGCCTAATGCTCCTTATCAGCCTAAAAATATCAATGCTAGCTTCAGGTCTATGGTCATAGACCTGGTAGCCTTTTGCCCTCCTCCTTCGAACCTGACGGAAGAGCGGCAGTTGCAGATGCTGGGCGCTGTGCAGGCGCTCCTGACCTACTGTATGTGGACAGGACGCGCGCGCTGCGCACCTCAAAGCAACTCCTGGTTTGTTTTGAGGCCCGTGCCATTGGCAAGGCATTGTCCAAAGAGCGCTTGTCGCGCTGGATAGTGGAGGTCATTGCATTGGCCTACTCTGCCGCGGGGAAAGTCCTCCTGGAGGGTGTTAAGGCCCACTCCACAAGAGGTGTCGTGGCGTCATGGGTGCTATTGCATGGGTGGCTGCGCCAATCACCGGCTGAGTTTTGCCAGGATGCCTTGAGGAGCGTCTGGGTGGTTTTAAAGGTCTTTTTTAGAGAAAAAAGAAAGGCATTCAGTTCAGCGCCGCTTGGGCGGGCTTCAGCATATGTGAGAATCCTCGTTCTCACTCGTAAAACCTGGGTTGTAGGACAACCCTAACTGTTTAAGCCTTGGTTATACTCCGGAGGGGAAGCATGTGGACAGGTGTGGACACAATGGACTCATTGGAGTTCTGTTTATACTAGTTTCTGAAGTCCGCTGGGAGGGTGCATTCCACACATAGATAGATCGGTGATAGATCGTAGATTGGTGTATGATTAAAGAGAGAGAGAAGCCATCACTACCTGCTAAGCTAGGGGTCGGCAACCTTTTTGATATGAAGTGACATTTTTCTTGATCTGTAAGGCATCAAATAATGGCCAGTGCTCTAGAATAGACTATTGGTTAATCTCAAATAATCTGGTAAATTATGTTTCTGGATGTGAAATCTCTGCATCACCTCTAACTGATCATTGTGTGATATCGTTGTCCTTCTCATTGTGTAGAAATTAGTCTATCCTTAACACTATCTTGACATTTAACTTTTGGAAAATAAGATTTTTGCAAATATGTCAGACAACTGAGTGATGAAATTGTTGAATTGGAAATGTCTTTGAATAAATGGGAGTGGTTAAAAGTTTAAGTCTGATCACAGTCAGGGAACCTGGCTCCAGTGTACCACTGCTGATGAACATCCTGAAAGCATACGGACAATACTCTGGGTATGTCATTAACATGCATAAAACACAGGCCCTGTTATTTAATTATACCCCCACACAAGAACTTAAAGATAGATATAATTTTAATTGGCACTCCCCACATATAAAATATTTAGGTGTACATATACCAAAAGAACTATCATCACTAAACGACATTAACTATAATTATATTAATAAAAAAATATATGATGACCTCAACAGATGGGACCACCTCCCACTTGAACTTGGTAACAGAATTAGAACGGTGAAGATGAATATCCTATCACGTCTACTACTTATTTCTGGCTCTTCCAGTGGAGATTTCCCCCAAACAATTTAGGGAATGGAACAGACATACTGTATATCACGTTTTATTTGGAACAATAAGAAACCTAGGGTGAAATATACGACGCTTCAATTACCAAAGGAGAGGGGGGGGCTTGCCCTTCCATGTTTGATGGACTACTATCTATCAGCCCAGCTGAGACCCTTAGTAGGCTGGTGCAATCCCACATATGTGGCAAAATGGAAAAACATTGAAACCTCTCTAGTAGAGACTCAAATTCAATCATTACTTGGCCACCCTAACATGATAGGGGAATTGACACTGGCTTCAAACCCATGGGTTAACCTCTCACTTAAAGTGTGGAGGCAAGTGGTCAAGAGATTTCGGATTCAAAGAGAGATTAAGTTACTCAGCTGGCCAGCGTACGACCCGGGTTTTGCACCAGCCTCTATGGACTCCAGATACAAAATATGGTCTCAAAATGGAATAACAGCCCTCTGTGGAATAGTGGTGAACGGGGAAATAGATAGTTTCCAAAACCTGTACCAGAAAGATGACTTAGACCCCAAATCAGACTTTTTTAGATACATTCAGCTTCGCAGTTACTTCTGGACTAACATTAAAGATGCAAACACCGGGGAAGTGTCAATGATAACCAGAGTATTCATGGATGCTTATAACTCAGCGAGTAGTAAGGGTATCATAAGTAAATTATATCATGGTATTCGGTCTCTGAATAAACACTCTACAGAGTACATAAAGCAAAGGTGGGAAAGGGAAATGCAAACAGATATAACAGAAATCATGTGGAGCAATGTCTGGGAAATTCAAATCACTTCCACAAACTCTTTAACATGGAGAGACTTTTGTTGGAAGAATATAATACGCTTTTTTATCACTCCAAAACAGAAATCTAGACAAATGGGGACTCCACTGCCCTGTTGGAGATGTGGGGCAATAATGGTGGACCATGCCCACATATTTTGGTCTTGTCCTGACATTGGGCTATTCTGGAAGGAGGTGTCGAGGATAATCTCTGAAACGTTGGGCTATGATGTTTGCTTTTCTTTTCCCACCTTATACCTCGGACTAGTTTCTGAGGATACCGAAAGAAATTATCTATATCTCCTGAAGATATTTCTGGCAGCTAGCAAGAAGGCCCTCACGAAATGCTGGCTTCAGAAGCACCGCCCCCCGGTGGATATGTTTATAAACATTGTAGAACAACTGCACAGAATGGAGCAACTAACTTTTAGTCTGAGGTTACAAAAAGAAAAAGGGGAATCACTCTGGTACAAATGGACAGTTTTCCTAACTCATAGAACGGAGATGTCTGGGCCCTCTTGAGTGGGGGACAGAACGGACGATGTGGAACATCAGCCTCTTCTCCACTGTTTCTGCCTGGAGCCTGTCTGTGGACTGTTCTAAGACAAGGGTTGCCAGGGACGTCCTGCCGGCCCCTGGGCCAGACGTCGGACATGCCTGTTAAGTGAAATGACTCTTGCTAGTACCCCGTTTTACATTTACTTTTTTCTTTTTGTCAAAATGTATTGTTCAGAAGTTCAGAAGAGTCGTTCAGAAGTTCTCTGACGACTCTGCGATAGTGGGATGTATCAAAGATGGCGACGACGATGAGTATCGGGATGTGGTGGCCAACTTTGTCACATGGTGTGAGCAGAACCACCTGCAGCTCAACGTGTCAAAGACAAAGGAGCTAGTGGTGGACCTGAGGAGGGTCAAGGCTCCGGTGACCCCTGTTTCAATCCACGGGGTCAGTGTTGACATAGTGGAGGATTACAAGTACCTTCGAGTGTACATTGACAATAAACTAGACTGGGCTAAGAACTCTGATGCACTCTACAAGAAGGGGCAAAGCCGTCTACTTTCTGAGGATGTTCTATGAGTCGGTAGTGGCTAGTGCCTTCCTTTATGCTATTGTGTGCTGGGGCAGCAGGCTGAAGGCAGCGGATGCCAACAGACTCAACAAATTGATCCGTAAGGCCAGGGACATTGTGGGGCTGGATCTGGGATCTCTGACTGCGGTGTCAGAGAAGAGAACATTATCCAGGCTACGCTCCATTATGAGCAATGACTCACACCCACTCCACGGCGTGCTAGTCAAACACAGGAGTACATTCAGTGAGAGACTGATTCCACCTAGGTGCAACACGGAGAGGCACAGGAAATCATTCCTGCCTGTGGCCATTGGTCTATTTAATGCCTCTCTTAAAAGAGCACCTAGGAGACGCTCAGTCTCCCTGTGACTGAGCCAGCCGATAGGCTAACTGAAAAAAAGTGCCTGGCTGAGCCACGTGTAATGTATAGGGCAAGCCGAATAATATTCGAATAATATATAAGTTCAGTGTGCAATAAAGACAATTGGCACGTAAGGTATACTTACTCTACGTATTTGCTTACTTAGACGTACTCCACTATTTTGCTTCTATCGCATTTAATACTGTTTACCCCATGCTATATTGTGTTCTTTCTTATTATTATTCTGCTTATTTTACTATCGCATTTACTACTGTGTATTTTATTTTATGCTATGTGTGTGAGCGAGCTACTGTAACTTGTCCCAATTTCCCCCCGGGGATCATTAAAGTCTTTCTGATTCTGATTCTGATTCTGATACAAAGTGATGTGCTGTGTATGTTGTGAACTCTCCTGACCTCCTGTTACATGTCTTTGCAAAAATGATGTAAAAATAAAAGTATAAAAAAAAAAAGTTTAAGTCAGACAAGTTTGCAATCAGAATTAGTAAATGATCTTCTAAACAAAAAATCAGAAACAGTGAGATATTACTAGTGAAATCAATGTTATGTCATAAAGATGAATTATCCTTGGAAGAATGCTAAATTAAACTATTTACAATCCCAATTAGACTATGTTTTTGGGAAAAGCAAAGGGAGCATTTATATGTACGAGAGCTCGTTGGATTGAGGAAGGAAGGGGGGGGGGGGGAACTCACTTATTTCTTTAGTTTGGAAAAACAGAGACAAACAAAAAGGAAAATTCAAAAGCTGGTGGTAAATTATGTTACTGTAGAAAAGCAACACCAGGTAAATAGCAGCTTGTTTAAGTCAAATTTTTCCAAAGAGTATTGCTGTTTGTTTTAGAATAGTATTAGGGCATTCAACAAGATGATGGATGATGAATTCAAGCAATTTATGGAGGATGAGCTTAAAATGTAAGAGTTGTAACAATTCAACAGATGTCTACTGGGAAGTCACCAGGACTTGGGGCGGCTGTAGCTCAGGAGGTAGAGCAGGTTATCCACTAATTGCTTTGGATAAAAGAGGTTGGCGGTTCGCTTCCCGCCTCCTCCAGTCTGCATGTCAAAGTGTCCTTGGGCAAGATACTCAGTGGGCCCTATCTTTTCAGTGGCCTTAGGTGCAAAAACTGGCATTAAACGCAAAAAAACGCGCCTTGCGCCTGCCTCAGGAAGATAGCAACATGGTTTTAGGCCCCAAAATGCACTTTACGCCGAAGAGGCGTGGTGCAGTGCCAGAATGGGCATTTCGGCCTTAAATACCGGCCTAACGATATCTTCCCCTCTGGCGTTAATTTAGTGCTTAGCGCTTTTCAAAACCAGGCCTTATTCAGTGCGCCGGTTATATTGTAATTGCGCGGAGCTCTCCTCTGCCATCTCACACTCTCTCCCCCTCTCTCTCTCTCTCACTCCTTCTCTCTCGCGCATCAGACAGGCACAAAGACCAATGGAAAAAAGTGGTTATATCGTAGTTTTGAGCCCCTGTCATTCAGAGGCTGTTCTCTCCCCTCCTCTCTCTCTCCCACTCCCTCTCTCGCGCAGCACAAAGACCGATGGAAAAAAGCTGTTCTCTCCCCCTCTCTCTCTTTCTCCCTCAAATCTCCCAGCATGCATTGATGGTAATACATTTTGAGAAGAAATATAAACCAAATCAGCCTAAATTGCCTAAAGTGGTAGATAGTAATAATGTTTCTGTTCACACAACATGCAATTCTCGAACAGTTCAATATTGGCCAAAATAAAACATAGACATCCAAACACAACCCTATGTGAAACATATATGTAACCTAGGTGGTATATACAGTATATCCCACGCAGATATAACGTGAATTAGATGAGAGACAGCCGCAAGATGGCTGTACTCCACTCCAACAAGACTTGGCTTACTTCACATCCACTTTTACAATAAAATCACATTTATGCAATGACTTTACATAATGTAGGCTATATTTATGTGCATCATCTGCAGCACTGGAGAAGAAAAGGTATCTCATCCCTGTTGAAGGTATTGGGGGAGACACAGACATATTTTCAAAGAGATGGTCACAAGCTCTACTTTGAAGGGCTTGTCGTGGAGGATCTCGATTCTGACATTCTCGCTGGGATTCCGTTTATGGAAAAGAATGACGTCTCCGTCAGGCCAGCCAAACACCAGGTCTGCTTGGGGGATGACGTCTACCGCTACGGCACCTACTGCACACCTATGGACAGACATGCAGTGCGACGTGCACATGTGCTTCGTGCACCAACTAAATCTATTGTGTGGCCGGGAGAATACATTGAGCTGGATTTGCCACCAGAACTGTGTGAAGTGGACAGTGAGCTGGCCGTTGAGCCACATGTTGATGACCAGGCAGGCGCCCACCAATGGCCTGCTCCGGCCTTGCTACGGGGCGTGGCAGGAAAGATCCGTGTTCCTAATCTTACGGATGGGCCGCAACTGGTCCAGAAGAGTCATCATTTGTGTCGTGTCCGTGCCACGTGTCCCCTCACACACTGGCGACACACTGTCGGCAGATCCGCCCAAGCCTGCCCCTACAAGTAAGTCTGCCCTTCCCTCAGACCTTGGACCCTGACAACATAATGCCATCTGACATCAAGGACAAGTTTCGTGCCCTGCACACGGAGTTTGATGAGGTGTTTGACCCCCAGTTTAAGGGTTATAATGGCGCTATGGGCCCATTTCAAGCCAAGGTCAATATGGGGCCTGTCCAACCCCCACAGCGAAAGGGCAGGGTCCCACAGTACTCCAGAGGTCAGTTACAGGAACTCCAGGCACAGTTAGACATCTTGGAGGGGATGGGCGTCTTCAGGAAGCCTGAGGATGTAGGCGTCTCAGTGGAATACGTCAATCCTTCATTCCTTATAAAAAAGCCCACAGGTGGCTTCCGCCTTGTCACGGCGTTTGCGGATGGCCGGTATAGTAAGCCTCAACCCTCCCTGATGCCCGATGTCGACTCCACCCTGCGCTTGATAGCTCAGTGGAAATATGTCGTCGCTACGGACCTCACCAAAGCCTTTTAGACATGAATGATGGTGGTCGGAGGGGCCGTTGAGCGCCGATGTGTGGCTGCCACGCTTTCGAACCACCGGTACGAATGGTGTGAACGAATAATGATTCTGTGAAGCGCTTTGAGCACTTGGAAAGGCGCTATATAAATCCAATCATTATTATTATTATTATTATTATTTTACCAGATACCCCTGTCCAAAGACTCATGGAAATACTGTGGGGTTGTCACGCCTTTCAAGGGTGTTCGTGTGTACGTGCGGAGTGCTATGGGCATGCCGGGGTCCGAGACTGCATTGGAGGAGATGACATGCAGGGTGTTTGGAGATCTTCTTGAGCAGGGCCATGTGGCCAAGGTAGCAGACGATCTGTACTGCGGAGCTGACACTCTGGAGGAGCTGCTAGCTGTCTGGAGGAGGGTTCTGTCTGCCCTACAGCGCTGCAGCTTGAACCTCTCTGCCACAAAGACCACCATAGCTCCTGTGCAGACCTCTATATTGGGCTGGGTCTGGCGTCAGGCAACCATCCAGGCCAGCCCTCACTGTTCTCTTCTGGCTGCATGTCCCCCTCCGAAAACTGTGACTGGTCTGCGCTCATTCATCGGTGCGTACAAGGTGCTAGCTCATGTACTCAAGAACTGTGCTACCATGCTTGCCCCGATTGACGATGTGGTTGCTGGGCGCGAGTCGAAGGACATGATCCAGTGGTCAGATGAGCTACTAGGTGCCTTCAGTTGTGCTCAGAAGGCCTTGTCATCAACTAATGCTGTCACCTTGCCATGGCCTGCGGACCAGCTGTGGATTGTTACCGATGGTGCAGTCAGAGAGCCTGGCTTGGGAGCAACACTGTACATCACCTGCAAGGACACAGTGAAGGTGGCTAGCTACTTTAGCACGAAGTTGCGCAAGAACCAGAACTCATGGCTGCCCTGTGAGGTCGAGGCATTGTCTATAGCAGCGGCAGTGAAACACTTTGCTCCCTACATAGTCCAATCTTCTCAGAGGGCTTGTGTTTTGACGGACAGCAAGCCCTGCGTCCAGGCCTTTGAGAAGCTGTGCAAGGGAGAATTTTCAGCAAGCCCTCGTGTCACCTCCTTCTTGTCTACAGCCAGCCGGTTCCAGGTGCTAATCCGTCATGTGGCGGGGGCGGCTATCCTGCCATCTGACTTTGCTAGCCACAACGCACCAGAGTGCGACAACCCGACCTGCCAGGTCTGTACCTTCATCCGCACCACCGCTGATTCAGTTGTACGCCAGGTTACTGCTGAGGATGTTATGTCTGGGGCCCAGAAGTTGCCCTTCACTAACAGGGCTGCGTGGCTGGCTCTACAGTCAGAGTGCTCTGATCTCAGGCGGACCTGTGCTCATCTCCGCCAAGGCACTCGCCCGTCCAAAAGACTGACTAACATTCGTGATGTGAAGCGTTACCTGAACATCACCACGGTGACCAGGGACGGCCTCCTGGTCGTGCGTCGCCACACCCCGCTCGCAGCCTCAACGGACTGCATTGTGGTACCTAGGTTCTCCCTTGATGGCCTGCTCACCTCCCTTCATATCAAACTTGACCATCCTACTGCCACCCAGTTGAAGAAAAAAAAAGGTAAAGGTAAAGTCCCAACGATTGTCACACACCCGAGTGTGCGAAATTTGTTCTCCGCATTTCACCCATCCCCTATGGGAGCGGTGAGCGGGAGCGGTGAGCAGCAGCAGTGCCGCGCTTGGGAATCATTTGGTGATCTAACCCCCCAATTCCAACCCTTTGATGCTGAGTGCCAAGCAGGGAGGCAATGGGTCCCATTTTTATAGTCTTTGGTATGACTCGGCCGGGGATCAAACTCACAACCTCCCAGTCTCAGGGCGGACACTCAAACCACAAGGCCACTGACTGTTGTGCAGCGCTACTTCTATGCGCTAGACATGGATGCTGCCATTCAGCGTGTCACCAATGGCTGCCATCAGTGTGCAGCTTTGAGGAAGGCTCCTGTGTTCATGAGTGACCAGTCTACGGGCGATCCGCCGGAAGTGGTTGGGGCCGCTTTTGCCGCTGATGTGTTCAGGCGGGACAGCCAGTGCGTCCTGGTTGTTCGTGAGTGTGTTACGTCATTCACACTGTCTTCTCTCATCGAGGACGAGCGCCGTGAGACACTCAGAGACACTTTGATTCGTCTATGCCTGGGCCTGTGCCCCCTCAACGGCCCGTTTGCAGTGATCAGGACTGATCCAGCCCCCGGGTTTGCTGCACTGGCGGGGGATGAGGCCCTCACGAGACATAGGCTGGCTGTCGAGGTGGGGAATGCCAAAAATGTCAATAAGAACCCAGTTGCTGAAAAGGCTGTTCAGGAGCTGCAAAGTGAGATGCTTCGTCTCGAGCCGAATTGCAGAGCTGTGACCCCCCTGCTGCTCTCCGTCGCCACGGCCCGCTTGAACAGCCGCGTGAGGTCACGTGGGTTGTCTGCCCGTGAGATGCTGATTCAGCGTGACCAATTTTCCCACAGGTAGTTGACGACCAAGATCTCATAATGAGGCAGCACTCACAACGTGTCGCTAATCACCCACACAGTGTAAGGTCAAAGGTGCCCTCTGGTCGCGCAGCTATGCCACCCGACCTCCAAGTCAAGTCAAGTCAAGTTTATTTGTATAGCACATTTCATACACAGAGGCAATTCAAAGTGCTTCACATAAAATGGTTGACAGGAAAATAAAAGAAAAGAAGAGAATAAAATGGACATTTAAAAGCATCACAACAAAACTTAAAAAAAAGAGTATGAAAAGTGCATTAAGCAACAGGCGCAGCAGTTGCAAAAAGAGCTACAAACTTATAGAGGACTCATTGGGTTTGCATCAGCAGTTAAAAGCGATGGTAAACATAAAAGTATTTAGTCTATTTTTAAAAGTAAGTAAGGTTGGGGCAGATCTGAGGTCTTCAGGCAATTTATTCCAGCTAGCAGAAGCATAGTGGGTAAATGCAGCCTTCCCATGATTTGATTTGATCCTAGGGACAGTTAATAAGCTGGACCCTGTTGACCTAAGAGTTCTAGACCAGCGTTTCTCAACTGGTGGGTCGCGACGCCGTTTTGATTGGGTCGCGGACATTGGCAATTTTTTTTTTTTTTTTTTTTTCATATTTCATTTGAGTTAAATTCAGATTATTGAAACTGGATTAGCCTGACCAGTTTTACTTGTTTAACAAGCTGAAGCATATGCTCTGCCTGTAATTCAAGAGAAGTTGGTAACACTTTACAATACTGGTGCAAACATGTGCATGAATGCATGCTTAACTCATGATGATAAAGCCATTAATTGATGCTTACCGCATCATCAACTAATGAAAGGTATGTTTGATGAACACACTGAGTCATATATGAATTACTATTAATTAAGTAGGCTATGCCTATATCATCATAGTTAAAGGATGGGTTTTCCGTGGGGAATATGAATATATATTAAATCTAACGCCCCTAAGGTTTTCGAATCCGTTGAAATTTTTGAAATTGGAGGTTTACTCACAGAGATATCAACCGAAATCCACTCTGTGTGTGTGTGTGTGGGGGGGGGGGTGGTGGGGGGGAGGTGCGGGTGCGGGGACTCGAAATACTACATTTCCCACAATGCACTGGGCCTGGCCTTCGTTTTCATGCCCACCCCTCAGGCATTTGGCTGATATCAAACTCCAGTAGGTGGCGGTAATGCATATATATGTTTGCCAACCACCATAAAACTCAAAGAAGAAGAAGAAGGCTTCGACAATAAAACATATCGAGAAGAAGAAATAAATCGAAAATAAAATTGCCTCCAAATTGCACCAAATTTAAACCGAAGTATATATGTCGGGAGATGTCTTCATAAAAAAAAATTCATGCATTTTAAGGCATTTTCGTAGGAGTTACGCGCATCTGATGTTGTAACTATTTTCTGTAAAAATGTGTAAAAACGGGTACATTGCTCAGCGTTGATATCGTTACTTCAACCCGCCTACTACTAGATGTAAAATTTGACGAGCTTTCCAATGCCGCCAGTCCCGTGTCGGTACGTGCTTCCGTTCCCGAGATTGGTCTCTTTGCAAGGAACTATGGAAAGCTAATATTAGCTACAGCAGGCTAGGCGGTTGAAAAAGATGGCTGCCTTTTTGTTTTTGGTCAAGGCCCCTGAAGGGGCGTGGAGGACCTCTAGAGGCGGGACCATGGCCAACAACAGTTGTAGTTCATAGGTGCACGACTTCCGCAAGGCGGGGATTGTCGCTCTGACGCGTTTTGCGTCAGAGCGACATGGAAATAATGTGATAGATGCTTGATAGGCATGGCAGTGAATAACCAATTTCAAAAATTTCAACGGATTCGAAAACCTTAGGGGCGTGAGATTTAATATATATTCATATTCCCCACGGAAAACCCATCCTTTAATTCCTCATCAACACATACATCAACACACTGTGTTCAATAATACCGTAATTCATGTGTTAATTACCACTATCAACTTCCAGTCGCCTGCAACCGGGAAATCGATTGAGTTTCCACCGTTGCATAACGAAGACGGGATGCGCTAGCCACGCTCCTCCTTGTCCGAGCTAGCCTGGTAAACCAGCCCGTCACGTGAACTCACATTTCATTTGGAAATGAAATGTGAGTTCACGTGACGGGCTGGTTTACCAGGCTATGTCCGAGCGACAGCTCAGGGGAAACATACTCGATTTCGGGGAAAGAGAGTTCTCTTTGTTTGACCGGTGCATAGCTGGCTGTAAAGAGAGGCGTTCAGGGTGCAGCGGCGTCGCCTCTGCTGTTTACGGTAGTTTGTCAGTGGTGGTGGCCTGGCGGGGACACTGACGCTATATGTATGACTGGGAAGCGGGTGTGTGTATGGGCGAACTGGGTTCAGTGCGCGCCCCGGCCGGCCGGCTACGGCGATTTCAGCAGCTGTGCTGTAGTCTATGATATCAGTAGGCTATCATTCTGATTACTTGTTACTAGTGTAGTAGTGTAGCCTACGCTATTTTATGGAGGTTCCTCTCGTGGCTCAGGCTGATCGAGTGATTGCTGATTGGTGCTCATGGGTAAACTCAAATTGACAGTAGCCTAAAAGAGGCTTGCCCATGGGTTTACCCAATCTGGCATCCGCTGCATGTATCTTTGGGACTTGCCCCTGGTAATCCGAAATAGGCTAAAAGCGCACTGAGTGAGTGTGCTATTACTGGGCCACTGTCAAGGTAGCCACGAGAAAACATATTGTTTCCGGCCAAGACTTTCAGAATAAAAGTTGAAATTCATGTTCTAACCAGCTACGCAGTACTGAGCTCTGCATGCTTTTATTTTTGATGGCAGGCTGAGGCAACGGAAGTAATTGTTTGTGTGCCATGTCTTCCTTGACACTTATTCTCGTGGTCGAGCATCTAGCTGGTTGTAACAACGTGGTGGTCGTTTGCCATATCAACAGCAGCCTCCGTGTTCTTATTCTACGAAGAGTACAAACTGCAAAGCCTAAAGAGTCGGTCACAGTGGTGGTGCACGGATACCAATCGCAAGAGGAACGAGCGGGTTTGTTAGAGTTTCAGGTAGCTAGCCGTAGCAATTTAGCTTTAGCAATTTAGCTAGCTTGTGGCTTAGCTAGCTTGTTTGTGTGTGCGTGCATGGTGGAGACCTGTCGCTACAGTCACGTTGGTTCGGGAAGTGAAGAGCAACACAAGTGGAAAAGGACGAAAGCTGGAAGTTGGAGGTGGACTTGCTGGAGAGATCGAGCAACGCGGGCCGTGGGGAGGAGAGGGGAGAGGCCAGACTGTTTCCCCCCAGCTGACAGACAAAATGGGCACCGGAGAGCGAGTCCTTGCTCCAGGGCAGAATTTGGGGACATGTTCACAAACTTGATAAATAAATGTGCTTTTATAACTCCAATGATTTGTCTTCACTGATTACCTATATATTTTGAATTGTTCTCATGACTGGAATGCATGCAATTGTGTTGCTATACTGTATAAAAGTGATTTCATGATCAGCATCTGCACCATTAGCTAATGATTTGTGAGGATATTATGTCGTGACTTTACAATATGTGGCACAAAACTATTAATTAATACCTAAGTATGTCGTGACTTTACTATCTGTGGCACATAACAATTAATTAATACATAAGTATGTCGTGACTTTACTATCTGTGGCACATAACAATTAATTAATACATAAGTATGTCGTGACTTTACTATCTGTGGCACATAACTATTAATTCATACATAATGATATAGGCACTTGTGAGGCACAACACTTAACTCATACATATATATGTGGTTCTTGGCATATAGAGCCTACAAGACATACATCCAGTGTTTGATGTCTCTTGGAGATGCACAGTGGATACAACGTCAGAGAATGTGTTGGAGTTGGTCTGGTTCGGGGCTAGTAGGAGCTACCAAGGTGGGCTACTACATGCATAGCCTATATCAGAGCAGCAACATCGGAATGATAGCTACAGCTGCTGAAATAGCTGTACCCGGCTAAGAGGTTATGAAGGGGTCTCGGCCGGAGGTGTGGGACCCAGGCAAGGTGAGGGGCAGGGCGGGTAGGGGTTGGGTGGTGGTAGCCTGGGTAAACCCAGCCCCCACTGACCTGCTCTCAGACAGACCCTGCTCACTAGTCAACAGGTCTGAGAGCAGGTCATGTGGGGGCTGGGTTTACCCAGGCTAGGGTGGTGGCAGGGGGGCTGCCCTGGGTGTCGGGCCGGGAGAGAGGCTCTTAGCCTGGGTAGTGGTAGGGGGTGGCTGGCCTGCTGGGTCGTGCATTTAGACACCCGGTAAGATAGGCACAAAACACCGGCCACATGTTCTGTGTCCCTGCAGTGGACCAAGCTTCGAAGAGGAAGGAATGCCCATGATGAACGAGGTAATGGCTGGGAGAGGTTAGATCCAGCCGGTCCCTGACACCCTGCACACCGCCTCGCTCAGCTGGTTCTGATTGTGGGCTATCGGCATTGCGGTCTGGTAATGCTAAAGTTCCGGTTGCAGGGAGCTGGATGTCGATAGTGGTAATTAACACATGAATTACGGTATTATTGAACACAGTGTATTGATGTATGTGTTGATGAGGAATTAACTATGATGATATAGGCATAGCCTACTTAATTAATAGTAATTCATATATGACTCAGTGTGTTCATCAAACATACCTTTCATTAGTTGATGATGCGGTAAGCATCAATTAATGGCTTAATTCATCATGAGTTAAGCATGCATTCATGCACATTCAATCAGCCCACCTGTCTTTATAATGGCTGTCTTGCACTGTTTGTATGATACTTGACAAAGTCTATGGCCGAAACTGTTGTCAAATAGCGTTAAATTACACTTTATTGCATCTGGAACGAGAGTGTCTTCCCCTGCACTATCAACATAGCCTACTCGTTTAGTTACATTCCAATTCATCAACTTGTGTGTATTCTTCAACCTAATACCTTATCTACTTGAAATGTACTGGAAAAAATGGATATATATGGATATATGTGACACAAAAATGCGTTTTGCCACTCACTGTTTTTGCCGAGAAGTCTGCCTTTTCATTTCATATTTAATTTTAGTTCAATTCAGATGATTGAAACTGGATTAGCATGGCCCCAGTTTAATAAAAAGTTATGACCAGTTTAACTAAAAAGCATATAGCCTGCCTGTGATTCAAGAAAAGTCTGCCTTTTTATTTCATATTAGTTAAATTCAGACTATTGAAACTGGATTAGCATGACCAGGTTAACTTGTTTTATTATTATTATTATTATGATTATTATTATTATGATTATTATTATGATTATTATTATTATTAACTTGTTTAAAAACATATAGGCATGTAATTCAAGTCTGCCTTTTATTTCATATTTCATACAGTTCAAATAAGACTTTCTGAGCATGACCAGTTTGACTTGTTTAAATTTAAAAACATATAGGCCTGTAACTCAAGTCTGCCTTATTTAAATTGGTTTTTAGCCCTAGTTGCACTTCTGTTGCACTTTTTTGTTCATTTGAGGTTTATAACAGTGCATGAAGGCATTGTGTATTAAATTAATGTGCTATTTTTTGTGCAATAAATTTGAGTGGTTTAAAAAATAATCTGAAATTTGGGTCGCGACTTCATGACAAGGAAAATAGTGGGTCCTGAGGCTACACCAGTTGAGAACCACTGTTCTAGACGGTTCGTAGCGTGGGAGCAATTCAGCTATGTATTTTGGGCCTAGGCCATTAAGTGATTTATAGACTAATAACAGTATTTTAAAATCTATTCTATGACACACTGGCAACCAGTGTAAGGACTTAAGAACTGGAGTGATATGATCAGCTTTCTTAGTCTTCGTTAGAACTCTAGCAGCAGCATTCTGAATGAGTTGAAGTTGCCTAAGTTCTTTTTTGGAGAGACCAGAAAAAAGGCTATTGCAGTAGTCTAACCTACTATAAATGAAGGCGTGAATTAGTTTTTCTAGATCCTGTCTGGACATGTATCCCCTAATTCTTGTTATATTTTTAAGATGATAAAAAGCTGATTTTCTGATTGACTTAATGTGGGAGTTAAAGTTGAGATCGGAATCAATAATAACGCCAAGATTTTTGACTTGATCCTTAGGCTTCAGGGATCGAGACTCAAGGTGTACAGTGATTTTAAGCCTTTGTTCTTTGGGGCCAAAGACGATCACCTCTGTTTTGTCTTTGTTTAGCTGTAGGAAATTCTGGCACATCCAGTTATTTATTTGATCAATGCACTGGCACAATGATTCTATGGGGGCATAGTCAGCTGAGGAAAGAGTTATATACAACTGAGTGTCGTCTGCGTAGTTATGATAGGCTACTTTGTTTTTTTGCATAATTAGGCCTAGAGGGAGCATATAAAGGTTGAAGAGAACGGGCCCCATAATGGATCCTTGAGGCACCCCACAAGTCATCCTAGTTAGGTCAGATGTGTAATTGCCAATGGAGACGAAGTACTTCCTGTCTTGAAGTTAGGACTTGAACCACTGGAGGACCGTACCCGATAGCCCAACCCAGTTTTCCAGTCTGTCCAATAAAATTGAGTGGTCAACAGTGTCAAATGCAGCGCTAAGATCACGAAGCACTAGAATCGAATTTTTGCCTGAGTCTGTGTTCATTCTGATGTCATTTATGACTTTAGTAAGCGCGGTTTCTGTGCTGTGATGGGGGCGAAAGCCTGATTGGAGTTTATCTAGGAGATCATTTGAGGTTAGGAATCCACCCTGGTGACCTTGTGTACCTTTATGGGGACCGGAACAAGTCAAGAGCTTGTGACAGATACTTGGTCACTGCTGTCGAGGGAGCCTGGTGCAATATCCGGAAGTTCACAGGTACTCAACTTCGTCGCACCTCCTACAGGGTCAGATTGAGTGACTGCTACAAGGTGGAGGGTCCCCCTGCTGGCTCGGATCCGCTCAACGATTGCCTTGCGTCTGATGAGGACCCGGACGACTCTCGTCCACATGGCCCTGACATACCACCAGCCATATGTGAGCCACCTCCGATGCCGAGCCCGTCTTATGCTGATATGGACCTGGCGAGTTGGGCGGTGCCTCCTGCTCGGCCGGGGAAAGAGTCCCACGGCTCGCTTGTCCCTGCCCCTGCTACTCCTTGGCGCTCAGGGCGGCACCGGCAGTTGCCAAAGAGACTGGAGGAGTTTGAACTTTATTAGGCAGATGTTTTGTGGGGGTGACGTACATGTGTTGGACATTGTGCATTATTGGACCGATGTTTGGTGGTGGGACGGTATTGCATTGCCCTGGGCGTTGTGTGTGTTTTGCTAAAGGGTTGGGGAGGGGGAGTTTATTTTGGAGAAAAGAGGGTAGCGCCAGGAATGTTGTGGTTGGTTGTTATGGCAACCATGTGATGTGAACGTCATTGCCTTTCTGTTATGCTATTGGTCTGTAACCATGTGTCTGAGTTGTTGTGTCGGCCATTTTGCCTGTCTGTATCTCCTCCGTTTTTTCATTCACTAAACACAGTTACTGCTGCACACAGTTGCGTTTTGTGATTCATTGATAAGTATCCACTTAAACTGGCGTTGATCTTGCTATAGTGTAGCGTATTTACATGCTTGCAGTATTTAAACTGCAGTTAGATTGGTTTAATAAGCATAATAATATGTAATATGTGACCTGCTCTGACAAAATCAGTCACATTGACCCCAAAACACATTTTGAGTTGCATACACTGTTGGAAAGAGGAGAATCTCAGCTTTCTGGGGATATCAAAATTATCTTTGTAGTCCAACAATTGATGGAGATACACCCCTTTATGTCGCGACTGTTTCCAAACTATGTTTTTGAGAAAAATGGCCTCAAAGTTTGACGTTAATTCTGAGACATAAACATATTTTCTTGAAGTTGTCTGCATGTGCATGCCCACACACCAGGTGGGATTGGGCTGAAATTTTGTATGGTACTGTGTTATGATCCTGGGAAGGTCATGCCAAGGTCATGGAAACCACCTGGAAAGTCCTGGAAATCACCTGGAAAGTCCTGGAAACTACCTGGAAAGCACTGGAAAGTCTTGGAAACCACCTCCCCAGGTTGGATTTGGCTGTAAATTTGTATGGCAGTGTGTCATGATCTGTGGAAGGTCATGAGAAGGTTATGGAAACCACCTTGAAAGTCCTGGAAACCACCTGGAAAGTCCTGGAAACTACCTGGAAAGTCCTGGAAAGCACTTCCCCAAGTTCAATTTGGCTGTAAATTTGTATGGCAGTGTGTTATGATGCGGGTAAGGTCATGAGAAGGTCATGGAACCCACCTTGAAAGTCCTGGAAACCACCTGGAATGTCCTGGAAACTACTTGTAAAGTCTGGAAACCACCTCCGGTTGGAGTGGGCTGTAAATGTGCATGGTGGTGTGTTATGATCTGGGGTAGGTCATGATAAGGTCCTGGAAACCACTTAGAAAATCCTTGAAACTGGACTTTCTGAATTTAAGATCTCAAATTAAGTTTATCTTTTTAATTCATTTATTTCATTTACAGCATTTCAAATGAGCCATCATATCAAATCTGGCAAATGTATTTTCTAATATTAGATTAGAAAATAAATTTGACAGATTTGATGGGACTTTCCCTATCAACCACAACCACTTCTGGGGCCAAATGTATAAAACTCTGTGCATGTACTGTATGTGTAGAAATCTGTCTTAGCCCAAAAAGCTCTACGCCCAAATTAACACTATACATTTGGCCCCTGGTCTTCTATTCGAATATACAGATAGATAGATACTTTTGTTGGTTGAACAGGTACACATGACATCTCAGTACACCTCAGTGGATATCATGACAAAGTAGCCTATGTAAAGGCAACTAATAGACCAGCTAGAACAGTCTGGTAAATTCAGAAAATGGCATCACTTTACTGTAATGCAGCCTTTAACCCCTGGGAAATATTCATGTATAAGCATATTTGAGTAGGCTACGTAGAAAAGCGGTATATAAGTCATATAAATTATTATTATTATTATTATTATTATTATTATTATTATTATTATTATTATTATTATTATTATTATTATCATCAATACCAACTGTTCTGTAACACCCAAGATCATCTGACGCCCCACCCACATTATTTCTTTTAATTAGGGTTACATTAATGCAGGCTAATAGTACATTAATGTAGTAATAATTGTAATTGTTGTAATAATTATTACAAATAACAGCAACAAAGAATCTATAGCAGACCCGTTTCTGCTCTGGAGTAGACAGAGAGACAGACTGAAAGTAACCTAGGCTATGATTCAAATAGCCTAATTCTAAATTAGCTCAGTCTGCCATCTGTGAATTGAATTTAAAAATCAAGCAACATTATCATGCAGATTACTGACTAGTGATTGATTAGTCTATCAATCTGACAGACAGACAGACAGACAGACAGGCAGACAGACAGACAGACTGTCACTGGATGCAGAAATTGCGCAGCTGCAACGAGAGAGAGAGGGAGAGAGAGAGAGAGAGAGAGAGAGGGGGGGAGAGAGAGAGACGGCAGAGACGGGTTGCCATGTTCGTTATTGATAACCCCCGAAGAGGCAGATTTTTAAGAGGTTAAAACGTTACATAAACAGCCTAAACTAGTCTAAAATAACAAAGCAATAACACAACTCCACAATACAACCCTGACAAACTTTAGAAACAGCGTTTTAAATCGTAGAGTAGTCTATAATATAGCCTACCATTTGCAAGTACTTCCAAACCCGTTTAACTGGCAACGTGAGGAGCAGAGGAGCGCTGCACGTGCAGCAGGGAGCAGAGTGAGAACAGGCTGTCAGCGCAGTTTCACTTTTGTCACTCTAACTTCAAGAGCTTCAAAAGTATATTTAGCGGTCGAATTTCACAATAATCTTTACACAGAATGAAAGCCAAGGCTTTATTTTACTATAATCTGATGAAACCCCAAAACAGCAGAAATAAATATTATCTGATAAAATCGCGTTTTCTAGACAAACAGCCAGCGCGACAAGCGACTGATTTGGTCAGAGCAGGTCACATATTATATATGAGACAGACGGGAATGAAACAGGGAGGGGGGAGCTCAGAGCACTTCGGTCGGCTTTTCTGACCGGACTGGATCGCTCTGTGGAATTGGAGCTTAAAAGGGAAGCTTGTGATGCGTTTACTGCACTTCTCCAATGAGCAGGTAGTGCATAATTTAACGCTTAAAAGGCGTGGTTATAATGCTTAAAGCCTCGTGTAGCGCCGACACCAAAATATCGAGTGGGCCGATCCACGGCCACTAATCTGCGCTGCGCTGGGCGCAGTTTATAGGCCGATGCAACGATAGAGCCCAGTAGCTCCAGACAATTGTGGCTGGGGGAGCCAAGGGGGGGCTTAATTATTTACAGCGGAGGCTAACTTTTTCTACATAAATAGACAGTGGTTCTCTTCTCAACCTGTGGTACAGGTACCTCTGGTGGTACGCGGGGGCCCCTCCCCCTCATAGCGTGAGCTGAAGTGCACTCATCTCACGCAGCCCCCTGTACAGGGGGCGTTCGTATTGAAGAGGTTGTATCAACTGGTGTCCGCTCTTGCATGGCACCGTAACCCCGGCGTTATGTTTAAGATTTTTTGCTGTTCATCTGTCATTTATGTGATTAATTAGGTAGTTAATTCTGAACAATGCTGTTGATGCTACATACCAAATTAACCGGCTGAATCTTGCGCATCGAACCATGTCTTCCTTTTTCAGATCAGATCAACACAGCAGAAGTTATAGCTGTCTTTGTACAAAGACAAAGACAACATTTCAGATTATTTGGCTTTTTCAAATGGCTTTTTATAATGGCTTTTTGGAAATCCGCCTATAGGTATCTCCCTACATAAACCAGTGCCAAATACTCATGTTTTGGTATTTTTTCATCTTCTTTGAGTTGGGATGTGGTAAGGCCTGTGGCTATGTCTCCATTGGGTTTCTAGCCATAAATACAACAACCACAGGTAACTGTTTACACTCTAAAAGTGTTTTTTATTCTAGGTGAGAATCAACCACTGTGTTTGAGCTGGTGTTACTCAGGGTCAGTAACACATAGAGTCATTCTGACACTTGGAACAGAAACTTCAAAGTCTTATCATTCAGAAAAGGTCAGGCAGTTGTCTGTAACGCTAGCGGTTCAGCCAAAGTAAGCATTTTAGTTTGGGTATGTCGTTTTCACCATTTTCTTCAGAAATAGGTGGCTTTAGAAGACTGAGCAGAGCTGTAGCACAGACAGACTCCTTTCCCTTAAGATGTCAGATAAATCAATACCAAGTTCCCCCTGCCACACTTCCCTAATAATCTCCGTAGAGGCCATGGTGCAGTTGTCAAACAGACATACAAATCTGGAGATGAGATGCCTGGAGTGAGGAGGGCTTAGCAAAACATAGAAAAAAGCATGTTCATTTGGGAGTGCCTCAAAGGCTAGGACTGAACATAATTTCTGACCTGCAGGTATCTGAGCCAGTGCGTGCCAGGCAACTCAAACTTCCTCTTCAGTAGATCAAAGGATGTAAAATGACCATCTATGTATAGGTCTTTGATGGAAACCAGCCTTTCTCACTCCAGGCGTGATAGTTTCTGTCCGACCAAGGAGCCAAAAAAGAGTGATTAAAACAAATCGGTGTATGGACAGAAATGTCAGAGTTTTTCACAATAAAACTTAGATTTTGTAGACTCCCAGGTCTCTCTAGCTTAGAAAATAACATGGCTGGCAGAGAGGAGTTGACCTCCATTTTCAGCTACAGGGGGGCTCCAAGAGTTAAATTGCCAGGAGTCCCTTGCCACCAAAACATTAGAGCCCTAACATTGGCAGCTAGTAGTGCCTAAACACTAGTAAGCCCAGCCCTCCTTCAGATTTGGGTTTTTGCAAGTGCATTTTTGAGATTCTATGATTCCTATAATTCCAGAGGTAGGATCGAATTATTATTATTAGAATTATTTAATTATTATATAGAATTATTTTTGTTATGTTTTGACAGATAGAGGAACCTTGGAAGTGAAACCATCTTAACTGAGTTTATACGGCCAATCATGGACAAAGGCTGGATTTTCCAGTTTTCTATACATTGTTTAAGTCTTAAAACAAAGTCACCAAAATTCAACTTAAAATTAGTTTATGATCTCTGGGTATGGTCAAGCCAAGATAGGTGAGGCAGTCCCTCGCTAATTTGAATGGGAGATTTTCCAGGAAACCGGGAGTGAAGATGTTCGAGAGAGGATAAAGTCACACTTTGTCCAGTTAATTGTGTATCCAGATAGCTTACCGAAGGAGGTGATTAATTCGAGGAGAGGGGGGATTGATTGTTCTGAGTTATGTAGGTATAATATCACGTCATCAGCATACAAACTGATACGCGTCTCGACACCTGCAACCTTTAGGCTTGCAATATCTGGGTGACCACGTATTTTTAAGGCAAGGGACTCGAGCGCAATGGCGAAGAGGGCCGGCGAGAGAGGGCAACCTTGCTGGACCAAGCAAAGTAATGGAAACCTAGTTGACTTATCGCCGTTTGTGATGTCGGACTAGCTTATAAGCTTTACCCAAGATATGAATGAATCGCCAAACCAGAATCTGTGCAGTGACTCGAACATATAAGGCCACTCAACCTGATTGAACCTGCTGTGCATTGAGTGATATAATCGCTGCACCACTGGTCTTACTGTGATCTGTGTATATGGTGTTGAGGAGGCGTCCGACATTGAAGAAAGAGAACCTATTCAGGATGAACCCTGTCTGGTCAGGATGAATGATGGATGACAAATGTCTATATAGTCGGGTAGCCAGCATTTTAGTGACTACCTTTCTATCAAAATTCTGGAGTGCTATGGGTCTGTAGCTGGCTGGATCTACTTCCTCCTTCCCCTTTTTTAAAATAAGGGAGATGTTAGCTTCATACAGTGTTCTAGGCAAGACTTTGTCCTTCTTAGAGCTAGCTATCATTCTGAGGAGGAGTGGGGCAAGAATGTCACAGAACTTCTTGTAAAATTTGGCACCAAATCCATCCGGCCCAGCTGCTTTACCTGATGGGAATGATTTAATAGTGGAAGTTATTTCTTCCAATGTGAGTCAGTCCTCTCTGGCAGCGTCACTAAGTTTGGGTGTTTCAAGAGGGTCAAAAAAGTCGTTCAAATCAGACTGGGCAGCATCGCACTTAGACGAGTAGGGTTCAGTTAGGTGTGATGATTGATTGTTTGATTATTTTGATATCAAAATGTATGTTGTGGTTGAATAAAACTTTTGTTACATATTCTATAAACCTCCAATGATTATTCCTGCATATAGACACACTATCTGTGAATGGCTGTGAAGCTCAGTGTTCGGACTTTAGCCTTCTACTTGTACAAAATACAATTATTATTCATTATTCAGTGATCCTCACTATTTCTTCGATGAGAGCCGCACTGGCAGGACAAAGTCAATAGGAGAGCCACTTTTACAGCAAAACACCAAAAGCCACCCCAACCACATCTGCCTACCATTTTTTTGTTTTATTGTTTTCCACACACACACACACACACACACACACACACACACACACACACACACACACACACACACACACACACACACACACACACACATATATATACCAGTTTCCCCTAGAAAATCTTTCAGGCCTGGAGGGATTTCGAAACGTACCCCGACCGCAACGGTGGGGGCCGTGGGCTGGCGACGCTGAAGTTTTAGCTAACCTGTTCAGATCTATATTCGCAATGGCATCCCAAGTATCATCATACTATTATGGGATGCGATGCGAACAGTTGTATTATGGGATGTGCGTTTCCCAGGCAACGACACACGTTGACACGTTTTAAAACAGCGCTGCACGCTGGCACAATACTCCTAAAAGCAAAATGCTTATTGTTTTGAATGATTTGGCACCTTCTATTACTGTCAACACCAGTATTGTTGTATTGTAATAATATGCCATAAACGTTTATTGAAATTTTGGGGAGAGCAGGAAAAAAAAAAAAGAAAAAAAAAATCCGCCAGCATCTCGCGCAATGAGGAACTAGAATTTAGACTGATCTTGATTGGTTTGGATTTGTCTATTAGCCATAAACAAGTTATAGGCTGGCACGTGGCCATATCCACGCTGGTGCCCCTTAACTCATTCCCTGCCATTGCCATCTACTGACATCTTTTAACAGACAATGCTTCCCCGCCATTGACGTCTCTGGACGGCAATAAGTGTTTTCACCGTCATGTGATAGATGGCTCTCTTACTTACCTTGTGAAACATTACAGCACATTTAAAGGTGTACAGGAATGACCACGATTGTCTAACAAAACCAGGAAGCAGGGAAAAGCAACAATCTCCCGTCAGAAAAGGTCCATAACACAGCTCCATGGCACTGCTCAAAGCGTGATCCTGCAGCTTTTATTGATGTGGGGGTGGGGAGGGGGGGTGCAGCCTCTCACTCAAACGTGAAAGACTTTCTTTTCACCACGCTGCAGGCACTGACAACACATCCACAAATCACTTGTCCTCAGGAATTAGTAATCCAATTCCTAAACTCTTGACAACGTGTACATTTCAGCTGGTAGATTGCTCCTGACATACAGTAGGCCACACAGACAAACAGTCGCCCCCCCGCACAAGATGAACACGCACCCCGGCTCCTCTCTCAAAAGTGGGGTGAATCTCTTTCTCACACCGGTGTTACGGTAAAAGCTGTGCCCACGGGCGAGTTTGACCGGAAGGGGAAACCAAATCATTATGGGGTTCATAGTTGAGTGTAACACTGCCAGTATCCGCCATCAAAGGCATTTATTCGGGTCAGGAGCCGTGAAGATGACTTAATTTACAAAAATGCCCTTTCCTCCACTTTTTGGTCAGAGACTGGTTTGTCCTATCGCCATTGTTGTTTGCTCTGGCCATAGAGCCTCTTGAACAGTTCATACAGGGCTATAACACAAAAAAAGTGTAAATAAAATCTCTCTATACGCTGATGACATTTTAATGTTTATTACTCACCCTCCGCAGAGTATCCTATTATGGATGTAGTGAACCATTAGGTTCCTTTGCAGGATACAGAATAAACTGGGATAAGAGCTAAAAAACCCTAAGGGACCGTTCGTTATTTAGAAAGGGGGTCACTGGAGGAATTTGGTGTGCTCTGAAATAAAAAGCTGTGCCCCTTCCCTGATCAAAATATATTTTTCCTTGACCCTCCCGAAGCGATTTGAAAATTATAATTAACCCTCCCCAAACAATATTGTGCCAAGTTTGCGTGGAAGAATGCAGACTGACACAGATATCTTACTTTTAACCTAACATTTCCAGAAACTCCGGCCAGAGGTGATCAAACACACTAACAGTCTCAGTCGTGGTGGCTACATTGATAGTAAAACTAAACATATCCTGGCCACACAAACATTGCCATAATACCACATAATGCAATCAAAACATATGCACAACATCACTAAACCACGTTTTTAACTGTACAGTAAGAAGCTTCCCACAAGAACATGAACTCCCATAATCCTTTGCGCTTCTTAAGAGCAGAACTGTCACCAATCAGAGCGACCGCCTCCTCTGGTCGCTACATAATGCTATTTTCGCTTGTGAAACAATCTTCAGTCTGTGTATATCAATATTTGTGTTTAAATAGCAGTGAATGACTGATGGAAAAAAGTTAGCCGGTTCTATGTGGCGGACTCTCCACTCTCTGTCCCCCCTCTCTTTCTCTCTCTCACTCCCTCAGCAGACAGGCACAAAGCCACACATGTAAAATCTCCCAGCATCCATTGAGGTACATTTCGATAACAAATAGCATCCAAATTAGCCTAAATAGATAGAAAGGTAGATAGAAATAATGTTAACACAACATGCAATTGTCGAACATTTCAATATTGGACAAAATAAAATCTCGAAATCAAAACACAACCCTATGTGAAACATATATGTCATCCTGGTGGTATAAATATCCCTTGTAGACTTTACGTAATTTAGGAGATGAATGAGCCGTAACTCGGTTCTACTGTGACTTCCTAGACTTATCTGGCGTAACGATAGAGCCCATATATATTTTGTGATGCCATGTCTGTTTGTTTGCTCGACTTTTCGTGCTGGAAATGTAGCCTACTTCCATATTGTGGCACCTAGAGACCACAGCCACAGGCTCCAACGCCGTTAAGGCACACACACCAAGAAGCAGCTTAATATTAAAATAGGAATCTTTATTATCGACAAAAATATATATATATGTTTTAATTAAAACAGCTCATAGCATCACAGCACAGGTTGGTTGACACTTGTTACATATCACCACGTCATGATAGCACGCAGCAACAATAATTACGTGTAAGGGCTCCCGCAGGATGGTGGTCTTACACTAAGTTATACAATCAAATCAAACTATTAGTATCACAATGAGTCAGCCACTCGCGCTCCCGAAAGAAAGCAGCAACAGCACACCAGCCTGTCGCAGCCTCGCTGATATGAACGTATAGGTTACCCCAGCAGTGCGTACAAGACCCCAGCCCTCCGTCGAGGCAAACAGAGCCCACTGATTGGCCAGATACTGTACACGCCTACTGTCTGGATAGGCCAAGCACAAAGATCGACAGATCAGACCGCCAAAGAGAAACAATGCACCGGGACATACCAAACAGTTTGGACAGGAGGGGTGTAAATTAAGCAACTCAGTAGTTGTTGAAGTCCGAAAAGCAAACATTACACACAAACAAAAAGTTTATATATTTTTATCTAATAAAAATTGTATACCCCTCCCCTGGACTCAAATTAAAGAGAATGTACCCTCCCTCAAACTAAATTCAAAACAAGATTACCCTCCCCTATTTTCCTCCAGTGGCCCCTTCCCTAAATAACGAACGGTCCCTAATGGGCTACAACACTTCCCATTCAAGATTTCACCTGAGAGATTTACCTACTTAGGCATCACGGTTACAAGACAGCACAAATTCCATATTCAAAGCAAATTTCCCCCCATTACTGGGTTAGGCCATTTTTGGCTAGGTAGGTTTGTTCGCATTGTTATAAATGTGTTATAAACTGCCATAAACGCTATGAAACTTGGCTGGGGGGTGGGGGGGTGGGGCTTATATCAAGGATTTGCACACTTGAGTATGCCAGTCATTTCTGGCCACGGGAAAATACAAATTGCACTCATAACATGCTAGGACGAAAAACATGGTCATTTTCCCATTAAGAACCATTATCAACTGCAAAAAGTGTTATTTTTGGGCCCCCACACACTTCTTACAAAAAGCATTTTTTAACGACTTCCTCCAGACTTTTTGGACTTAAGGCTTAACATTTTTTGTTTTTACTATTTTTCAGCAGCTTGCAACATTTTCTCATGTTTTGCAGGCAAAAAAAAAACTGCAGGTACAGAGATAAAACTGGTCATTCTCACCTCACTCTCTTCATACACAGGAAAAACTGGAGAGTATTTTTCCCAGAGTAATTATTATTTTCCTCTCAAATAGTCATATTTAATCCTTTTGGAGCATAATAACTGAATTAAAACACTTTTTAGTGTGTTTTATCGACAGTAAATTATTAACGCCAGGTGGGTCGGTGCAACACGAGTATTAAATTATCAGCAGTATTTGCTATTATGTTAGCCGACTTTGAGACACACGTGTGTTTTGCTCTGAACAGAGTGACTTGGGTAGGCGACTTCCGGTGCAGTTTTGCCCTTCATTGTGACACGTGTGGTTTACTCTAAACAGAGGACTGTATGGTGACCGTTTTACCAGCAAAAGTTAATTTGACACACTGGTCGGTTCAACACGTGTTTTTACTCTGAACGTTGCACTGCACTGGGTTGACTAACATTTTACTAATGCCCAGATTTGCGTGTGTATTGATGCTTGCGGAACCAAGTTCACAAGCGCTTGTTTCCGCCCTGAAACTTTTCACTGTCGCTCGTTCACCAGTAGCACAACAAACGTATTTTTAGTGTGCGAGGCAGTGGCGAACTCAAATGAAACTGGTTCCCATTCTAACATTTCAATAGCAACACACACAGAGAGAGAGAGAGAGAGTTGTGTAAAAGACGTGTGCTGGCGTTGCTCCACCATAGGTATGTGAATGGAAACGCACCCAACAGCAACACGCATTGGAGGTGGAACTAGAGATAGTGCTTTTGTAATACTAATTGTAACACTCCTCATAATGCACAAGTTGTACTGTATATCTTAACTAGTAGCTGTTAAAATGACTAAATTTCTGTGTATATTTGTGATAATGCAATTGAAATTATTATTCATTAATTTATTTGCCATCAAGGATGCAAGCTGTACGAGTGAAGTTCCTAGAACGCCACAAGTACATTTGTTTTGAGGGACAACTGACCTTCAAATCCTTTTTGGAGTGTGGTGAGTGAAAAACATTTCAAATTCCCTATGCAACAAAACAACATACTGGGTGTCAGTTTATGCTTTGGACAACTGAAAGAGGCTTTTCCCTGCATGTCTATCAGAAGCTGTACAGTAATACAATCTTCTTTAGGATATAGAGCAGGGATTCCGCTAGGATTTTTTTTTTAATACCCCCCCCCCCCCCCCCCGCATTTTTATCCCCCATTAGTGCTAATTTAATTTATTTATCCTGGTTGCTACTCCACCCTCTGCCGATCTGGGGAGAGCCAAAACTGGCTCCATGCTTCCTCCAAGACATGGGCAGTTAGCCAGCCGCTTCTTTTCACCTGACAGGGGAAGCTTCACCGGTAGGACATAGCATGTGGGAGGTTCACGCTATTCCAACCAGTTCCCCTCCCTCCGAACAGGCGCCCTTAACGACCAGAGGAGGAACCACATTAGCAACCAGGATATTGCATGTTTTGGTCAGGAGTTCCTATCTGAAGGAAACCCCCAGGGGGCATGGGGAGAATATGCAAACTCACACAGAAAGCCCCTTTTGACGACCCCACCCGGGCGGTGGGCACTCGAGTACATGCATTCCTTCAGTGCTCACAGCGTCCCAGGTCAGAATCGAACCCAGGACCTTCTAGCTGTGAGGCGGCAGCTCTACCACTGAGCCACCTTGCCCCCCCGCTAGGATTTTTTCTGGCTGGTATCGTTAAACAACTCCGGCCTTATAGATTTAAAATACATGCTACAGCATATGCTGGGACGCGTCATCAGTGATGTTAGCTGGGGTTGTAAGGTGTTTCGGGTCTCTCAACATCATACACCCTCACCCAGTAGACCCAGCCAAGGCCGATTAAGACCCCGACCCGTGTCCCAGAAGCAGCCACTCACGTATCAGCCTTCCTACTCTGTCTGCAATGTTGCCTGTGGAAGGGTTGATCACGCCCAATCCGCTGCAATAGAGTTAGTGCTACACCGCAGTATTGTAAGGCCCTTCGGTGCATGGAGGGTCTAGGCCCTGTGTGGGTGACTCCAGGCCGGGCTCCTCCTACGTCTCACCAGACCCTCCCGGGTAAAAGGCAATCCTACCATGGGCAGAGAGGACGCCTCAAGAAGGCCTGTGCGCTGCACGTCATTCACCTGCGGCGAGCACCTCGCTCTAGCCTGAAGGACCCCAGGCCGCGCCGATCTTTGCACACTTATAGAATATTTACTGGCCCAGTCAAAATGCCGGCTAACGGAACCCCTGATATAGAGTGAACCCATGAATGTCTTCAGCTACATTAGGAACATTGAGGAATAATAATAAAACATTGTGATAGTTTGGATAATTTGATTTGGGGCTGTATGAAATACTTAAATTAAGTATGCCAGGGAAGCAGAGAGTATTCCTAGCATGGAAGCCAATCCACTGCTGTGGATGGGGCCAGCAAAAAAACATATTTTAGCCACTGAAAATAAGGTTTTGGGGTTACAATGTCCAGTTAAAGATGATGTCTTGATTTCAGTCTTGTTCTGTTTGTTTCTCTATAAATACACAACCGATTCATCAATACACTTGTGCAATCTTATTTTGTCTTCACAGTTGCCAAGAAATTTGACATTCCAACCTTGGACTTAAAAGTCTATGATGATTCGAAGACTGAAGTTGACGAGGAGGTGATTGCATTTCTTGTAAAGAGACAAGACCTTGGCGTGCTGGAGGTTTCTTTACCCCAAGGCCCAAATCCTGAAGGTGAGTTGCTTATTAGGTGAGTTGGGGCAGCTGTAGCTCAGGAGGTAGAGCGGGTCGTCCACTAATCGCTTTGGATAAAAGAGGTCGGTGGTTCGATTCCCGGCTCCTCCAGTCTGCATGTCGAAGTGTCCTTGGGCAAGACACTGAACCCCAAATTGCTCCCGTTGGTGTGCCAGCACCCTGCGTGATAACCTGCCGCCATCGGTGTGTGAATGGGTGAATGTACCTACTGACTGTAAAGCGCTTCGGATAAAAGTGCTATATAAATGCAGGCCATTTATTAACTTAGAGCCTTATATCCATGCAGTCCTGGCTAGCCTAAAATGTCACACAGATATATCTGCTGATTGTTTCTTATTTTTATACTTTGAAATTATATTTGTTTCTATGCGCCCAATCTAATGTAACCTAGTAAAAAATACACTTGCATCCAAAAACCCACTGGGATGGGTGCTGGATCAAAAATACCATGTCAAGTTGAAAAGAAGGATCTGCACACAAAGGTAGCTCCCGTTTACAGACTTTTTATTTTGCTTTACATGACTTTTCGAGCCAAAGCTCTTCCTCAGGCACTTTCTGCTTAAAGTGTCTTGAGGAAGAGCTTGCTTGGTGTGCGGATCCTTCTTAATCTAATGTGACATTTTTACATTCCACTTGTCACAAACATTCCTCTGTTGCTAATCACACATGTTATAGTTATTGTAATCACTCCTGTTATTTCAATCATGAGAGACTAGAAGGAAAGTACGATAAACTTTAATGATAAAACAACACTTAGATTTGGCGAATGACTCCATGGAATGATGACGCTCCTCTGAGACAAGAGGAGGACGTCAGTGATTTATAGGATAGAGAACCCCCATAGGGAGTTCTACTGGAGTCATGACATTGGTGGTGTTCAGGGGAGGAGGAGGGGCGAAGCAGCAGCTACGCAGGAACATCAGCTATATGGGTGAACAAACAGGGTGAGTTACAACTTGCAAGAGTCTTAAATAGAACTTCATTTAGGTGATTGGCAACAGCCGAAGAGAGGGAAAGCGTGGGAGACATTGATTGGACAGGGATAAAGAGGGCGTGCATATTTATGAATGGCTGATGTAACCTGAGGGCGTTGCTGCAGGGGAGAGAGAGATGAATGGAAAGGAACCATGGATTAGTGAATGGGATGGATAAACAATCATTGACTAGTGAAGTAGTCTTCATTATTGAAAACAGTCTAAGACATTATTTCAATCATGAGAGACTAGAAGGAAAGTACGATAAACTTTAATGATAAAACAACACTTAGATTTGGCGAATGACTCCATGGAATGATGACGCTCCTCTGAGACAAGAGGAGGACGTCGTCAGTGATTTATAGGATAGAGAACCCCAAAAGGAATATAAGAAAATGGGACAAATGAGATGCCTGGAGGGGATCATGGAGCTCGCCAAATTCAAACAAATACATGAAAAGAACATTAAGCCTAAATTAGGCCCAGGTTAGATTAATTGAAACATGATATTTGGCAATGGGGATACATAAAGGGAATACATACATGCAATCATGCATACCTGCATACATGTATCTGTGACTTATCCCGGCTTGACCAACAGCCATCCGAATGCACTTCAATTCGTTCACGCTGTGACTTATAACGGGCTTGACCGACAGCCAACCGAAAGCACTTTACATTCATACTGAGACTTATTCTGGGCTCGACTTCGGCCTCCGGTTGCACTTTACATTTACATTCATAATGTGACTTATAACGGGCTTGACCTGCCAACCGAAAGCACTGTATATTCATACTGTGACTTATAACGGGCTTGACCAACAGCCAACCGAAAGCACTTTACATTCATACTGTGACTTATAACGGGCTTGACCTGCCAACCGAAAGCACTTTGTATTCATATTGTGACTTATCCCGGGCTTGACCTCAGCCATCTGACAGTACTTTATATTCATATTGTGACTTATCCCGCGATTGACCTCAGCCATCCGGTAGCACAATAGCGAACAGGGTGAATGGGGTAATGGGGCATGACATTGCCAAGGGATTGAGCGTGAACACCACCAAAGATATGCAAGAATGACTTACCGATTGACGGTCAAGGGGTAAAACGACATTTTGGAGGACCTCCCGTTTCTGTGGGACATTGATTATAGTAATTCAATGAATGGAGAGGACTTGGGTCAATAGTGAATCTGCTTGAACAGGTCAGATATACACTGGTAGATGAAGGCCAGTTAGATATGGGATATGAACTGATATTCCATACAGATAAGAGAAATAAACCCCCCCAAAAAGAAAAACTAATTTAAACATGAACCTGAGACTTACGCAGATATATACTGCCATCTATGAACCATGACAAAGAAATCTAGAATTGCATAAAAATATATATATATATATATATATATATATATTATAAAATACCGGTAAATGAAAATTACGAAACTTAACAAAGGCATATAGAAAAATAAAGAATTGAAACAGTTCCTAGTAATAATAATAATAATGATCAAATTAAATAATGATAATAATAATGACCCAGCCGAATAATAGTTATGTTCAAACTGAACAAAACAACCCTGACAATGGCTAGGGTGCTGGAAGGCAGGGCAAAGAGAGAAACAAAAATTATATATATATATATATATATATATATATATATATATATATATCAAAATCAAAATACATAGTATATAAATCATTATATCGACATGATTTATGAGCTTTAGTGAGCAATGATTAATGGCAATAATCCGATATATTTGGGCTTAGCCAGCAATGGTTGGCAATGACTGGAGAATTTAAAACTTGAGATAGCCAGCAATGGCAAGGGAGGGGGCAGGACCTGCTTGCAATGGATGGGTTTTAGCCAACAATGGCTATGGCAAGGGGACCGACAGCATCGGCTTGCAATAAATGGGCGAAGGATCAGGATCAGTTTGATCTTAAGACAAAAAGATCAGGACAGTGCTCTCAATTACTTTAAAATTGACACAGGTTTGCGATTTGCACCAAACACCCTCTTCATCGAGTTTGGCAGTTCCTCAAGCAATGACCATGATGAACACACCTGGCTGGCACCCGGGTCTAACCTGGGTAGGGGAGCCATAATGTAAAGCCGCCTACCATAAGATCTAAGATATGGAACAATTATAATAGATGATTCACAAAAATAAAAACAAAAATGCGACTGAAAATAAAAATAAACAAGAAATAACCCATAGGAATGAGGGTCCCAGGGAGTGTATCCCGACGCCTCCTTCTGAAGGATTCTGTCACAGTGGTTTTGAATTCATCTTGATTGCAATGTTTGATTTTTAGCTTAGAACGAGGATACTTGATTTCGGATTAGTCAACAACAATGACTATGATTTCAGCTTAAACAGTGACGAATAATTTGATTCCCAGTTTAGCCACCAACAATGGCTATATGATTTCCATCTTAGCCCACCAACTAGACTGTCGGATTTAGCCAAACCATGATACTTGATTTCGGAATAGTCAACAACAATGACTATGATTTCAGCTTAAACAGTGACGAATAATTTGATTCCCAGTTTAGCCACCAACAATGGCTATATGATTTCCATCTTAGCCCACCAACTATGACTGTCGGATTTAGCCAAACCATGACATTACAATGATGACAATGATTTTTGAGCTTAGCCAGCAATGCTGTATGGTCCGGACTGGAGTGACCGCATTGATCAGATGATGAGTTGATGAGCTGAAACAATGATATGATGCCTTGACTGGATCACTAGCAGGAGAGACAGCCAAGATTACCCAGTGCAATGAACCTTCATAAAGCAAGGAAAATATACCTGAACAAGTAGGCAGAAATAAAATGCACAACACGGACAGCACGGTGGATAAGTGGTGAGCCGTGCCGCCTCACAACAAAAGGTCCAGGGTTCGACCCCCGGTCCATTTTTTAGACAGCTGTTGGGGCTTTGGACAGCAATAGATAGAAGGTCAGCAAAGACCTGTATTTAAGGTCAGTACTGAGTTGACCCAGATCAGCAACGACCTGCATTAGCAGGGCTTTGAACGGCAGTGGATAAAAGGTCAAATGACCTGCATGAGCATAGCCAGCAATGGTTTAAAGGAATGGCAGTGGATAATCAACAACGACTTTGAATTCAGCTGATTGGTCACAATGAATTTGATTTTCAGTTAGACAACACAATGACTTGATTTTGGCATAGTCAACATCAACAAACTGACTGGATACAGCTTAAATCAGAAGCTTTTTTTTTAAGATTTCCAGCTTAGCCAAACCATGACTGGTGATGAGAACAATGATGATTTTGGGCTTAGCCAGCAATGCTGTATGGGTCAGCAGTCATCACATGATGAGATTGATGAGCTGAAAATAAACAATGACACATGGACAGGATAGCTAGCTGGAGAGGCAGACAGAATTGATAATAGCTTCAACACTTTCAGCCCTTTCAGGGACAATTATTTCAAAAATAACAAGCCAATAATTCATGGGAATGCAAGCCTTATTAGTAGCTATTTGAATGAAAAAGATACGGTGATGGCCGGTGATGATGTCATCAGATAACGACCATCTTTTTCCCCCAACAAACGCCCGTTTGCTACTACGGACTGCTCATAGCCCTGCTGGCGCAGCTGAGGCCAGACCATGGGGAAGTCTGGGCAGATTCACGGTGATTGACGGGACCCGGCCTGGAGAAGCACTGATGCTTAAGTGCCATAGCATCTCGGGCACTCTGGACACACCGAAAGATCCATGGGGCAAACGGTTCATTCTGGCGGCAACCCTATAGAGCTGAAATGTAATGCTTAATGCATGAGATATAAAGAAATTGGTTAATAAACAAATAAAAGAAATACAATGGTTTCACCGCCTTGCAAATGCACCATAGACTGCTAGTTGCAACTCGCAGTGATATATGTTGGCCAACATATAACGATGGGATTGGCAGCCTCTTGTTACATGACTAGCATGACACTGTATTAATTATTTTAGCTTTGGTATTATTTATGGTTAAAACAAACGCCAAAGGCATTTTACTTTGAAATTCGTTATGAACAGGAAGTGGTGTGTTAAGACTGGGTAGCTTGACACGGAAAAAACGTCAACATTCCCTGGGCCGTCTGACTTAGGTCTGAAGGTTATACAGTAAACACTCTTTCTAAAATGCTGCTCAGACATGCTCCATGAGCCAAGGGTGTTTTGAATAACCCATTGCGTGATTTTTTACCGCATATCACATTATCGCAACAACATGAAGTCAATTGTGAATTAAATGTACAATGTGCGGTGATGACGTCATCAGGCAGCGACATGACATCTTTCAACTCGCACAAACTCCCGTTTATTTACGGTTTAAGTAAAGACTTAACTGCCCGGTGATAGCAGAGGATCCGCGCCTGTAGTACAATTGACCACAGGCGAAGTGGAATGGGACGGCCTGGTGCTGCCTGCTTGCCTGGAGAAGCCTGGGGACGCGATGATCATGGTGCGGAAGCCATGCTTGGACGCCTGAACACCCGTCCGATGAAGAATAGTGAGCCTCCATGCATTGCTGCTTGCTGAACAAAAATGTTTGGTCACTGATTGACAGTCTGAAGTCTGTTGTTGACAGTATCCCGTTGACCCTCACCTGCTGAGATCTATTCGTTAGGAAATCCAGAATCCAACCAACAAGACACTTATCCAGACCGAAAAAGATGGTTAATTTCTCGACCAGAATGTGCGGCTGGATGGTGTTAAATGCTGATGAGAAATCAGCAAAGAGCAGTCTAACGTGATTCTTACTGCCCTCTCGGTGCTTGAATATGAGGTTCAGTAAGGTGGCTGTAGCATCCTGCACGCCTATTAGCACGATAGGCAAACTGAAGTGGATCGAGCAGAGAGTCAGTTTTTGTTACTAGCTCATCCTTCACTAGCCTCTCAAACTGTTTCATGACCATGGAGGTTAGGGCCACTGGCCGGAAGTCATTAAGTGATTTTGGATTGGTGCACTTGGCAACAGGGACCACAATCGATTGTTTCCAAAGGGACGGCACCCTCTGCTGGCGGAGTGACAGATTAAAAATATGGCTGAAAATGGGACCTAATTGCTCAGCACATACCTTTAAAATATGCCCGCTTAAGTTATCTGGGCCAGGGCTTTTTTTTAGGTTTGCACCCTTTGAGACATCTTGTTACATTGTGCTCGTCGAAGAAGGGGTTCAAAGTAGAGAGCTGCAAACCCGAGGGTACCCTCGCGGGCCCCTCGGGCCTGCCAATACGGGCCAAGGCCGGGCTCGTTTTTTCTTTTTTTTTAATTAATAGGTCCGGGCCGGGCCGGGGTCGGGCCGTTTTTCAATAATTAAATAAAATAACGTTGTATTACTCGCTTGATTTTACACAGCAGAGCAGTCACACAAAGAGGAGGAGCGCACACTGCACAGACACTCGCCTAGCCACAGCCACACACACACAGACACACACACACCCTCACCGTGACGTTAGTCTGCCACTCCGTCAGCGTAAAAAACAACAACAAAACAAGCCGCGTGTGTCCGTGTCCGTGTCGTGAGAGAGAAATAAGATCGATGGACATAAAACAAAGTTTGCGAGGGGAGAGTTAAACAGTCCCCACTGCAGTAGGGAAAGCTCATTTCAACCTGTTCAAAATGAACCCATCTACCATACATTGTGAGGACACTAATGTGACGTTATTCAATGCAGCTATAAACGGTAAGTCTGCTGTTTTAATTTCGATATGCTTGAGTGACATAATGTTTCAGTTTGTGGGCATTGTTGCTGTTGGCAATTAAACAATCTAACGTTCTCTTTCTCGAGACGTGTGGATTTTGATAGGCCACGGTAGCATGTGTGAGAGGGGGAGAGAGAGACAGAGAGAAAGCTGCAGTGTTTGTCTTCATAGGCAACACAGTCTAGCAACGTTTTGGACTAACGAGTTCAGCGGCGCGGCAGCATGCACAGAGAGGGAGAGAGAGATGTGTCGTCATATCGTGATATTGATGTCGGGCCTCGCAACGGGCTCGGGCCAATTAATTTCATGACTCATCCGGGCCGGGTCGGGCACGGGCCTGCATGTCACGGGCCGGGGAGGGCTCGGGCCGAGATTTCAGGCCCGCGCAGCTCTCTAGTTCAAAGGGGGGGCCAGAAGGAGACTGTCTCTCATCACAGAGTGTTTCTCACTAAAATCACGAGTCTCAAATCGACCATAGAAGTCATTAAAACTCTGAGCCAGATCAGCATCAGACTGAAAACCATTTAGCTGGATGTTCTTCTGTCTACCTACCTTGAGCCCAGTAATGGATTTCATACTGTCCCAGGCGGAACCTATCATCAACAATGATTTATTTTGTACATAATCTCACACATCCAAAACTGTAAACCATTTTGCATTCATTTAGTTTTACAGTTATTGACAGTTGATTTGAGTTGAGTTGTGGACCAGTGATTCATACACAAATGGCACAAATGACATCACTGGTCCACAACTTGACTCAAATCAACTGTCAATAACTGTCAAACTCTGTGTGAGATCACAGTAAATCAAAGTCAAAATAAATCGGCATTGTTTTTCGGTGAAGTTCTCTTTTAAGGAAGGCTGTGTTTAATTGCTTGGTCTGTATTGTTTTACATAAGTTGACATTTTGACCGGCGCGTCCGGGTAGTATAGCGGTAGATTCCCTGCCTACCAACACAAGGGTTGCAGGTTCGCACCCCCGTGTTACCTGCGGCTTGGTCGGGCATCCATACAGGCACGATTGGCTGGTGTATGCGGGTGGGAAGCCGGATTGGGGGTACGTGTCCTGTTCGCTGCACTAGCGCCTCCTCTGATCGGTCAGGGCGCCTAGTCGGGGTGGAAGGGAACTGGTGGGAATAACGTGATCCTCCCACGCACTACGTCCTGCTGGTGAAGCTCCTCCTGTCAAGTGAAAAGAAGCGGCTGGCAACTTTGCATTTTGTCAGAGGAAGCATGGTGCTAGTCTCGGCTCTCCCCACATCGGCTGTAAAAAAGGACATAATTTGAGTGGACTCACCCTTTATTCCCCCCTCGTTAAGTGCCTGGCGCCACTTGGACTATCGACATGACATCACAAATGACGTCTGCATCTGCCCTCCCCAGACATGTTGTGACATGCAACATGCCCATGGATATAAACTTTTCCCTGACTTTTTCCAACTCTGGATTACTTCAGCAACGTTCATCAGTCCTCGTGTGCGTGCAGCTAATTGTAAGTCCAAACATTGAAACGGGCGGACTGTGGAAATAGACTGGGAGGGGGGAATGGGTATTTGATTGAAGTCCGATATGTCATGTTACTATCCTGCAACAAGTGGCAGACTAACTTGTTGTTCGTCAATGTCTTGCTATAATTGTACAATGTATCATGTATCTTGTAATCTTGGTTGATTCTGTTTATAATTAGGCTTAAACATTTACCGTTCATGGTCTTACTGTTACAAGTAATATATCTCTGTCTGATGTGGTATCGATGGGCTATCGCCATTATGTTGATGCACAGCGGAGCGGCCCTTTCTCCCATGCGTGCTTTCGCGCATGCGCAGTGAAATGGGTCTGACACAGGCCAGGATTGTTATTATTGTAGTTACCTCCTATTTCTGCTAGATGGCGGCAGGGCCATTTGACATTCTTATTTTCAACTGAAGTGAAGCTGGATGTATGTGGAGTTACAGTTAGATAATGTTAGACTAGTCCAGCCTTTATCTCATAGCCCAAGTAGAATGTTTAATATCATTAGTTATATCATTGGCCTACTGTTACATATACGACTGACACATATACTGTATTATTAAGTAGCGTTAATTCCATCTGATATATATTTCATCTTTACATGATAAACATAAATGTCTCCTTTTCTAATAGCGTAATGTGAGAGCAAATTTACATGTACATGTGAAATATCCCAGATTTGTGTATGGCCTGCTTTTATACATGCTCTACATATTGTAAACCTATTATTATAACTTGTATTTGAAAGGTTTGTTGATTGTGGAACATTTAAGCCCAAATTCGCCTCAGGGAAGGATATGCTGTGGGAAATCCTTTGTATTTGAGTTTCCCAGTAGAAACCAATCAGCATCTTCATTGATAGTTGTCCGTTAGGACATACATTTACAAATAATTGTGACACACATTCAATTCTGTTGTTTATTGTTTTCCAGAACCACACACAGACTGTAACAGCTGAAAGAGCGTGTAACTGTGGCATTCATTAATAAAGTCCTCTGAGGAATAATCGGCATCCGGATCAGTTCTGATTGGACACCCTGCAGTGGACTTGGGTCTTACAACAACCAGTCAGCTATTAGTACAACGAGTGCAGCCTTCTTAAGCACACCGTTTTTATATGGTCCTTCAAGCCGGATCCAAGCCTACTGCAGTCAACGATGTAACTCAGGGAGGAGCCTACAGTGCGGGTGAGGAGACAGACAACCCTCCCCGTACGTCTTCGGGAGTATGACCTCACTAGAGACTTCAGGAGGAGATCAATGCCCACGTTAACACACGCTCCAACATCACCAAGATCGGAGACGGAGGAGATTCGCCAGGCCAGCCCTGGCAGGCTCTCATCAGCATCCGTCAATCAGGAGCATGGTAGCCCACCACGGATGGAGATCCAAGATGGATGGGAGATCCAAGACGAAGAGCAAGGGAGTACGGACAGGCTGTACCAGGAGAACAGAGCATACCGGCAGGAGCAGGAAGCACTACTGGCATCAAAGCAGGACCTACGGCTGCATAATGAGGACCTGTGGCGGCGGAATGTGGACCTACAACGCCAGTCACACCAGAGTGAGCACAGGCTAGAGCAGCTTAGTCGCCACACCACTAAGGAGACTCGGCAGCTTCGCGAGCAGATACAGCACCTGGGAAGCGTCGTCCAGCAACTGCATACTACTCATGCACCTGCAATACAGCCAACAGCCCAGCAGCAGACAAGAGCAGCTGAATGGGAGGGTCCTGACTCCCACCAAAACACTCCTCCTCAGAGCCCCTCACACCGGTTTGAACGGACTACAAGGGAACATCAACGGAGTCAGCATGATCTGCTACACATAAGGAGCACGGTCCCTCTGCAGACCACCTGAAAGCCCACTCGCACAGGCGCACCCCCTCTCCGACGCGTTACCACTCTGAGCGCCAGTACGCCCGCTCCCCTGAGCATCACCACAGGCACCAGAGACCCTCAGCCCGTCATGATGGAGTCCACAGTCGGTCTTCGATGAGTGACCACGCCCCCTCTCCGAAGCGCTACTACTCTCCTGAGTGGCCAGCCCGCTCCCCCGAGTATCGCCGCATGACTGAGAGACGGCCAGCACACTCTACCGACTACTACAGCACTCCGAGACCACACAGTCCATGACCAGCTGAGCGTTATTATTCCCCACCAAGACATGGCTACTCCTCACAGCGCCATCACTCCAGGCGCAGGAGTCACTCTTCACCACACCGTCAAGCACACGGGAGTCCACGCAGGAGTCAGAGCCCAGTAGGTGGTCAGGAGCGGTCATACAGAGGCCCTACGCCCACCATCCCTGATCTGATTCACCCGAACCCCAGGGAGTTTTCACGGCTAAAGATCGCCCTGGACAATATCCTCTCAGCCAACGCGACCGAGAGGTTCAAGTTTCAGATATTGGTGGATCACCTCAAGCTAGAGGAAGCCTTATTAATGGCAGACTCCTACTCAAACTCACATTACCCCTTCACCGACACAATGTACGCCCTAACCCAGCAGTATGGGCAGCCACACCAATTAGCCCTACAGAGGCACTTATTAAATTGCCTTAACTTTGACCGTGTGCTCCTGAAGAAATTTGGTCTTTTTTTATTTTATTTAACCTTTATTTAACCAGATAAGACATTTGAGATACAAGATCTCTTTTCCGAATGTGATCTGGCCAAGAAGGCAGCAATTACAAGCCAGGTTACAATCAACATAAATTACAGTAAATAAAAGGAAACATAATAACAGGGCTCTAAAGCTGAAACATTTCAAAAAGCAGGGACAACCAAATACATCATAAAATACCACATCCAAGGGTAATAAATAACACAAGATCAAGAACGTAAAAACATATGGCCTAAAAACAAGAATAACAGGTCAAAAAGGGCAAAGTAAACTAGACATTACTGCAGGAGCAGCTTGCGGTAAGAACTTCAGATAAAGCATGTTTAAAACTGGACAGAGGAATGGAAGAGACCAGTTTTAAATGGGACTGCAGGTCGTTCCACGACCAGGGACAAAAGTAAGAGAGACTCTTTTTTCCAGATTCTGTTTGCATAATTGGCACTTTGAATTTCAACCAGCTATTTGATCTTAAATTATGGGAGTTGTTTATCGCTACAAACGTAGAGCAGATATATGAGGGTAGTTTGCCCAGGATGGCCTTGTATATGAACATGTACCAATGTCGCATTCTGCGCAGGGCAAGGGAGGACCATCCAACCAGGTCGTACAAGGTGCAATGATGTGTCCTGTAACCTGAGTTTGTAATATATCTCAGAGCAGCATGGTAGAGGGGGTCCAGTTTAGACAAGGAAGTAGGGCTAGAAAGACTGTAAACAACATCGCCATAGTCTAGCTGAGACATAAAAAGGCTTTCCACCAGGCGTTTACGGGCAGACAAGGAGAAACAGGCTTTAAGCCTGTACAAGAAACTGAGAGTAAATTTAAGCTTCTTAGACAAAGTGGAAATATGCAATTTAAAGTTAAGGTGATTATCAAACCAGAAGCCCAAGTATTTATAAGACTCAATGAACTCAATGGGTGCACCATCAAGTGTACATAGAGGAGGCGAGGAGGGCACAGTGTTACCATGTGCGAACAGCATGGCTTTGGTTTTGCTCGCATTTAGGAGAAGCTTAGAGTCAATTAAGGCATGCTGGAGGATGGAGAAATCGGCTTGGAGGTAATTTACTGCAGTCTCTAGAGAAGGAGCGGAGGCATATAAAACCGTATCGTCAGCATACATATGATATTTAGAATGCTTTAGGCCGTCACAAATTCCATTCGCATAAATTAAAAAGAGGAGGGGCCCCAGGACCGAGCCTTGTGGGCCCCCTTTATCCAAGACTACGGAGTCGGAGATGACAGAGCCGAGTCTCACACACTGAGTGCGATCTGAAAGATAATCTAAAAACCAATCGACTACCTTTTGACCAACACCGATTTTTAACTCATTCACCGCCAAAGACGTCTTTGACGTGTTATCAGGAATAGCCATCCACGCCAAAGACGTGTTTGACGTGTTTTTGTTTTTATTAGTGCAGCGCGTAGTTCAAACACTTCCCCAGCCTGTGACATGGTATCAGGTCCCTAGCCACAAAGACAAGCCGACAGCACGTTATCAAACACATACCGCAGCTGTTGTTTTGAAATGAGCAGGAGGAAAAACAGAGAAACGCGCTTCCTTGTGAAGTTGTGCAGAGAGGAGAAACGCCATTGAAAAGCCCCTCGGCGCGCTGCACGAGCTGATCGGCTTGTTGCAGGGCAGCGGACATCGATCGTTCGCGGTAGTCAAACCCGTGACCAACATGATCGATCCTGGTCCCTCGACCCCGTTCCTGTGTCCCAGCCCGAAAGAGACGAGACGGAGTCACAACTGTGTGAGTTGGAGGAGAACAGCAGCCTCGCCACAGAAATGGCTTTCACACAGAGTGAAGCAGCACGGCCACTTTCCTGTCGAGGGCGAGGAAGACTGGACTGACTCCAATGCGACAGGACCCGGATGATCTCACGGTAAGGAGTGTGTGTGTGTGTGTGTGTGTGTGTGTGTGTGTGTGTGTGTGAGAGACTACACTGATCTCTGCATTCTATTCTATGATCACACTCACACTGAGTAAACTGTATTGTTGAATGTAAAAAAAGGCACTTCATGTATATATATATATATATTTTTTTTCATTTGTGTCATAACGAATAATATTTACATGTCTGATGTCAATACAGTTCAAAATAAAATAATTGAGAGCGAGTTCTGCCTGAGATTGTGTGATTTACAAAAAATGCCATTTTCTGCAATTTATCTTCTCAGAGAGACCTTTTTGGTGAAAACAGGGTGTATATAAATGGCTATAAGTAGAGTACAGAACATGCTAAAAGCTCACTTTTTTTCCCCTGGTGAACCCAGAGACGTACATCTTCATTTTGAGGTATTGCAAATCACTTTGGTGCTAATAGATAATTTACTGTGGGTCTTGAAAGATGACCAACAATTATGAAAATCTTTGGCCTGTGCTAAATATTGGCAGTCCTAAACTGGCCATGAATGAGTTAATAAGATGTTAATTAAAATCTGATGGTCCACTGTATCGAACGCCTTGGTGAGATCAATGAATAAAGCTATACAGAAGGATTTTTTGTCGGTGGCTACTTTCAGGTCGTCCAAGACTTTCAGGCTAAGGCCAGAAATCCTTAGGGACTTCTACAGAGGCACCATTGAAAGCCTGCTGACTGGCTGCTTCACCACCTGGTACGGGAACTGTACCACCATGGGCCGCAGGGCGCTACGGAGAGTGAGACACGCGGCCCAGCACGTAACAGGATGTGAGTTGCCAGAACTGCATGAACTGTATAACCAGCGGTGCCTCAGGAGGTCCCTGAAGATCATCAAAGACACAAACCATCCCCACAACAGCCTGTTCTCCCTGTTACCCTCAGGGAGGAGATACAGGGTTCCAAAAGCACGCACAAATCGCTTGAGGAACAGTTTCTTCCCACAGGCCACGAGACTCCTTAACATACACAAATAGTGTAGTAGCCGTACTGTACCGTACTGTAGCGGCTACCATTATGTATGTCTAATGTTTAATTGTATGTTTAATAAGGTATATGCTATTTGCACCTGTATGTCAAATACGTCGAATTTAAAATGTTTAAGCACGTCTAAAGTATGCACATGACATGTGCACCTATGTGCAGTGAATATGCCACTGTTTCTGACTTGTCTTATACTGCCTTATTGCTTGTTGTGTCTCTTGTTGTTTTTGCACTCATATGCCCTGTTATATTTGTACTATGTTGTAAACGGAGTCCACAGCACAAGAATTTCACACGTGATACTTGTACCATGGAGTGACAATAAAAATCTTGAATCTTGAGATTGTTTCTTTCTCATGTAGCCCAGTAGCGTAGCCAGACTCGGCTCATTGGGTGTGCCACAGAAAGCCAGGGTGTGCCAGGGGGCGGACCATTTGGTGGCGGCCGCGAGTCCGCCGCCAATTTTTTTTGGGGTCTTTTCAAACCAGATTTAGAGGAATATTTGTGTGTTGTTTGCTCCTTTTCGCACTCATTATTAGCAGGTAGAAGCAGTCAATTAAATTGTATTTTTTGGCAACATGTAAAACCACTTTGTTTAGTATCTCAAAAAAGTCTCACCTACACTCCAATGAGTGTTCTAGTCGGGAAAGAACGCAAATTTGGTTGGCATGTTCGTGTGGACCCGTATATTATTAGAAATCTGAGACGCATGCAGATGCATGACTGAAAAGTCTCCTGGCTAACGTTAAATGCGAAGGGACACGCCGCCAACATCTTCACTGTGCGTGGCGTGCATTAGAAAGTGCGTTTCACAGTGATACATGGGGGCTGCTAGTACTGTTAACGCTAGTTAGATAGTACAGTAGTGTGGCAGTCTCTAATATGCTACCGCCGTTCATTCCCCCAAAAGCACACACAACAGCGCTAGAAACAATCACATACATGTTGTGACTTGTGTACTCACCATGCGATCATCAAATAATAATCCAAAGTACGCGAAACTGTCATTTTCAAAGTAAATCCATAGCGAGAGGAACCAGCAAGAGTGGTTCCAAGAGGGTTACCTCTCTGCAACGAAAATCACTTCCTTGTTTGCCTGAGACGCATGGGTACACATGCGTCTCAGGCAAACAAGGAAGTGATTTTCGTTGCAGATGGGAACGCTCTTTGCTACTTATTTTCTCTATGGATTTACTTGCAGGCGGACAGTTGGACACAGTGCATGACAGCGTTGACATGTGTTTTGCAGAGAAAACAAAACACTTTTTTTACCCCATTTTTTTGGGTGCGCCAGTGGCCTGTCTGGGTGGCATTTGCACACCCTAGCGCACCCGTGGCTACGCGCATGATGTAGCCCTACAGAGGATTGCAGAGCTAATGGACAGTCTCAATGTGGCCAGCGGAGATGTGAAGGCGTTCCGGATGTTCGCCTTAAAGGTGCGCTCACTCGTGAGTATGCTCGAGCAGCTGGGCAGGAAGGGTAATGTGGAGCTAGAGTGTGGGTCACATGTCTCCAGACTGCTCGGAAAGTTACCACATGACTTAAAGGGGGACTAACCCCCTAGATATGTATTAGAACAGTGATTTGAAAATACCTATGGAAAAAAACAAGAAATGACATATGCTCTTGTCTATACTGGACTCTTTGGCTGTGTTGAAGTCAAGATTCTTTTTCGGAAATCGACGCCATTACAGTTTGCCTACTGCCTCAAAAATAATTTATTTGAGAGGGGCCATATCTTTATAAATATCAACAACTAGCCAACGCTGTTGGTCTGTATGGAAACAGAAAATCTGAAAATGGTTGAAAAATATATCAATTTGGTAATTCAGTGGCGAACTAGAAATTTAATTATTTTTCTGCATGTATCTCTATGGCAGTGTGTCAAAACTACGTTACGAGAGCAAAGTGACGTGGGCTCGTTACAGCAGCACACCGCACAATACAACAAACCCCCCGTTCTGGGGTAACACAATGCGAGATTTCTCTACGTCATTCCCTCGTCCAAGTTGCCATATAGTCCCTTTTTCATTTTAGTTTGGGGGCTTTTCGTGATTCTTGTTAAAAGTTGTGCAAAAGTTTTCCTCTCAGCGCAGTGCAGGGCAGGCTGCGCCTCGTCCCTCCTGCCAGACCCAGGCTGGCGAAACAGCCTGCTGCATGCATGGGGCGCTCGTAACCTCACGGAGCAACAAACAAACACAGACAGAAATAGCTGGTGTGCGATTTAGAGAATACAGTCTGAGATTGGGTACAGGATTGAGGGAATCCCGCATCTGTTTGCGAAGGTGCGACTGGACAGGACGCTTTTCACAGACGGGCACAGTAGTCGGAGCGAGGCGAGTGTCTCTCAGCGTGAAAACCTCCCACAGAGGCTCCTAGTAAATTTCTATCGATGTGCCGTCGAGAGCGTGCTGACATACTGTCTGTCAGTGTGGTTCTCCAGCTGCACCAAAGCAGACCAGCACGCTCTCCAGCGTGTCATCAAAACAGCGGGCAAAATCATTGGGACTTCGCTCCCGGACATCCACTCCCTCTACTCCTCTCGCTGCCTGCGCCGTGCCCACAGCATCATCAAGGACTCATCTCACCCGGCTCATCATCTGTTCGTCCTCCTGCCCTCAGGTAGGAGATACAGATCCATCCGCTCTAAAACTTCCAGGATGCTTAACAGCTTTTTCCCACAAGCTGTCAGCCTGCTGAACACTACCCCTCGAAACACAACACAGCCCCCCCCCCCCCCCCCCCCCCCCCCCGAACAATGAACTCTGACTGTTTCACACACACTCTGGACTCACTGTTTACATGCACTTCTGAACAGTCACTAACTCTGATGCCTTTATAGAATAATGTATTATTTATTGTATGTATTTATTATTTGGGCCGATGCACTTTACCTGGTGTTGCACTGTACGTCTCAGGGAGATGCTTGTCTATATCTCGTTGTTGGAGCAATTTAACAATGACAATAAATATACTTGAACTGAACTTGAACTACTCAGGGCATAGCTGCAGATCTCTCCTCCTCCTCCTCCGCGCATTCAGTCTGTCCAAAATCAATACCGATATAATCTCAGTAGGAGGGATGCAGGGAAATATAGTAGCCGATGTGTTTAGAGAAGCTTTGTCACGTTGTCACGTCGTAGTATAGCGTTATATTTTACATGTGCGCTAAACTGCGACCATATTTGTTTGCGGAAATATCAGACTGCTCTCAGAGCACAGAGAGCCCAGCTGCTGCTGGCCTGCTGCGCGCGCCCGCGGAGCTTGGGGCTCGTCCATGTTACAGTACGACTCTCTCCCGCCTGCCTGGGCTGGAGACAGTGCTTGCAACTCGGACTGATAATATAAACATCATCATTCGAGCTTATCCAGGTAAGATATCAATAAAGTAATGACACATTCAGCGGGAAACTAACTATAATTAAGACATGTGCCAACTTTGACGACGTTTGGTTCAGTATTTTAAGAGCAAACTTCAATAGAAATAGGCTTGGAGTTCTGAGGAGCCGAAAGGGTACAGGGGGGGTAGGGGAGTAATTATCTTGAAATCCCATAGTCTTTGGGAACACTGTGACGTCAATGTGTTCCTAATCTCCCATTCATTTGAGAAAAAAAAAAGCAGTGTTCGACCCTTAGAGGGCGCTTATGCCAGATATGCTGCTGAAAATGATACAAATGGTCAAATGGCAACAGTTTGGTGTCAAATGTGGAAATTTTGACCAGAATTCTTCACACATCACCCCCAAAGTCATATATATTGGTTAAAAGCTGAAAAAAAGTGTTTTGGAGGTTAGTTACACTTTAAGGTCCGGTTTCCGACGTTTTATCCATCCTCAACGCATCCTCATCCCCACACTTCTTGACCTGTCGGACTGGTTAGAATATGAGATGCAGGTTCAAGTCGACACAGCTCAATTCAGCTCATGGAAGGAGTCTGCTGTCCCAAAGAGAGAGCCGAGGAAGGATCCCAAGCCTTCTGGGAAGCCCACAACAATCTTCCTAGGAACTGAGGAACAACCGCCCGTCACGAAGGTAAAGGTGAAAAAATACTGCCCCTATTGTGACAACAGCCTGCACTCACTGAATGCCTGCTCGAACTTTAAGCAGCTGACAACGACTCAGAAGCACAGCTGGATTAAAGACAATAATGCATGTTGGCGCTGTGGCCGGGCCCATCGCGCCTCAGATTTCAACCTCAAGATGTGTTGCCAAACGTGCAACAATCGACACCTGCTTGTCCTACATGAGGTGAACGATAGAGCTTCTAGCAAAGCAGTGGAGAGCAAAGAGAGAGCACCTTCCATGGACAGCAGTTTTGCACGCACCGCTGAGGAAGTACTTTACTTCATTGACCGACCACTGGAAAGGCGTAAAGTGCTACTAAAGATCAGCAAAGTTCTGCTACAGAATGGAGACCGGACCCTTGAATGCTACGCCATTCTGGATGACGGGTCGGAGTGGACGATCATTCTGCACGCTGCAGCCCGGCAGTTGGGCCTCGAGGGTCAGCCAGAGGACCTTCCCCTCCGCACGGTGAGGCAGGAGCTCCACATTCTTCACGGGGCGGCTGTATCATTCACGCTCTCCCCAGCCTCCCAGCCAAAGAAAGTCTACCAGATCCAGGGCGCCTTCACTGCCAAGAGACTGGGTTTGGCGGAACACATGCACCCTGTCGGCACTCTGCGACGGAAGTTCAGACACCTCCGGGGGTTACCGCTGCAGAATCTGGACCAAGTTTGCCCAGTGCTGCTTATCGGCTGAGACAATCCACACCTAATAACACCTGTGGAACCAGTCCGCCTTGGCCCTCCAGGAGGCCCAGCAGCCATTAAGACCCGCCTGGGATGGACATTGCAGGGCCCAACACAAGGGATTCTGCACCGCTTCTCCGCCCAGCAATGTTTGTTCACGTCTAGCCTGTCTCCACCGGGAGATCCCTACAACCAAGTTGAAAGGCTGTGGCAGAGGGAGGTGCTGCCATGGCACAACCCAAAGGCTGGCACCATATCTCATCAGGATCAGGAGGTCGTGCTCCACCAGGGCCCATCCTTTCTCCACAGCACACCAGACCAGTGGCCGGAGAAACCGCCCTCAAGACAGATCGACAGTGATGAGCTCAGCAAACCAATCACCTGTAACTTCAAGACCACAAGTCAAGGCCCACAGGGATTGGACCTGAGTAAACTCAAAACTCTTGGAGACCTTGCGGAAGCTCGCGATCTGAATGGGGCGGCTGATGGAACCGTCCCTGTCAAGGAGTACCAGGAAGCAGAAAACTCACTCCTTCAGAAGGTGCAACAGGACTGCTTCACATCAGAGTTGGCTCTGCTGAGGCCCCTTACTTTTCCCTCTCTATATCAGATCTCTTGCCCATGTGATCTCATCTCATGGCTTTTCTTATGACTGCTATGCTGATGACACCCAGCTTTTCCTTTCCTTCCCCCCCTCCGACACCCAAACCGAGGCGCGCATCTCTGCATGCCTCAAAGACATTGGTGACATTGGATGTCTGCCCACCACCTCAAGCTCAATCTTGGTAAAAACAGAGCTACTCTTCCTCCCAGGGAAAGACTGCCCTCTCGCAGATCTCTCCATCTCCATTGACAATACCACTGTGCTTCCCTCCCAAACAGCTAAGAACCCTAACCCCTATTGTTTTTGCTCAGATTTTAATTTTTCATTATTATTATTTTTCTTTTTCCTCATCAGCGATGCAAATTCCCGTTAGTTGTTACATTGCAGAGACCTGAAATTTGGCCCAATGACAGATATTGGTTGTATAGATACTCCAGGAAAAAAACGCCCACGGCAGGTACTACAGCGATATTTTGTTTTTAGGCCTTCGCAGGCCATTTTTGGGCATTGTGACATCATCACATCACCCTTCCCTGTTTTTCTATTGCTGGCTTTGCTCATATGCACCTGGAGGTCGGTAGTCGATCTGGATGAATCCACCTCATATAAAATATGAGGAGATCAGTAGTTGCACTACCAAGAGTTGCCAAGCAAGCAACAACAGATAGGCTAAACTTGCTGCCTGCAGTTTCTCGATAGCAAGCTAGCTAAGCTAATGTAAGATTAAGGTTTTAGATTAAGATTAAACCGGACGGACAAACCCCGTCTTTATTTGTCACAAACACCCTTTGGTACGTATGTATTGGTATGTACACGGCAGCACGGCAATACACGCACATGCTTTGGAGGCGGCGTGAAATTTGTCCTCCGCATTTGACCCATCCTGGCTCGTCCTCCTCCATGATCAGGCCAGGAGTGGTGGGCAGCTGCAGTGAAGCGCCCGGGAACCAACTTCTTCCAACCTCTTCCAACCGATGCTGGTCAGACGACAATCTTCTGCATGTTTTTAGTGGGGGGTTATATGGAGGAACCCGAGGGAGAACATGCAAACTCCACACAGAAAGGCCTTTTTGATGAGATAGCCCACCTGGGCAGTAGGCACTGAAGACAGAAACCACAGCGTACCAGGCGGGAATCGAACCCAGGACCTTCTAGCTGTGAGGCGACAGCGCTACCACTGCACCACCGTGCCCCTACTTTGAGGTCAGCACAGACAATTTCAGTTTACCGTTCATAATTAAGGTTAAATCCTTATCGCTGTCCCTGGGTCCAAGCGCTGTTTGAATGCAGCCTAATCAAGGAAATGTTTCGAACATCTGTGAAGCGGAGTGATATACACACAGTGAAGTGCCCATGATGTTATCATGAAATTTCAGCCCGTGATGTTATCATGAAATTTCAGCACGGCTAGGATCCCTCTTGTCCACTCAAATTGCTCGGCCAGAACTAACTGTTGTATAATGTATGTTATTGTGTAAGGTCATCTGGAATCACTTGTGCCAAGCTGTCAAAATGTTACTGTAACTAACTGCTCCTATTCATACTGTAGTCATGCTGTGCTGTGTTCATTATAGTGTATAGCTGTCAAAACTGCTCTTATGTGTGTTTATGTGTCCGCGCGCGTCTCACTGTCTGTCTGTCTGCCTGACTGCCTGTCTATTTCAGTAATGCTAGCTGTAATGCTTTCATTGTATACCTCATTGTAGCCTATTCTAGGTTCCCTGGATAAATGCATCAGGGATAGATAGGCTCGAGTCTTGTTTTGCAGACAAGAAGGTACTAAGAGCAAACAGTTAAGTTCATTTTCCCATGTGTTACAGCCATCCTCAACCAGATAACACTGGCCAAGAGTCACATCTGACAGCAGAAGACACAGACAGTGGAGGCAGGGGGATCATCAGTGGCAAGGGAAGACAGCAGGACAGAGACACCTCAAAGACAACAAGCGAGTCTACCAGAGTCGGTAAGAAGGCAACACACAGGCAATATTATGTTGAAGCTCTTGTTTTGTTACACATTTTTCCTGTCCTTTGGGGAAAGAAGAATTCAGCTGAAATTAATATTGATATGAAACAATTATTTTTTTACTTGACATTAAGGAATAGTAAAATTATATATAATCATGATGATCTACCAGCAAAGTATTCTTTCAAGTTTGAATATTATGGGAATCTAAAAAAAAGGTATTGAAAATGTTGTAGTTCACACACATACTGTAATTTAATGTTGGGGTGGAGCAGGGTAGGAAATTATTGTGGTCACCACACTTTGCAACACGTTCTCACTCCGAGCACGTAGCATATTGACGCTTTGTCCCGTCCCTTATGCGCCACTTGTTACTAACATGGTACCCTTGAGCGACCCATGAAACGACTTGGGCTTTCCGACTAAACTCAATGCAAACCCATAGAAGTCATCTTTGACGCTTATGGCAACTGCTCCCCCATCAGCCTAACTGCTCGCCCATTAGTCAACTGCTCGCCCATTAGCGTCTGGGGGGAGGTTAGGTTTAGGCGTGGGGGGTGGGAGAGGTTAGGTTTAGGGTCTGGGGGAGGTTAGGTTTAGGCATGGGGGTGGGAGAGGTTAGGGTTAGGGTTAGGGTCTGGGGGAGGTTAGGTTTAGGCATGGGGGGTGGGAGAGGTTAGGGTTAGGGTCTGGGAGAGGTTAGTTCCTCCAGACCCTAATGGGGGAGCACTTGACTAACGGGGGAGCAGTTAGGCTAATGGGAGAGCAGTTAGGCTAATGGGGGAGCAGTTGCCATAAGCGTCAAAGATTACGTCCATGGGTTTGCATTGAGTTTAGTCGGAAAGCCCAAGTCGTTTCATGTGTCGCTCCAGGGTACCATGTTAGTAACAAGCGACGCACAAGGGACGGGACAAAGCGTCAATATGCTACGCGCTCGGAGTGAGAACGGGTTGCACTACATAGAACTATATCAAACAACTAGTATTTCTGTTTATTGAATGAAAGAGAAGAGAGGAAGACGGTATTTGTTTCTACTTTTCTTTGTTTTACTTTGAGATGAAAAGCATATTACAGAGTAGATGAGGAAGATAATTGGGGAGTGAATATGATTGGTTTACCTATAATGCTGCCTGTACAACAAATTACATTACATTTTAAAGGTTTGAAAGGCTAATATGCAACTAAAAGGGACAGTTCACTCGAATAAGAAAAAAATGTTTACTCTTTCCTGTAGTGCCATTTATCCAGATCATTTTGTTTTGAGTTGCCTAGTTTTGAAGATATCGGCGACAGAGATGTCTCCCTGAATACAATGGAACTGGATGGCACTCGACCACAGACATTGTTCTGATCAGTTTCAGCAGCAGCTTGCAGGCCCGTAGCCAGGATTTGAGAAATACCGAGGCCATTTTAGCGTGGCGTGGGTGGCCCAGGGGGGGCTGTGCCCACCCGGTTAGAACATTTTGTCCATTTTAAAGTAAAATGCTTCAATCTGGTGCACTTTGAGAGCAAAATTAAGAGGCTAGATCTATAAAGAACTACAGACATCATGTTAGATTAATATCCTCTTTACTGTGCTGTTGCTTTAAAATGATACAAAAAATAAATGTCTCCCCATATAATATAATTTATATTCTACATACAGGTCACATGGCAGAATACTGCTCAATTAAATACAATGGCCCATCTACACAAACATCACTTACAGGGGAGTTACTTACCCATTCACTTCAATAGAACTGTCCCCAAAGTCTAGCCCCAATCTAGCCCCAATGCAAAATCTGAACGTTGTGGTGAGTTATGTCTCTTCCTTCTATAGCACACAGAGAGGAAGCAAATTGTTGCATTTCTGATCAACTGTCATATATCATGTTAATTTATGAGGGCTTTAAAACATCAATGACAGATGAATAGATCTGGGGGCCGGGGCTATTTAAAAAAAAAATATATATATATACATATATATATTTTTTTTGGGTGAAAATACCGAGGTCATGACCTCGGCGTCCTCAATGGTAGCTACGGGCCTGGCAGCTTGCTTGCAGCTAGCTAGCAGGTAGCGGGTGTAGTTCAATCTAAATAATATACTTCCACCATGAAACTGCTCACAAGGTCTGAGGATCTTGTGTAAACGGGTCATTATTTCTGGAAATAGACATTGTTGTTGAGTTTTTCAAATGGATTTATTGGTGCTTTGAGCACCACAAGCCGATTACCATCCAGTTCCAATGTATTAGAGAGAAGACAGACATCTCTACAGCCGATATCTCGAAAACGTCGCAACTCACACCAAAACGATATGGATAAGTGGTGCTACAGGTAAGAAGACAAATGTGTATTTTTGAAATGTTTAAGCTTTTGGGGTGAACTTTGTTTGCAAAATGCTAAACTTTAACAGAGTGGATACTTCAGAAATATGAAACAATTAACTTTTCCTGGGCAGAGCAGTTAATGTTGGTGTGGTTCAGATGGTCTTGGCCCAGACACAGGTGCAGCCAACAGCGACGGTCAGGTAAGAGGTGTGGTAAGACAGCCCTGCCCCCTCCCTGCGGAGCACCAGGATGTGCTGGTGGACAGGGACAGAGTTGAGACCTGGCCCGGACGCCTGGCCCGTGCCCAGACCGGAACATGAGGCACTGCTGCACTCAGCCTCCCAGATGGTGGAAGGAATCCGATTCTCCACTGTGGTGGATCTGAGAGAGAGAGAGATGGCAAATAACCTCAGATTAGAGGTTAGCGGTATGGCCCTAAAATAATATGATATTTCAGGCTATTTCTGCAATAACAATATCCTTGACGGATATGACTAAATACTGAAAAATATGTTATTATTAATTTCAAGAAAAGACAGCAAAATAAGTGTTATAGTTTTATATGTCAGCATGAACCTAACAGTTTGCCTTCAAATAAAAATGTCCCTCTCAGAACGAGACAGAGAGCTCAACCATCTCCAAGCAAAAGTAAAGCTTTATCAGGCATTTAGAGCTGAGGACCAAAAGCGTACCCAGCAGTTAGAAGACAGTTTGCCTAACACTCAGGAGAATGTTGTTTCCAGGGAGATGGAGTGGGAGAGGATAAAGCAGGAGCTGAGAACAGAGAGAGCTCCCTTAACACAAAGCTAAAACAGACCCCCCCTCACAGGCCAGTAGGGTCAGCCTCCCCACTCCCGGAGCTGGCAGGGATACCGACATGTATATAGGGATCTATACAGAGTAGCCAAGAACATCCCTCGGTTTGATCCAAAACCGATATGGTCCACAGAGACCTATGCATATCTGGCAGACATTGATTTCCACCTACAGAGATCCCAAAACGTCACTGTACAGGACAAAATTCGCCTGATTAGGCGAACGTCAAACCGTGAGGTCAGCTATTCCATTAGCCTGAGAACATCTTAGCAGATTACCAACTTTTATGCAAAGGCATGATGCAAGAGTTTTCAGATGACAGACCAATAATGGGCTTCATTGCCGCCACCAAAATAAAACAAGGCTGCAGGAAATTCCCCCAAGCATATTACCAGAGATTGTGTGCGACGTTTTTCGGAACTGCGAACGAACCACACAAGGACGAAGATATGAAGTTCAAATCACTGTTCATCGGGTCCGACCTAATTTTCATAGCCAACCCTGATCGAGAGATTAGGTCTTAAGTGGTACCACGGTGCGGCGCTGTGTGAAGCCGGTGTTTTTTATGTAGTGGTGATTTTCATAGTAAATGCACACACCAAGAACTAACAAAGAGTAACCGAACTAGCAGAGTATAACCAAAGTTACTTCCTCATTTGCCATGCACTGTGTGCGGTCATATTCTTATTTAGAAGAAACTCAAACCAAATGAAGGAAGTTTAATCTTTTGAAGTTTAATCTTTTGAAAAGTGAAAATAAGTGGTTGAACATCTGTTTGATATCCTTGGACTAACAAGTAATATATTTATAAGATGTGTACATAAAATGTAAAATGTTCATATAAAATTGCTTACAATTGCTAATCCTTTTTTCTCTGACTGATGAGATTTATTTCACTGATGACATCATCAGTGATGTCACAATGCCTCCTTGTGTGTGTGTGTGTGTGTGTGTCCTTATATCACTGATGACATCATCAGTCTTATGACATCACTGATGACATCATCAGTGATGTCACAATGCCTCCTTGTGTGTGTGACATCACTTCCGGGACAGCTGGGACACAAAATTGAAACAAACATTGCCCACTTGCTCCCTTTTAATATATATATATATATATACCTGTATGTTAAAAAGTGACGCCAACGTCCAAATGGCAGTATTTGACAAGTTGGGAGTGAGAATGTGTCAAAACACCTTTGTTTGATGATGATTTTGTGATGTCACCCACAGTGCCATTGCCAGACTCAAGACCAAACACCTGAGTGCCCTTATAATGATCTCGGGTGACTTCAATCATGTCACCATGGTGGGAATTTTGTCATTTTAGGGGCAAGGCCATCTGGCCTGGGATCCGGGCGCTAGTCCGACCTCCCGCTAGTCCGACCCTACCACGACCTCCCTCTAGTCCGACCTCCCACTAGTCTGACCTAAGCCCCTTCTAAACATGCAGTGAAATCCGGATGATGACCAGCTGCTAGCCGGTCGGCCTGCATGTTTAAACAATTATCTGGCTTGTGCGCACTCCAGTGCTCCAAGTGCGGATCATGACCATCTGAACCCCTAGTACAGGATCCGCATTGTTGGCAAAACGGCTGTTGTTTAACACTGGCAGCTCATGTTCCGGATCATGTATGTCTGAGTGGGCGGGTGGTTAAATGGCACTTTACAAACCATAAATGTCCCTGTGCTATTTAATAATTTCCAAGAATGTTACCAGAATGGTCCAGCAGTAATTAGGTAGACAGCACCCTGCCGAACTCATACACAGTGTGTATGCACCTCTCCATAGCACGGAGATCTTACTACGCACACATTCGGTGCAACATCAATCATACTAAATGGCAGCAAATCCAGACAAGATTGCACGTTTTCCTTTCTGTAGATAGCTAAAATCTGTATGTTGTTGCATTTATATAGGGATTCAACCTAATGTCTTGATCTTCAAATTGCGGGGCATTCTGTGCGCAAAATGTGCTCGAGTTGAATGTGCCTTTCATATTGCCTATACTCCCGAGTGGAGGCATAACGTTAGATTACGTGGACAGCTGTGGAGGGAAGAGAGAGAAAGAGAGAGAAGAGGAAACTAGTTAAAGTATCCTAAAGCAGTACAATAAAAGATTCGTTTTTCAATCCTTACATGCATTTTTTTAGCTGCAGCCACTAGGGGGTTAAAACTTTCTCTCACCTTTGGGCACGTGACCCCACTTCCAGTTTAGCGGTTAATTGTGTACCTGCGCCATTAACCTCGTGGCCGTCAGCTAAGCAGCTGTCATTTCGGTGAGTTTTCAGCACCCCCGCCGATGGACAGCGACAGCAGCGTGTCTGGGAAAGGATTTTCTTGAGTGCGAGGAGAGATGCGGCCTGACTTGAGATGCGATGTCTGTGGAATATTGGGTGGTCGAGGGTAGGTCGGACTAGCAGGAGGTCGGAACAGCAGGAGGTCGGAATAGCAGGAGGTCAGAATAGAGGGAGGTCGAACCAGCGGGAGGTCGGAACAGCAACATGGAACCTCTGGCCTTCGGCATCACACATTTTCTTAGGGCACAAGGCCACATGCCAGGGCACAAAGGCAATTCCTCCATTGACATTGTGAAGAGCACTGATAAACTGAGACCACTGATGCTTTTAAAGTAACTAACTGTAGCAGGCTGCTAGCAGGGCACTGCCAAGGTGGCCTTAGGGCTCTCAGGACATCACGGCCAGAGGGAGGGGCAACACAGGCCATGGCCTGATGGCCTCCGTGTAATTCCCACCCTGTATGTCACCATGAAAAAGACTGCCAAATTGTAAGCAGTATGTAAGCTTTCCTACCAGAGGGGAAAAGACAATTGACTTGTTATGCTAACGTGACGGACGCATACTCCTCTTCCCCCCTCCAGGTAGGGCAGACCACAACCTTGTTTACCTCAAACCCAGCTGTGTGCCTCTGGTGAAACAACAGCCTGCAACCACAAGGACAGTGAGGAGATTGTTAGAGGAGGCATATGAGGCACTGCGGGGCTGTATTGAGGTGACAGACTGGCAGGCACTTTGTGAGCCGCACGGACAATGAACGGTTCACTGAGTGCATAACAGACTACATAAACTTCTGTGTGGACTGCAATGTCCCAGCAAAGTCCATACAATGTTACTCTAATAACAAGCCGTGGATTAGTAAAGACATTGCCTAAATGCTAACAAGAGAGCATTTAGAGCTGGTAACAATGAGGGGGTAAGAACAATCCAGGGGGAACTGCAAGTGAAGATCATACCTTTTTTACATCAAAAGTCCTACTAGTAGCCTACACATGTTTTTGTTACCCAGGAAATCAGCAGGGAGTAGCAGCAGCGGGGACACCTCGGCATTCCGAAATGTCGGCACTCCGAAATACCGGTATTCCGACAAAATTGAGATCTGTCTCACCATTGCGAAAGAACCCTCCCCCAGACCCTAACCCTAAACCTAACCTCTCCCACCCCCCACGCCTAAGCCTAACCTCCCCCAGAACCTAACCTCTCGGCGAAACATTTTTTGGAGATAAAAAGGGCCGCCTCTCCGAAAGCATAGAAGTCAATGATCGGAATGCCGACACTTCGGAATGGCGAGCTGACCCCAGCAGCAGCAGCATCGCATTTAAACTTTTATATCGCACTCTCAAGCCGCGTTTCTCCAAGGCTGCAGGCTGTCTCTTCCCCCTCCCTTTTCCCTTCTCTCACGGTGCTGTGTCAGACCACCCAAAACAAAATGGAAATTTCCGGGTAAAAATTTAAGCTAATATCATTTAAACAAGTACATAGCCTGACTGATGCACGTTGGAAGAGAAATATGTGTTTCAACAAACGAAGCAGCAAACATCTCAAAATACTCCTTGTGATGTTAAGATTACATAAATGGCTGTAAAGCATGACTCAAAATGTTTAACGTTACAATGAGGGTTTTATTTTTTAAAGAGCTAAAGCGGACGACCTACTTACATTCTGGCTGACATGACGCTGTCTGCGCCTGGGCTGTGGGGTGCACTCGTGCCTGGGCTGTGTGCACTCGTGCATGAGAGATGCTTTTTTTCTCTGCATATTCCGTCAAAGTAAAATAATTAACCATTAAGAAAGTCGAATTTCAGGCTGTGGGAATCACTGAATCTCACTGACTCGTGCTGGAAAAGGGGAGGCAACTCAGGCGGAGGGTCGGAAAATCATGGGTTGGACCACTGGCAAGATTTATATCGCCAGCAGGAGCAGAGCCGTAAAACCCACCTCTCTGACACAGGGGACGACCGTTGCCAACAGACTCATCCTAAGGGAGTGGAAGCCCCCTCCTCACCTTCTTTTCAGCTATGGCTGTCGGACATGGTTTCAGTTATACGTATGGAGAGACTCAGGTTCCTGAGGACCAATTCACCTAGGAAGTTTTCTACCATCTGGGACCCATTTATGGCCTACAGTATACTTGGATGAGGTTAGGGGAGACGGGTAACTCACCCAGCTGATCTCTCATTGACTCCTTACATCGGATTCTATATGTTGTCTCTTAGAAGCACATAAGAACATTATGCGACTGGTAGCACCTCATTATAATGTCGGAATGTTGATATGTGTTGATATGCTTTTTCTTTATTTTCCTTTCCTGTGACTGAGCTTGTTTGTAATTAGGGGTCCAAGCACAAAGTGCGTGGATCCCTATTGTATCTGTTCCGTTTATTAGGGGTCCAAGCACGAAGTGCGTGGATCCCTATTGTATCTGTTCCGTTTATTATTATTTTTATTCTCCGCTAAAACAGTATGCACGGCAAAAACCGTAAGGGGTACAGTAGCCAGACTTTGCACATAGGTTGGAAATGTGCCCCACTACTCAGAGACAAAAAATTAGCCATATTGACCAGATGGTGGCGCTATAACAGACCATTTCACGTATTGGTCCATATCTTCTGAACCGTGAGGCGTAGAATCAAAATTCCACATCTGCTGGATTCCCTGGATCAATACGCATCTATCCATATAGACCACGCCCATTTAAGTCTGCTAGATTTTCCGCCATCTTGGACTTTCTCAAAAAAAAAAAAAACGAACTCGTCCTAGGCCATTTGCCCGAATGAGCCCAAACATTTTGTGTGTCATCTCTGGACTTCCCTGATTAAAAATCTTAGAAAGAATTTGGATACGTGAAACCGTCTTGAAATGATAAATGTTTAAACTTTTGTGTATTTACTTTTGTTCTTTTCCTGCCCTAAAAGTGTGTGGATCTCAGAAACCATACACCCCCCATCACCCAAACTTTCCACACAGGTTCACGACATCACCCACTACTCAGAGTAAAAAAATTACACCAATCCACCAGATGGTGGCGCTATAACAGCCAACCACCACTACTACTGCCGCTGCTGCTACTACTACTACTACTATTCTTAGTACTTCTGCTGCTACTATTGCTACCACTCCCACTACTACCAACACTACTACTACTACTATTACTACTACTGCTACTACTACTACTACTAGTACTGCTTGGAAACCGTCAGGTCACCGGATCTACACACACACACACACACACACGCGCGCACACACACACGCGCGCACACACACACACACGCACACACATATACACCACACCTGCACCTAATTCTGGACTGATCACCACACACCTGCACTTAAGACGCTAATCAGCCTCTACACTCAGTGTGTGTCCGTTACTGCAGTAGAGGCTGTGTTGGTGTTTCAGTTGGTGTTTATCCTCCCTTCAGATGCATTATTAAGTAAGTTGTAGTTTTGTTAGCCATTGTTGAATTGCCATTCCAAGCCATCCTGATCTTAAAGGTGAATTGCATATGTTTTTCTCTTTAGCCATGGTTAAAATATATTGTTTATTGTTTGTTTGATTGTTATATTGTTTTTTATTGCTAAACATACTACTTCCTATGACTATTTTGTCTGTTTGCACACGCACACGCACACGCACACGCGCACACACACACGCACACGCACACGCACACTAAAATGGCCACCACTGGTGTACTTCATCTCCCAGAGTGCTTCACTCACTCACTTGTGGATTGTGCCATGTGGGTGGGGAGATGGGTGGAGCTATGGCTATAAAAGAAGTGCAAAACTTGCCCCAAACCCCAGTCTGCTGCTACAGAGGTGCTGTGAGCCAGTCCAACTCATGCTGACCTTAAAGGTGAATTGCATATGTTTTTTTCTTTAGCATGGTTAAAATATATTGTTTATTGTTGCTTTAATTGATTGTTACATTGTTTGTTTATTGCTAATTTGATGTCATTTGGATTGCTTGTTAACATTGTGTATTTGGGTAAATAATTCTGTTTGTGTTCTTATCCACAGACAACATGCTGATTGCCTCACTGTCACTTTTGATGTTGGGAAAATAAAATCACCCTGCACCTTGTCCTGCTGTGTGCCTGCCATCTTTCCTTGTGGTTTTATCTGGGTCCAGTGCTGAGGGGTCACATTGCCCTCACCTGTTCATAGGTGTGACACGCATTAACCGCTCATCCTGGCTGATATTTTACCACATGTTGAGCACAGTTGCTTTAACTTAAGAACACATAATTTGATAATTGTAAACCCAGTTCACCAATGTTTACACTGCAAAATGTATCACCAATGTATTTTACATGAAACAGAAGTTGGCGGGCTTGTAATCCTGCAGTGTGACTGACATCAATCTGAGCCAATCAGAGTTGGGCTGTGGTCAGGCTCTGTACCAGGTGCACTGAATCACTGATGAATGGAGATGGTGCAAGACAGTTGGCAGTATAGAGGGAACGTTTTTTAACATCCAATTCAACTTATCTTTGAAACCTGCTGAATGAAACCTCCAAAAGCCAAATCCGTGAGTTTAAAGGGAGGTTTACACAATCTGAAATATATTTTCAATGTTATGTAAAGGGAGGTATGAAGGTAATTTGAAGTGACGGCAATGTGTTGTGATTTGAAATGTATTCCTATCTTGTGTTTTAATTAAAGCCAACTGAGATGTTAGTTTTGGCCTTAAAGGGACACTCCACCGGAAACAATGCTTATTTATTTTGCACATCTCGCACATCCGAAAACAGTTTAGCAGGCATTCATTTAGTTTGACACTTATTGAGTTGATTTGTGAAAGGTATAGTTTGGTTTATTTGAAGTGGGGTACTATGCGGTACTTGCATGCAGTCTGTGTACTGGGTAAAGCACTCTGGACGCATCACACACAGAGATAGAACTGTACTCTAACCACAACAGGCACAGAGCTGTCTGCTGAGTGAAGTTGACCATGAGCAAAAACATAGAAAAAACAAATACATAGAATGCTTCCATACTGCTCAGCTGGTGTAATCACCAGCTGGAGAAAGTCCCTGAGGAAAGAAATCCTCAGGGACTTCTACAGAGGCACCATTGAAAGCCTGCTGACTGGCGGCTTCACCACCTGGTACGGGAACTGTACCACCATGGACCGCAGGGCGCTACGGAGAGTGAGACGCGCGGCACAGCACGTAACAGAATGTGAGTTGCCAGATCTGCATGAACTGTATAAACAGCGGTGCCTCAGGAGGTCCCTGAAGATCATCAAAGACACAAACCATCCCCACAACAGCCTGTTCTCCCTGCTACCCTCAGGGAGAAGATACAGGGTTCCGAAAGCACGCACAAATCGCTTGAGGAACAGTTTCTTCCCGCAGGCCACGAGACTCCTTAACATACACAAATAGTGTAGTAGCCGCACTGTACCGTACTGTAGCTGCTACCATTACGTATGTCTAACGTTTAATTGTATGTTTAATAAGGAATATGCTATTTGCACCTGTATGTCAAATACGCCGAATTTAAAATGCCGAGTTTAATTGTATGTTTAATAAGGAATATGTTATTTGCACCTGTATGTCAAATACGCAGAATTTAAAATGTTTAAGCACGTCTAAAGTATGCACCCGACACGTGCACCTATGTGCAGTGAATATGCCACTGTCTCTGACTTGTCTTATCACTATACTGCCTTATGCTTGTTGTGTCTCTTGTGTTTTTGCACCCATATGCCCTGTTATATTTGTTATATTTGTACTATTTGCACTATGTTGTAAACGGAGTCCACAGCACAAGAATTTCACACGTGATACTTGTACCATGGAGTGACAATAAAAATCTTGAATCTTGAATCTTGAATCAAACTCTCCACAAGCCC